>NW_015505237.1:1147357-1182994 GCF_001515645.1 Sinocyclocheilus grahami
GTTCTTTCTTTTGATGTTTTGTATGTTCAGATATTCATGTAACAAAATATATACAAATTAATACCTAAATAGGGATATAATAGTATACTTAAAGTATGATGTAAAGTTCACTAAAAGAAAACTTACGAGTATACTTGCAGTATAAAACTACTACACTAGTAGTTTACTGAGACTATACTTCAAAGTGTACTAAAAATGCTACTACAAGTATTTAATTAGTAAACTATCAGTATACCTATAAGTTCACTTTTAGTATAGTTGCAGTACAAACTAAACATTTTGATGTACACTAGTTGTGTACTCAAAGTTTACTACTGTTATACTTAAAGTATACTTAAAAGTATACGTTTATATACTAGAAAGTGGGCAAATTTAGTCCCAAGGAGTATTGAAATAGTACACTTACAAGTATACTACTAGTACACTGATATTTGTATACTTACTACATAAAGTATACTTAAAATATACTTGAACTGTACTTAAGTATACTTGCTAAAATAAACTTGAAGTATACTACTTTTTGGTAAGGGTACGTTTAACCGGTAATTTATCAGGAACATATTTTGTAGTAATATAGTGCTATAATTTATTAAACCCAGTTTGATAACATTAGACTATATTTCCCTATTATTACTGGAATTATTGCAATTGTTCAGACTAAATTAGGCTTTTCTGAGCCATTTCAGGGGATTTAAGACAATGATGGTTAAGTCATTCTTTAGAATCAAATAATAATAATAATAATAATAATAAAAGACTTCTAACACTAGCTTTCTCTATTCTTTTTCTATTCTATTGGTTTTCTTTTTATCTGTTATAATTAACAAAAAAAAATTGCTATGTACTGCGTTAGGCCAACCGAGACTTGTCATAGCACTTGCTTATTATTGCTCTTTTATTGATTCTGATTACTTCCATTGTCTTCATCATTTGTAAGTCACTTTGGATAAAAGCGTCTGCTAAATGACTGAATATAATAATAATAATAATAATTATTATTATTATTATTATTATTATAACACCAATTTTCTCCCTGTGCTTATAAAAACCTATATTACTCTTCTGACAAACGTACTGTCGTAATTTCTTGCTTTGGGTGTGAGAGATCCCTGGTTGAAATACTGGATCACACATACTGTTCATATAAAGTCACTTTGGATTTGGTACTGTAAATATCTAATACTAATCATTGCTGAAATACCGAACATAAATACCACTCAGTCACTAGTCGAAAGGGACAGTTCACCTAAAAATTAAAATTCTGATATAATTTACTCACCCTCTACTAGTTACAAATCTGTAGTTTTGAACACAAAAGAAGATATTTTGAAAAATGTTCATAACCAAACAGTTGACAGTAGCCAATGACTTCCATAAAATACTATGGAAGTCAGTGGCTACCATCAACTGTTGGGCTACCAACATTCTTCAAAATATCTCTAACTTTACTGTGTGTATGTGTGGAAACAGACTTTCAAAAATAAACCCACCCTGAGAAATATTCAGAAATATTCAGAAAGTGTGACACAATGCTCTTGCACAATGTACACATTATGCTGCAATGCAATGCACAATGTACAAAAACGTAAATTCAATTTAGGATTTAAAAAAAATGGTCTGGAACAGACATTTTAATGAGTCGCCCATGTTATAGTTTTGCCCTGATCCCTCAGCCAAGATCCACTCTGCACTTCACTCATAAAACGAAATTCTTGGTGGGCAGACAAAGGTACAGTACAAACATCAGAATCACTGAGCTTCTATTGGTGATTATGTGTTGTTTATTTGAAGATACATTTGTTTAATTTTGCATATATGTGTAACAATTAGGATTCAAATATATATTCATATGTAACCCTGGAGCACAAAACCAGTCATAAGTAGAACAGGTATATTTGTAGCAATATCCAACAATACATTGTATGGGTCAAAATGATCAATTTTTCTTTTATGCCAAAAAAAATTAGGATATTAAGTAAAGATCATATTCCATTAAGATATTTTGTAAATTTCCTACTATAAATATATCAAAACTTAATTTTTGGTTAGGAATATGCATTGTTAAGAACTTCATTTGGACAACTTTAAAGACGATTTTCTCAATATTTAGTGTTTTTTTTTTTTGCACCCTCAGATTCCAGATTTTCAAATAGTTCTATCTCAGCCAAATATTATCATATCCTAACAAACCATACATCAATGGAAATCTTATTTATTCATCTTAAATCTCAAATTTAAAAAAAATTGTGGTCCAGGGTCACATATAAATATCGTCTTTTAATACATATAGCACCAGCAGGTGGCGTAATTGGACCACAAAATTTTTCTTTCATAAGCTAAAATCACCGCATTCGTAATCGTCGCTGTGCACTTAATAAGTTTATATTGTAATGTTGTGAATGCTCCTGTGTTCAGCTTGACAAACTAAGAAATCTCTATTAAAATGGTAACCAACTGAATATCTGGTTACTTGCATTTGCAGTATGTTGGAGCTGTTTGCAAACATCATGCCTGTTACCTGTGGCCTTAAACACCTCCAATGCATCTCCTGATACATTAACGGTATCTAGATGTGAGAAATGTCACAGCCGTAAGAATAATGCAATGCAATCACACTTGACATGCATCTTATCCCAAGCCACCCACTCCAGACCCTTCACACATCTCAGTGCTGGAGAAATCAGTGCTTAGCAGCACAGATGGATCTTACACAACATATCCAGGAAATCAACTTTCAGAAGACTTCTGTCAAGAACTGAAAAATTGCACTTGTTTTTGGTTGATCAATAGACCTTAGGGTAAAGGGTAAAGGCATATCTATTTATTTTATTTTTGACAGGAATGAAAATGAGGTTGAGGGGGATAGAAGTACAGTGCGTTCATTGGATTGCACTATTGTTTAACAATATGCCGATTGTTCAGCTGATGAAACCTCTTTTCGAATAAAACAGTTGTGTTTTATGTTTTTTTAAACATAAAACAGTTCTAAAAAGTTGTGAGTCATTATAATTATGTGATCTAGGACCTTAATACAGTGTATGCCTAATTGTTGCATTTGATGAGCTAATAAAATATTTCACCTCAAATCATTATTTTGTCTAAATATTTACTTGCGACATTAATTTTGCAGTAACAGCTGGTTGGACGTACATTATCCCTTGCTCAATGACCACTGAAGCGTACTGTAATTGACCATTGGCAACCAATTTTTTGCTGGTTTCATGTCTTTTGTATCACTTGGTAGTCTCTTTCTATTCACATAATAATGTAATTTCAATTAAAAACATATTTCATAAGTGTGATAATCTCAAGGCATCATTATTACAAAATAAGCAAGAACCCTATACGCTTGGCAGTTGATCATTATGATTTTGTGCGGATCATCTGATTGTATTCTTACTTGACATAAAAGTTCTGATAAATTATGTATGTTATGAATGTTACATTAATGTTTAATAAGCTTTGGTTACATGATCATGTCGGACCCCACACAGAGCGAGAGTAAAGGCTGGTTGTAAGGAAATCCTTAGGGGCTGAAGCAGAAAAGGCAGTTCTTTGATGAAAGCCTATAGACAGATGAGCTAGTCCAGCTGTCCAGAGCTGCTCGGCATCAGTTTACAGCAACCTAAGTACCTCCTCAAGAGATCCCAGCGCAAATGGACCCACCGCTACCCTTTCCCATATGATATACTGTCCTCATAACAGCACGCTTTTCATGCAGGTACACAGATCTTAGAATAAGCTGTTCTTTCTCCATCGAGAATCACTTTATTTTATTGCTTTTATGTCAGAACTGCAGGGCAGTAAAAGCACATGCCCTCCCCGCAGACACTCAAACAAATGCATGCATGCTGAAACAGCTGATTCTCTCTCCTCCTCAGGGGGCCTCCGCCTGGTGCCAGACCCAACGACTGAATGTTGTAATACTGTTATTCTGTAGCGCTTAAATGCCTCAGCTGTCGAAAAAATTCAACTCGCCTGCCAAACATCCTGGGCCTAGTACAAACTTCAGGGATGTTTTGGTAGTGTTTCTCCTGACCTCTGCTGTCTGAACTGAACTCTCTTTCTACAGAAAGGTCTACAAATTAATTTGCTCGCTAACTCACTCTTTCTTACTCATGTAAGAAAGTAAAATCACAAATGCTAAATGACTTAAATAAAATCACAACTGTTTCTCCTAGACTACAATGACATTTGGAGAGAGAGAGAAACAACAGTGAAAACCTGTTTCTCGTACTGTTTCTTTGTTGCAAATGAGATCTCATCTCATCATTCAAAATGTGAAGAAAAAGAAGTTAATCCTCAGACTTCTGAAGAACTAGAATTTAACAGGGTAATAAGCAGATGGTCTGTCATTTGACACACTCACAAGTATGTGAGTATATAGCCCGTTACAGCTGTGGGAGGTCAGGTTGTGTAGTTCAACTTGTAATGGTTTCTAAGTGGACAGAAGGTCCTCTTCCTGTGCCTGATGAATAATGCTTTGATCAGTTCGAGAGGCATGGATCAGTGTGTGTGTGACTGATAGAGACAGAAAGAGAGCAGCATCTCTCCAGATGTGTGTGTGAGGGTGGAAAGTTGCAGGAGGATCAATCACATTCATTAACAGTTCTTATCCGGGATGAGGGCTCACCCGGGGATTCCCAAAGGTCTCATACAGTGGTCCATCATGCTGCTGGCAGAAGGGGCTGATGGGATGCAGTGACCGTCCCATCTGTTGGGACATGGACATCACACGTATCGCACAACCGCACTTCAGCACCTCCACTATCTGTCTATCTATCTATCTACAAAATCACAGACTCATAACCAAAATAGTTCAAACCAAAATAAGCAATTTTTTTTATGTATCACTTCATTTTGGTGAGTTTTTCCCCCCTCTAACAAAGTATTGACTTTGACATTAACAATATAAGTGAGAATATTGAAACACTGGTCTGTAGTCAAAATATATGCAATGATGTCACTTCCTCAAATATGATGTCAGGAAGTCATTATTTTTACTGGGGACTTTTTTAATATTCTTTGTAACTGGTTACATGTATTCAGTGGAATAGTAATAACAGACATGTAAACTGCCAGAAAAAATACTAAAAATAGGTTTCAAAATAAAATACATTCAGAATAGATTTTTTTTTTTGCATTACACACTTAAGTTACAGATAAATCTATCAAAAAATCTGCTCATTATCTCTGTAGAGTATGTTTTATAGCAGGGTTCCTCAAATCTTACCATGGAGGTCCAATGCGCTGCAGAGTTTAGCTCCAACCCTGATCAAACTCAGCTACCTGTGATTTTCTAATGATCCTGAAGACATTGATTAGCATGCTCAGGTGTGTTTGATTAGGGTTAGAGCTAAACTCTGCAGGAAAGTGGATCTCGTGGGCCAGATTTGAGGGTCCCTGTTTTATAGTATATATTTGTGGGCTTTTCACTTTTATTACACAGGACAGTAGGAGGAGAGACAGGAAAATCTCTGCACACACACACACACACACATATGATGGGAGACACAACTGCACTTTTCCTAAAACGACTTGCAGAATTGAGCAGATTGCTGAACATCAGCACTTTGATTCATGTGTGTGTGTGTGTGTGTGTGTGTGTGTATGCACCCTTTCAGACAAAAGACGATATTCTTCATGTCTCATCCTTTTGATACATCTAAAAGCATCCAATAACAACACATCAGAAGTACTTTATGCAGAACCAATCCACTGGGTTGATTTGTTTGTGTGCTTATTTTAGCGTTATGGCATAAATTCTACATGGATTGAACAAAGAAAGATTTACTGTCTTTGTGAGGACTGTCTCTGTGGAGTGCTTACTCAGCATCTGCACATTGCTTCTTCATTTAACACTGCTGCTGTGTATGGATATTCATTAGAGTCAATTGAATGATACTGATACTGGATTCAGCCAGTAAGCCATCAGGACTGTGATTTATTGGTGCTTATTAGAGAGCATTGATCAGTATTGAGCTGAGAGCTGGTGGAGCCGCATGCAGCTGATTGATCATACTAGCTGCTCTCCACAGCGGCCTGGGAGTCATTAGCAGTGCAATAATAATTTGCTTTCAATGAGTGTCTGTCTGAATCAAGACTTTTTCGTCAACCAATAAAGAACTCATAGATTGAGCATTTCTTTTTTGCACAGTGATTGATATTCACACAAGTACACAACAGTTTACTGAATTATGTTACAGTAATGAAGCCAGGAGCGATGCTGCTGAAGTGTGCATTTCTTTACCACTGAGTGGGTATTTTAGTTTTTATTTTAATGTTTTCTTGTGCTCACCAAGGCTACATTTATTTGATTAAAATACTGTAAATATTGTAAAATATTTTTACCATTTAAAAGAAATGTGTTTTATTTTAATATATTTTGAAATTTCATTTATTTCTGTGATGCAAAGCTATATTTTCAGCATCCTTACTCCAGTCTTCGGTGTCACATGATCCTTCAGAAATCATTCTAATGTGCTGATTTGCTGTTCAAGAAACATTACAAATGGTTACATTTTGTGGTGGAAACAATTTTCAGGATTCTTTGAGGAGCAAAAAATTCAAAAGAACAGCATTTTGTAACATTATAAATGTCTTTACTGTCACTTTTAATTAATTTAATGCACCCTTGTTGAATAAAAGTATTCATTAAAAAAAACAATCTTACTTGATTTGCACATGATTTGAGATTATTCATTCATGTCTCAACACAAATTCTACCTTAAAATCCAGATGTGAGCAATGCTAATCATATTGATTATTTGCTTATACATCAAATATGAATAGGTAACTGTATATAGCACAAAAATAATGGTAAAAAAAAAACACACTTCACTAACACAGAAAAGTGGTCAATTGCCATTTAAACAACACATCAGAAGTACTTTATGCAGAACCAATCCACTGGGTTGATTTGTTTGTGTGCTTATTTTAGCGTTATGGCATAAATTCTACATGGATTGAACAAAGAAAGATTTACTGTCTTTGTGAGGACTGTCTCTGTGGAGTGCTTACTCAGCATCTGCACATTGCTTCTTCATTTAACACTGCTGCTGTGTATGGATATTCATTAGAGTCAATTGAATGATACTGATACTGGATTCAGCCAGTAAGCCATCAGGACTGTGATTTATTGGTGCTTATTAGAGAGCATTGATCAGTATTGAGCTGAGAGCTGGTGGAGCCGCATGCAGCTGATTGATCATACTAGCTGCTCTCCACAGCGGCCTGGGAGTCATTAGCAGTGCAATAATAATTTGCTTTCAATGAGTGTCTGTCTGAATCAAGACTTTTTCGTCAACCAATAAAGAACTCATAGATTGAGCATTTCTTTTTTGCACAGTGATTGATATTCACACAAGTACACAACAGTTTACTGAATTATGTTACAGTAATGAAGCCAGGAGCGATGCTGCTGAAGTGTGCATTTCTTTACCACTGAGTGGGTATTTTAGTTTTTATTTTAATGTTTTCTTGTGCTCACCAAGGCTACATTTATTTGATTAAAATACTGTAAATATTGTAAAATATTTTTACCATTTAAAAGAAATGTGTTTTATTTTAATATATTTTGAAATTTCATTTATTTCTGTGATGCAAAGCTATATTTTCAGCATCCTTACTCCAGTCTTCGGTGTCACATGATCCTTCAGAAATCATTCTAATGTGCTGATTTGCTGTTCAAGAAACATTACAAATGGTTACATTTTGTGGTGGAAACAATTTTCAGGATTCTTTGAGGAGCAAAAAATTCAAAAGAACAGCATTTTGTAACATTATAAATGTCTTTACTGTCACTTTTAATTAATTTAATGCACCCTTGTTGAATAAAAGTATTCATTAAAAAAAACAATTTTACTTGATTTGCACATGATTTGAGATTATTCATTCATGTCTCAACACAAATTCTACCTTAAAATCCAAATGTGAGCAATGCTAATCATATTGATTATTTGCTTATACATCAAATATGAATAGGTAACTGTATATAGCACAAAAATAATGGTAAAAAAAACACACTTCACTAACACAGAAAAGTGGTCAATTGCCATTTACAAGACCTTTTCACCCAAGCTTATGTTCATCTTACAGTACACTAATTGCGTCCCACTGGAGTAACCGAGGTTAAAGGGATAGTTCACCCAAAAATGAAGATTCTGTCATCATTTACTCACCCTCATGTCGTTTCTTCTTTTGTGTTCAACATAAGAAAGCAAATCATACAAGTTTGGAACGACATGAGGGTGAGTAAATGATGACAGAATTTTCTTTTTTGGATGAACTATCTCTTTAAGGACCTTACTAATAGACACACTGGTGAATAACAGTGGAAATCAACTGAAAGTCACAATTTCTTGTGATAAAATCAAATTTTACAAAAGCCCTGATCTTCTTAAATAGCGTAAGAAGGTTCTATCCATCCCCCTTTTTACAACACCGTGTGCATTTATTGGGCTATTACCGAGTGATTGATTGGTGTCCCACAAGATGCATGACATCAGTCCTCCTGCATCATTGATGTACAGGGCCTCCGGCCTGTAACGACGTTCCTGGAAAAGGCTGGTCGGAGTTTTTGGAGGAGGTGTAGGCTTGAGTGCTTCACTATGGGTCAAGAGGCTATTGACTATTGGAGGGCTTTGAGTTGAGAGAGCATTCTGGGACTGGGATCGATAGATCAATGCAGAGGATTGTATGGATGTCTTGAATTCCTGTAGAGTGGTCTGCCCCATGGCCCTCTGAGGTGACTGGCTGCTAATGTGCTAATGTGCCCTGCTTGACTTCTCCCTAAAGCCAACAATGCCCTCTTCTCCTCACTGTTTCACAGACATATGCTGGAGAGACAATGGAGAGGGTTTGTGTGGGTGGGTGGGTCGTGGATGAGTTGAGGTATCTTCAGCTTGAGTTAACCTGGAGGGCTCTTGGGTGGGAAAGACGGTGTTGTCAGTGTTAACCATTGTTGGGACTCAAATGTGAATGCTGGGACTCTGAAACAGAGGCAGGCCATGGGAGGAGAATGAGAAGCTCCCCTGGTTGTTTAAAAGGCCAAAGGGCCCGTCATTCTCTCAGGCTATAATGAATATCACATAAGAGCAACAGATTGTGGGGTGTCTCCAAAACAGTGAGATTGTCACAGAAGAGCACAAAACACAATGCAGAAAGCTTCACTGACTCCACTATTCATGAGTTTTATTCATCCCCTCTAGAGACTCGCATCACTCATGAATGTTAAGATGATGTTAATCAGACAATGATGTGTTAAGAAATGACTTGAGATTTACTAGTCACACATCTATCTATCTATCTATCTATCTATGGTTTTGTTTTGAAAGGTCTGTCTTCATTTTATTTGTCCACACTAAAAATACCAAGGTCCAGAGCTGTTCTTAGCTATTTAGAAGATAAGCCAATTCCAGTCAAGATCCCCGCATGGCTAAATGTTTTTAGCACAGAAATTTGGAAATATTTTGGTGTAATGTAGATAATCGTCATGATCCTTCTTGGTAAAATGCAAACATGGGTGCTCTCACACACACACACACACACACACATTTCTCCTATGTAAGGACTGAGTCTCTGGCAACCAAACAGTAGTTTTATCCCACTGTGTGTATACAGACAGAGGAAGCAATAGTCTTCTGGCAAGGCAACAGCTGTTTTCTTTGGCCTAGCTGTGCTTGGACTGTATTACAATGAAGGCAACCCTCTAACTTAAACAAATGGAGGGGTCAGGTGGAAACGATTCTCATTCTAATTTGAAGAGAAAAAAGCAATGCATGTGAAACACTGTGGAGAGGAGATTATAATGTTTCTTTCAACTGTAAAAATGTTTGTCCCCCTGTTGTTAAGGGCATGAACTTGTGGTTACAACTAAAGTGAGAGACCAAATTTGCTGCCTTTTATGACATTCTTTCATGCAATATTTATTTGCAGTACTGGCAGACAGCAGGAAATCTTACAGAACAAGAAAACCATGTAAGTCTCACTGAGTTTAAATAGCCTATCAGCAACAACTAAAAACATTCCCAAACCAATAGATCTCATCAGATATAGAAATTGCACAGTCTAAAAAGCTTTGTCAAATAACCCAAATATGATTCAAATGGTAAATTAAAATAGAATATTAGAAAATAGAAATATATTAAAATAGCTAGTATTATGATCAACCTTGACTCAGCCTGAGTATATTGAGAAAATCAGTGAAATCAGTCAGCAATGATTCTGTGATTAACAGCTCATATTAATTGCAGAAATGAACTCTTACTAATCATATATTTCATGAAACAGGCTTTTTTTTGTAATAATAGCATTTAGTACAGTACAAACATTAGTAAGATTTAGTAATATATTTATTTTATTTGATTTATTAATATTTATTACTGTCTGGAAGAACACAATATTCAAGATATAAACATAAAATTCAGCTGCCTGAGTAAAACTCAGTACTGGTGGACTGTCACGAATCCGGTTCATGGACTTCCGTCCAATTACCACCAGAGGTCACTCTTCCATTTTCATGACTCGCTCACTACACAGACTTTCACATGTCACCCCGGACTACATTTCCCAGCAGCCATTTCACTAATTACACGTTCACCTGAAACCAATCACACACTATAAAACACACACTCAGATCCTGTTCAAACTGCCTAGTATTGTTTAAGTGTTTATGCTGTTTAGTGTAGCTACTTTACGGAGCCAATTCCCCATCATTGTTTGAGTTTTCCATAGTCTAGTCATAGTCTTGCCTTGCCTTGCCTGTTTTCTCGTGTTCTGATTCTTGCCTGTGCATCCTGGATTACCCCTGTCGTCTCGCCCTGTTCGGATACTGATTACCCCTCACCTGGACCATAGCCTGTGTTTGGATTAACCCTTTGGATAACCCTGTTTGGACATTGTTCGCCGGAGTTCGACCTGGATTATTCTTGTGTCTTGCCCTCAATATACCTGTTGCCATTGTCTGACCCTCGCCTGTTTCTGACCACGCCTTTGAATAAAAGCTTTGCAAATGGATCCGCACGTCTCTCGTCCCCGTCGCCTCATTACATGGACCTTGTTTACTACAAATCATTTAACATGCTTGTAAATTACAAATATAGCTCAATCTTTGCAAAAGATCATTGATTTGTTTATCATTTTTAATCCATTTTAATTCATGCTTAGTCATTAGTTTATACAAGTCATTCTAGTTATTTTAATAAAACCTCATCACACTCAACTAGCCACATAACATCATTAGAATTCACAAACTGCTGGGACATGAGAACAAAAACGCTGGGCTTAAACTAGCTTAAAGGGGTCATATGATGCGATTTCAAGTTTTCCTTTCTCTTTGGAGTGTTACAAGCTGATTGTGCATAGATAAGATCCCTGAAGTTGCAAAGACTAAAGTCACAAACCCAAAGAGATATTCTTTATCGAAGTTAAGACTCTGCCACGCCCCCCTAAAACGGCTCGTTCTAACACGCCCCCACATATCTACCTCACTATGTGGAAATATTTGCATAATGCCGCCCAAATGTGCACACAAAGAAAGAAGGCGTGGTTTCAGTAACCGCAGTTAGTGTTGAAGCAGCCATGTCAGGGAGATGCTGTGTGTTTCTAGGCAAAAGCAAAAGCACTTTATTTGGCCTTCCGAAAGTAGATGCATTTAAAAATCTTTAAGATTACTTACAACAGAACAGCAATGCATTTTATGGACGACCGTTTCGTGAACTTAGGAGAGGAGGTAATTCTGACTTTGTGCGCCACAAAGAACCTTTTGTGAAACAGAAAGGTTCTTCAGATGTTAAAGGTTCTTTATGGAACCATTTAGACAAAAAGGTTCTTCTATGGCATCGTGAAGAACCTTTATTTTTAAGAGTGTATGACCCCTTTAAAGCACTTTCCAACTGGCCCCGGGCCAGCAGGACATCCTTGTGTTGAGATGTGTAAGTTAACAACTGCATATATCCACTTCTTTATAGAATGTTAACGGTTCTCATGTAGTGCTTTGTTACAAACTGACATAGAGCTGATGTTTGTGGACACTGCTGAAACTCTTTATGTCATTCAGAGGTCAGATTCCTCTGCCTTTGTGTGCAGTGTTGTTATACAAGGGTCCTGCTCTTTGATGAGGGCATCTCCGTCTACAGGTCATGTTGGGTCATTTGGATCGTCCCGGCTCAACGCCGCTCTTTGTGAAGGCCTGCTAATCTTGATTTTGAGCAGACTGCAGGCCAGGATGTGCAGCTTCTCTGTTAACACCCGCTGCATTCCAGTATGCCACTGCTGAAAGACCATTCTGCTGGAATGGAGGCTATTTATCCAGTCAGCTGTAAAAAGAGATCACATGAGATTACCCAGGGAGTAAATGGGAAATAAGAGGTTTACAAATATTCTGTGATAAATCGCTTGTGATATTCCTCACTTGGACATTCCTCAAGTGTCTGTTTAATGAGTAACTGTAAATGGGGGCGAGTAAACGATGACAATGTTCATTTTAAGATTACTTGACTTTTTGCAGGCAAAGCTCTATTATATCACCGCACATCTTGTTTTTTCTGGGATTTTGAAGCCTGTACGAGTCATTCATGTGTTTACAGATTAAATTGTGAGGATCTGGCCACCGGTTTGAGATCTTATAATCATATCCGTGACCTTCACACATATTACCAATGTAAGATTTCTGGATGCAGAATCTGAGTTGTTAATGAATGTTATTCTGACCTTTGTGGTTTTGTGGCTCTTCTGCTGGCCATTTGATTAATTTTGTCAGGTCACATGAGGATGTCTGCAATCCACTTGCAAATGTACAGTGGTCTGTGTGATCAAACGAAGATAGCATCAAATCAATAATGTGATTATTCTTTTTGGCTGCTGCATGGATTTCCAGGAATGCTGAAGAGGTGATCAGGAGGAGAGAGATTCCATGTACAGATGCACCAGGGGACGTCATTTAACCCAATCTCTGTCTCAAATTCCTTCCTGTCCTTATTTCTTTTTTACATTTAGAGCCTTATCATGTACAAACACATATAATGTAGTCTACACATTATTTGGGTGTTTTCAAAAAAACTAAAAAAACTTATGAAAAAGACCTGTAAACATAAAACAAAAAAACAAAGTCTTGTGAAAACTAAAAAGAAAAGAATAAGGAAAAGTGGATAAAAAATGGAGGTGCATAAACAAGAAAAAATGTGTGTGTGTGTGTGTGTGTGTATATATATATATATATATATATATATATATTATACACACACAAAATATATATGTTAATATATTATTTCATATATCAGAATATATTTGACAAATATATGATACAGAAAATATATGACAAATTTAAGTTACAATCAAGTTTGGGTCAAATCAAAATTGGAAATATAATACTTCTTTTTATTAATTCTTTTAATCTGTTGTTTTGTTTTGTTTTTCACATTTTCTACGTTTGTTTTCAACAGAAAAAAAATGACAGCATACAGGTCTGGAATGACATGAGAGCGAGTAAATACTGACAAAACATTCATTTTTGGCTGAACTGACCCTTTCAAATCAAAACAGTGATTTCACAGTCAAATTATATGGTATTATTATAATTATAAGCTGTGAGTATGTTCAAGTGCTTAATTTGTAAATCCGTATGTGTAAGCAGGTGGGTGGGTAACTGTCTGGCACACTGCAAAGACCAAGATTGCAGAGCCAGCAGAAGATCTCTGAGATGAGTGGGTGGGGATCAGCCTGAAGACCAGCCTGAACCAGGATATGGAGGAAATGGCTTTGGAATCATGCCGTACTGTATACACTTACATACACATACACAGTCAATTATACATGGAAACAATACTATTTCTTAAGGCTGGAATACACTACACTAGTTTTAAAATCTGAACAGATTTTAAAACGCTAGGCATCATACACTGAATGACTGAGGATCACACACTACCAGACTTCCAAGTTGTTCCGAACTAGGAGATGGGTGACAAATGAAAACAATATGTTTGATATCCTCCGACTGGATGGAATCATATAGTCTGAAACTAAAGAGTCTGTGACCATCATACACTACGTGATTTTCTATTAAATCTGTCAACTCAAATCTGCAGACTGGCTTAGACTTTTGTCAGCTAGCATCAACTTTTCTAGATTGTAAACCGGGCCAAGAATCTGAGCAAAAGTCAAGTATATCCTAGGCTTTACAAGCATGAACATGTACAACCTTAGAAGGTTGTTGTATGAGCAAAGTCTCCCAGTCGCAAGTGTTCAGTGTGAGAAGCAAACCGGATTCAAATGCAGATGGTGGTTGTTGTTGACTTCAGAGTTGGAACACAAAAGAAAAACAAAGTATGCCTAGAGACAAATACAAGAAAAGACTGGACGAGGAAAGGCTGTATATTTAATGGCTTTAAATTAAAAATGTATTATACAAATAAAACAAAAATGCACTGAAAGAATGACAACAAAATATGTGTTGACAGAAGTACACTTACAATGAAAGTCTATGGGTCATTCATTGAACATTTGATGACTTCTGCCAACACATATTTTTGTCTTTATAATACTCACAACTCATTCATTCATTTACTTTTTATGTATTATATTTTATTTAATAGTAGCCTGTTTCATTTATTCACAAAATAAGCAATTCCACAAAAGCCACACATACGTTTGCTTTGCTCTTGGTGGACACTTTGCATTGACTTTTTATACTGATCTAATAATACTTTTTTTTAATCCCCAACCCTATGTTTAGCTGCCACAGAAACCTTCTTCCTTCATTAGGACAATTTTAGTATGTTTGTTGTTTATTAAGATGTTTTCCTCATGGGAACTGTTGGCCTGGTCTCCACAATGTAATGTAGGTTTTTTACTATCCTTGTGGGGTCATTTCATCTGCAAAGTGTATGCAAAACCTGAGCCATGAACACACACATTAAAAACAAGGTTATGAATATGATGCTGTGTTTCCTCTTTTGTTTTTTGTTGCTTATATGGTGGAAAGAAGAAGTGTACATTGACCATAACAGAAATGACTCGCAAATCCTGTCTCAGCTGTTTAAACGCCATCCCATCACATTTACAAGAGGATCTAAATGGTATGTTGAGAAATATCCTGAATGATTTGAATCTGAATAACCCAGGCAGACCCTCAAGTTTGTTTCAGATAATGCATTCCCATGCAAATATAAATTTTGTAGCTAATATTATGTAACTAATAACTGACATCAAGCAGAGAGATGCAGTGCAACTTTTCAGTATCTCTGCATCTGCTCATATGCAAATACGTATTTCAGGGGAACAACACGCGAAACTGCAATGAATGGTCAAATAACTGCTGCTCACTTTGTTTATTTGGAAGCGTTTGCATTTCTCTCACTGCCAGATAGTGGTTATGAAATCTTTTCACTCTGTGGCTGCTGTTGTGAAATGCAGCACCTCTCTCTCTCCATCTCCATCTATCCTCTCTCTCTCTCTCTCTCTCTCTGGCTCTTTATCAGTCTCTCTTTCACCCAATTTCTGCTGCCAATGTGCAGTTTGCAACAAGTACATGCTGTACTCAGAACTGAGCTGACAGCCGGCTTTCTCTCAGGGCTGAGTCTCGGAAGAATGCAGTAAAAAAATCCCACACCCTTTCCAGTTAATGAGCATCTATCAATCAAAGAGACCACGTGACCCTCCCACTCACATTCATCCCTGCTGGTCAATAGTTGCTGCTGGACAAAACCTCTCGCCGGGCTGCTTATATATTCATGAGAAGCATGGGATTGTTTCTGCATTTCAATCTTTGAATTTAGTGAAAAAAAAATCACATATTATAATACAAAAGAAAGGGTTTAAAAGGAATGGTGGTACATTTGTGATTTACATACAGATGTTACATGGTCGACACTAAATGTTCCTGCACTATCAGTGGCGGTTTTGCTCTCAGATGCTGGTTAAGAGTCAGCAGTGACTATTTCTGAAGCCACTGATCACTTTAAAAGAATAGTTCACCCAAAAGATGAAAATGTACTTATCCTCAAGCCATCCAAGATGCAGATGAGTTTGTTTCTTAATTGAAAAAGATTTTAAGAAATGTAGCATTCCATCACTTGCTCACCAATGGATCCTCTGCAGTGAATGGGTGCCGTCAGAATGAGAGTCCAAACAGCTGATAAAAACACCACAATAATCCACAAGTTCCACACAACTTCAGTCCATCAGTGGTTTAATGATGGATTTGTTTCTTACAAACATGCAGCTTTTCACTTCACAAGAGGTTATCTGATTTTGTGTTTGGATTATTGTGATGTTTTTTTTTTAAATAAAGTGTTTAATAGAAAAAGACTGTAAAAATGCTAAACTAAAATGGAAAATGATAATATGTTTAAAAAGACTTCCTGATTTTACAATACTTTCAGTAAAACGTCTGAATCAACTAAAAATGGATGTTGAAATAAGCATTCCCAAAAGCCCCTGTTTACACTTTGTTGAGTCTTTTGTGTGTATATTTTTTGAAAACACAGTATACTTAATAAAATGATTAACTTCTATTACCTTCTGTTTTTATAATAATTTTACAATATTAAATGCATTTTAAATATTTTTAAATATTGAAACTGATTACAGAGTATTAAAAGGGTCAAATAAAAAATTTAGGTTGAAAGATTACCCCTCACATTTGTGTATATTGAGTCTTTTGTGTCTTTAATTGTTTGAAAACATAGTATAGCTTATCATATACAAATGAAAAATTATATTTAAAAATGAGCTTTTTTAAGTTATACAATAATTTTACTATATTTATAATATGTATTTTACTTAAATATTGTTAGAATTATGTTTTTAGTAAGTAAAAAATATGAATATATATTCATATATATTTTATACGAATTATATGAACCTTAAAATTTCTGCTGAAAGATTTATCCCCAGAAGTCCCTCACATTTCTGTATATTATGTCTTTTGTGTCTTGATTTTTTTTTTACATGCTAAACAGTCATATCATATGTTTATACATTTTTATTGGCAAGTGCAATTTAATTTTTTTTGGCTTGTCTATTGCTGCCAGTTGTTCAGATTTAATTAGAGGATTCTGGGTGGAGCAAAGCGTGCAAGATACGAATAGATCAAAGGGACAGGTCTCCACCCTGTTTTGTGCATAGTGGTCAAGAAGACCACGAGACCTTGACCTTTCATTAGACGTTTAGGGATAGATGCTCCCTTCCTCATCTGATTAGAAAGACATCAGGTGGTATTCAACCTGCTCAGTCAACCTATTCACTCAAAGGTCAGGCTATACTGGGAATTCATGATACTAGCCTTTGATAGAAGCACTTCAGTAAGCATAGAGCAACAAACAGAGTTTAGATATCCAGAGAATGTTGGAAGACAGGATTGCAGTTTTGTGTATTTATCTCATTGTTTGTTACATATTAAACATATTTAACCCAGCACATTTCTCACAGTTTGCCCTCCACAGCATATTTTGTTATTTGAATTCTCGGTTCAGTTTTTATGCCAATAAACATTCATAACCTGAAAAAACAAAAGCGCTGAAACAAATCTCACATCATTCACACCAGAGACATCTGCTGATGATGTAGATTCTGCTTTACGTCATCACATCTTACACTACAGCAGCTGTAAGTAAAAAAAGAAAAAGCTTATAAGAGAGAGCAATTACACTAGGCCTATAAAAATAAACCTCAAATAACTTAAAAATAAAGGTACAGTTGCTGCTTTAAATTTGAAAGTATAATCAAACTGGCTGTACAAGACATTTAAACGAATTTAATAAATTCTTGTCTTGCAGAATCTTGTATAACTTAACTGGTTAACTTATTCTGATGAGTAAAGTAATGAAAAAACATATGTTGCCATGACTTATTGATCATATCATTTTTTTTACAGCATACGTTCCACCCTGTTTAGCTACGATTTGTCAGAGAAACTTTTCCATTTCTGAACATTTATTTCAGAAAGCATATTGGTGAGTGTTCATGTAAAAATGATCACTGTTGCTTACTGGCCCAAGTCAAAAGACCAAGAAATGGCCTGGGTCTCTCATTCAGTGTAGATTGCATTTTATGCCTGCCAGAAGATTAAAAAAAAGTGTTACAAAAATGAGTTTTAAATTATTATTATTTTTTTTTCTAATTGTCTACTTTTCCAGTGCTCAGCGTTGAGGGCAGACTTCTTAATTAGCACCAATATGATAACAGCATGCTAATGTTCAAGAACCTCGTTTACACACACACTCACACACTCTTCATATCTTTGTCCCCTGTGCCACACAAACACCAGTTCCACTGCTTACAGTTCATCCGTTTATATATATATATATATATATATATATAGTAACTGAGTTGAGGGGGATTCATCAATGCAAACCACTGGTCAAAGCAAACCAATCAAACTCACTCAGCCTGGTGTCACTGACCAGCTTCCTACAAACTCTTGAACATTTTGTATGGGACAATTGGATAATAAGAGTGGGTCAAAAAAGCAAAGCAAATTTATAAAAAGGTCATAAAGCCAGAGAAAGAAAGATACATCTCTCCAGGGAGATACATCAATCACTGTGGGAAGAGCCTTTGTTCTAAGGTCAAGGTTTTAAAAGAAAGGAGAGGATAGACACTGAATTGAGACACTAGTCAGCGATTACTTACTTCCTAATGCACAGATTTGCCATATGGGACATTGTTGGAAAAGAGGACACGTGGTATAGCCATTAGAAACAGTATTGTCACAAGTACAGCTTGTGCACTGCCAGCAATTCATTAAGCTGTCTGGCACTAATTATCATCTTGAGCTAAATTAACACAGACAAAATGTATAGGCTGGATATGACTTGCTCTTTCACTCACAATAATAATACAACAATGTGTAGTTCAACATGAATACAGTGCATGTAAATCCAAAATTATAGGTTTGCTGCTGTGCGTGAGACAAAAACAAAACAAGGTCTTGGCTAATGATTCACTTTTCTCAGATCAAATGCACAATAATTCGCTAACATTTTGCATTGTAAGAAGTTATTATTATATTTTATTATTGGACAAAATCGGCTCCCTGGAATTAGCTTTCTTGGCATTTTTTTTTATAAAACAATTTTTCCAACCAAAAACTCAAAAACGAACTCCCATTTATTTATTTATCTGTTTGTTTATAAACATTCTTAAAACAAGATATTTTTATATTACTATTTTATTTATTCCAATATTATTGGTAAACAGTTTTTATAATTATAAATAAATATCAAATTATCATTATAAAATATAATTTAAATACATTATTAAATGTATTTTGGTAGCTATTTGTTTGTAATATAGGAAAAATGTATATGCGAATATATATATATATACTGTATATATATATATATACAGTGGGTACGGAAAGTATTCAGACCCCCTTAAATTTTTCACTCTTTGTTATATTGCAGCCATTTGCTAAAATCATTTAAGTTAATTTTTTTCCTAACCGACTCTTTTTGTAACTGGTGTGTTTTTAACGTAAACTTGTCTGTGAATGAGAACTTAGTTTAGTACTCACGTGCTGTGACAGCCGCTTTCTGTCCGTGTGCTTTGGATGTGTGCGCTCAGAAAACCTTATATCAGAAGTTTAAACTCATATGGTTTAAAACGCACGATTTCAGTGCGATAAACATGATGATCAGAACCAAAATAGATGTTTTTAGCAGGTACGAGCTGTAAAGGTGCAGCTCTATTCTAAAAAAGGGGGCGGGGAGCAGCAGCTCATTTACATTTAAAGACACAGGCCCGAAAAACAGCTTGTTTCTGCTTCCACTCAAAATAGGCATTTTCAAAATGATATAATAAATGATCTGTGGAGTATTTTGAGCTGACACTTCACAGACACATTCTGGGGACCCCTGAGACTTATATTACATATTGTAAAAAGGGGCATAATATGTCACCTTTAAAGTAAATATCAAATAAATTCATCTTGTTTTAGAGATGTTTAGATGTTTGTATAGATATATTTATGTTCAAAAATACTGTTTTTTGCTGATTCAATAATAAGCAGAATATTATAAAACAGTAATCTACGTTTTAAATAACTGATATTTTAAATATCTGGAACATTTATGTGGCTTGCTTGTATGAGCCCTAGTTACTTTCTGACAATGGTATCATATAAAATGCATTTTCATATTGAATTCTTGCGTATTTCAATTGGTTGTTGAGCTGATAAAGAGTATATCGTCTTACAAGTGTCTCTCACTCTGAAACAGCCAAACATTTTCTCTCAATCATCATCCGAATTTATCTAGACACTCAAACCTCAAATGCACCTCTCTAGCAGACGCTGTCGCTTTAAGCGGTGGGCGTGGTCAGCGCACTACGTCCCGCCTTCTATGCAAATTCTCCCACTACTTTGGCTGGGTAATATAGTGCGGTACTCGTTTCAGGTGTCCATAGTGAGCGCGAGCTGCGGCTTGAGAAGGGGTCACACAGGCGCTATAAAGCACACAGAGAGAAGCGAAGTTCTCACGAAGAAGCGGACTGCAATTTAGCAAACATCCTCGAAACGCAACTTATAAACAACAGCCGGATAACACAAAACCACACTTGAGAAACCCAGCACAAGACAGGATTATTCAACACACAGCTGACGACGCTTTTCTGAACTTGTTGATATGAAAGCTTTTTGTGCAAAACATTTAGCTGGAGCTCACCGGTGAACCGCAAGCCCTTATTTTCGCGTCTCAAATGACATGCACCACACCGTCTCCCGGATCTGTGCTACGGTAAGTGTTTAAGCAAGGAGCGCCTAATTTATGTCTTAATCGTTTTTGAGACAGTATTCACTCGTAGTAGCATATGCACTTACATGAAGCAGGTTGTGTCATGTAATATAAGTATGTTGCGAAACTTCAAGTTTTGTACTGTAAAGTGTCAGTGCATGCAGACCAAATACTCTAACGTTATAGTATCGCGTTATCTGTTATGCGTCTTTAATAATACATTTGCATGCATATTTTTTAAAATAATTAATTCATCATTTCTTTTATTTGGGATACATTTTATATTTATTTTTTATTTATTAAAATGCTTGCAAGGGTACACAATAAAAATAAAATAAAAAGGAAGTGCTTTAAGTTCATTATCTCTAGGAGAGCACCATAAGATCGGGTTGTTTTTAAAAGCGGATCAATTGTGGTTTTCAGATCTTGAGCTCTGAGGAAGCCACCAATGGCAGGAATCAGTGCAAACGCATCGCGAAATAAGAAGTGGGAGATGGAGGAATGCGACCAATATCAGCACTATTTCTACGACGACCTCAACTTGGACGAGGACTTCTTTTTCAAATCGACCGCACCGAGTGAGGACATTTGGAAGAAATTCGAGCTCGTGCCAACCCCGCCCATGTCGCCTGTCAGGATACTGGAAGGGACCGGTCCATCTCCTGGGGACAGACTAGAGTGGATGTCCCAGTTCTTGGGGCAGGACGACGAGCAGGAGGGACAGTGCAAACTGAACGCGGAGGAAACTCTGGAGAACTTGAGCTCCATCATTATTCAGGACTGTATGTGGAGCAGTTTCTCCGCAAGTCAGCAGCTGGAGAAAGTTGTTAGCGAGCGCTTGTCCTGCTCGGCGCAGTCGAAGCTCTCCAGCAAGGCGCAGTGCGTCCCTGCGGACAACAGCTTGGCGACTGATTGCGTGGATCCAGCAGCTGTCCTTACCTTCCCCCTGAGCAGCAGCTGCAAGAAACCGGTGTCATCCGGGTCAGAATCTCGCACCGACTCCTCTGGTAAGCTCGAGCCCGTTGACTTTGAACGCGACTCACTTATTTGCTTAACCGTGCAGTGCAACCTGTGCTGACGCCTCCTTTTGACACCTGACGGAGATCTCAGTGTCTAGGATCGTGCAATACAGTAGTTACCATTCATTTGTGCGTTAAGTAGAACTAAGCCAGAACCTGGCATACCTGAATAGAAAAGTTGCATTGGTGCCATGGGATTTAGGTTGGCATTTCATCTAGATTTCTACTGTAATAATGTGCTGAGCTTCCACATTCCTCAAGTGAAACAAAAGGAGAAATTGTTTTACTTGTGGGTGGTGCCAGCAGCAGAAACCAATAATAAGGATGCTTGAATCCTAAAGTGTTCAGGGCCACTCAACTGTCCACGAATGAACAGTTAGTATCTGAAGCTGCCACATTGTAAGGGCACTTGCAACTTTTACTCAAAATTCTGTATCATTTGTTCATGACATTCCAAACCTGTTAGATGCAGAATACAGAAGAT
Source organism: Sinocyclocheilus grahami (assembly GCF_001515645.1). NCBI lineage: Eukaryota > Metazoa > Chordata > Actinopteri > Cypriniformes > Cyprinidae > Sinocyclocheilus > Sinocyclocheilus grahami. Next base: position 1,169,590 of record NW_015505237.1, read on the forward strand.
ATTTTTTAGAATGTTGTGTCCAAAGCAACAGTAGATCCCATTGACTTTTCATAGATTTTTTTTTGGGGGGGGGGCTTAAATATTACGTTTATTAGTGAATTTCTTGTTTTGTGACAAATTGTGCTCTGTGATCAGAGTAATAGCATAGTGAAATCAGAGCAGAGGGAACTCGGATCAGATGCTTCTCTTATCAAAATGCACATCAGAGGTGACTCCGAGTTCATTATTGCTGTTCAAAGCCTCATTTACTTTCCTCTTGCTGAGAATAGGGAACTAATAGAAACCTAAGATTCATCTTGTAGTTTTAGGACCCATCTAATTAGATCTTACATTCTGAATGGAGTTTCTAACATGCTTGGATGCGTGAATAAAATGGTGTTGGACTTGGTAGGAGGTGGCTTTACACAAGATATGTCTAAGTCAATCTACATTTCTTTCTGTTCTTCCAGATGATGAAGAGATTGATGTTGTGACGGTGGAACATAAGCAGAACAAGTCCCGTTTGGTGAACGCCCGTAAACCAGTGACCATCACGGTTCGTGCAGACCCCTATGACCCTTGCATGAAGCGTTTCCACATCTCCATTCACCAGCAGCAGCACAACTATGCTGCCCGCTCTCCTGACAGCTATCCTGAAGAGGAGCCGCCTCGCAAGAAGATCAGGCAAGAGACCTTGCAGCCACGATTGGGTTCCACACCCCAAACCCCAGAAAGAAAAACCCCCTTACCTTCCCCCTCAGTCCCCACCCCATCTCAGACGGTCTCCGCTTCTCCAACACACACATCCTACCACCTCAAATCCCAACCATCCAGCCCTCAGAGTTCGGACTGTGAGGACACGGACAAGCGTAAGACACACAACTTCTTGGAGCGGAAAAGACGCAATGACCTACGCTCCCGATTTCTGGCCCTACGGGATGAGATCCCAGGCCTGGTTGACTGTCCAAAGACACCCAAAGTTGTGATCTTGACCAAGGCCACAGAATACCTGCGTACTCTGCATGTCAGCGACAAACAGAAGGCCCAGGAGAAGAAGCAGCTGAAAAAGAGGCAACAGCAGTTACTGCGGAGACTCGCTGAACTGAAGCGTGCATAAACCTTCATAGTCCAGCCATATTTTCAATAGGAACTGTGTAGGACTGCGTGTTTTTTTTTTTTTTCTTTTTTTCCTTTCTTTCCAAAAGTGGGATATTTAATGGAACGGACTCTATATTTTGAGATTAGTTCTTCAGTTTTTGTTCTTTGCACACTTGCCTTCGCAATGGGGGAGACGTACTTGTGGAAGCTGTGGAACTGGTTCAAACATTTTCCAAAGTGGGTCATTATTTCTGGTTTTCATTTGAAATTTGAAGATTTAAACCATGAATGTGTGTTATCTTAAATTCTTTCGTGAAAGCTATAGTATTTGGGGGGGAGAAGTATTTTTTTGTATCATTGAATTAGCATGCCAAATTAGGCATTATTTGAAATGTAGCAATTTATATGCATGTGTAATCGATCTTCTAAATCAAGCCCTTTTTTTGTGGCAGAATCTTGAATTTATCTGGGTAAATATATTTAAGGGTCTTTGATCAATGTGGCTTCTCCGTTAATAGTGCTTTCTCTAAAGTAACCTAAATATAAGGAGAGCTGTGTGCCCCCATTGCCACATACGTTTAACAGACAGGAAGTTGCATCACTGTTCCTTTGTTACATTTTTTTTTTTTTTCTCTTCAGTTTTTGTATGTTATTGTTATCTTGAACATTCAGGACAGTGTCAGCCTTGCAGTGTATATAAACTGTGGCATATTCTTCGGACATATGTATATAATTGTAGTGGTGTACAGGACATTGTGTAAAAATACATGCTTTGTGTTTTGAGTATGTAATCAGCACTGTTAATAGACTTTATTTTCTATTTTTCTGTCATTTGTCCTAAAACTTGGTTGGCCCACCTGCCTTCCCTAGAGTATCTCAAATTTTCTATTTTTGTTAAGAAAAGTAAATAAAAATCAAAAAGTTAAGTAAAACAACACTATCAACATTTCATTTTCATCACTAGCCACTTTATGCTGTTTTCACTGCCTATTCCCTTGTGTTCGGAAATTTCTTTGGCTTATTGCTTTTGTGGCAGAAAAAAAATTAATAATTTTGTACTAATTATATTTTCTTACAGAATTAATTGTATCATTGTTTGATTTCTATTTAAATATAAAGTTGTACTGGTGGTGTATGCTTGCTTATCTCCAAATATGACTATGGTCATTTAAAGTTTATGCACATGGTCATTTGTAAATCAATTATTTGTAAAAAAAATAAAATTTTATATATATATATATATATATATAAATAAAAATAAAGGCCATGTGCTCACAGCAATCACCACTGGTTGATTGAGGTGACTTTTGTTTGTACATTTAGCTTTGAAATTGGCCAAAAGGGTAAAATATGCATATGCCATCAGTAACCCGTTGTTGTTTTTTTTAAATGTTTTCTCTTGTCGTCAGGTGTCATAACGGGAGGAGAATGGCAGCAGCATTGTCGAAGCACTTTGTGTTCTGTACCTCATAAGCCTATATACATAAACTCAAAATTGGGTAAACAATAAAATAAATTCATTTCAAATCACGTCAGCATGCTTGTCTTTCTTTGTTAATTGGCATTTATTTCCACGTACACCTGAAGCCATAAAAATGTTATGTTTTAACAGAACTCTGTCATCATTTACTCACCCTCATGTTGTTCCAAACAAGTATGATTGACTTCTGTGGAACATAACAGGAGATGCTTCAGTCACCATTCAACTTCTTTGTATAAAAAAAGATGCAATGAAAGTGAATAGTGACTGAAGCCATGGTCACACTAGTCTTTGAGCTTGCAAATTTTCTTCATACACTGTCATGATATGACCTCGAGCTCTGCAACATCTTTTTAAAAACTTAAATTCAACACACAACAAATAATAATACATCTAAAATGTAAAAAAAACAAACATACAATCTACTCCACTTTCCTTCTGCGCTGCAGTTTTACATTTTTGTTCTTTTAATTCAGCTACGAATGTCATGCTGTGATGTAGCTTCTTGATCTGCTGTTAGAAAATAATGATGATCGCATTTGGGTGAATTGTCCCTTTAAGAGTTTTGACAGTTCTTAAGTAATATCTGGATTAGAGGGGCAATGGCTGGTTATGAAATGCACCATAACTGTTTAAACAGTATTATCCTGGCTCAGTTATGCCAGAAAATAGGGCAAGGTTTTACTATGCGTGGCATAAGAGCTATTTCACTCCATCATCACCTGTACGAGTGTGTGTGAACTCGATTAGAACGTTTCATTAGCGAGAGCCACTTTTAGTTGACATGTCGTAGTGGCCTTCTTTGCCATGGCAACGATCATCTCTCTTTTCTTTGGCGCAGAACGCTCAGTTGCCATGGAGACGGAAGAGAGCTATTCATACCCGTGTTCTTCCGGAAGGTGCACAAGTCGACCTGCTAAAGTCAACAGTGTTGTCAAAGCAAAAAATTTCAGCTTGTAACACTCCAAAGAGAAAGGAAAACTTGAAATCGCATCATATGACCCCTTTAAAAACTGTGCCAACAGAGCTGTGTAGATTACTTCCAAATTGTAGTCCATTACTGATTACAGATTACATTATGAAAACTTTAGTTAGTTTAGGTAAGGTATTCTGACTACTTTTTAGATAACGTTTTTGATCTAACCTGTTTTAAACTTACAATGAAATGAAAAATTTTATATAAAAAAGCAAATATAACCCATTTTTTTATATCAACATTATGAAATTCATTAAACCAGGATTTGCCAAACTGGGCTTAATTGAAAAACTGAAGTGGTTTTGTGAGTTGATAAAAAGCCATACAAATGTCAAATAAATTAAACATTCGAACACTAAAAATAGAAATATTGAATTTGTTTACCTGCATTCAATGCGACCATTCAGCACATCGAACTGTAAACATGAAAATGTTTTGTTCAATTATTGAAATAAATGTGTCAAAGGAGGTTGCTTTTTTCAACCAAATTTAGAAGCATGGTTTGCAAATGTGTTTACATGATATGTACACAACCATTTTATATTGTGAATATAGTGAAAGCTAAATGGTATGATATTTAGAGAGGACATTTTAAAGGAGAAAAAAAGAGAATCAGGGGTCAATCAATAAATTATGACTGATTTACTGCCATTGTGTGAATAACACGTAATCATGCAATCCATAAAAAGTAACTGTAACCTGATTATGAATATTTTAAAATGTAATATAATCTAAACGAATGAATGAATAAATAAATTAATACATTTGATGTAAATTATACATGTAATCAGTTGCTACCCAGCACTGCTAGCACAATGTTATTAGAGCTAACAGGATTTAAACATATTTACTAGATTCTTCCACGTTTGGAACAAGCAGTGACATTTTATTGTCCATATATATTACAATTCCTGTTTTCCAAGCACTTTTTGTTCGATTGTTGAACTTTTGTCCTATTTCTGAATGAAACATCCTTAGCTTCCCGTACCTGCTCAACTTGAATCCTTCAATCCCGTTCCTATGGAAACAGTTTTAGTTGCTTGGATACAGTTCCCTCCTCCGCTGCGAAATCACCGCGCATGCTCAGATCATTCTACAGCCCTGAGAGCTTGCTGTCATGGCGGCCGCCACGCGTGTGCTCCAGAAAGGCATCAGCCCGTCTATAGTGGTGATTTTAGGAGCTACGGGAACGGGCAAATCCAAACTGGCTATCGAGATCGGGAAAAGGCTTAATGGGGAAATTATAAGCGCCGATTCCATGCAGGTGAGTTGAGCGATCCGCAGGATCATCTGTCAAACAGGGGAGCTCGTGAAAGGGCATTGCGATTAATAAATGACAGGTCATTTTAAAACAGCAGTGCTGTAAAATTAAATATTTAATGCTTTATGCTGGAACAGGCTGATTTGTCAGGAAGCTTTGTTTTGGTGTATCAATTAAATGCAGTTTTATATCGCATTAAACTAGAACATCAGTAGGCCAAAAGCATTTGGACTCTTAAACGTTTTGCATAGCGCATCGTATACGTTTGAGGTTTTAGAGTAATTTTATTTCCTCGTGTCCACCACTGGTCGCCATTTTTGACAATGCTCCACGCGAATTCATAAATTTGACGTAAAGCCAAGATTAAAGTCGTGTCTACTGATCTCTGTCTCTAACACCAGGTTTATGACAAGCAATGTGTAATAATTGGTTTCATATTTTAGTTGATTTGGCAGTATATGCATAGATAATCCAAAGGTGACCATTGCTCATTTTCCTGACTTGATTAACTTTGATGGGTTTCATTAAATAGATAGATAGATAGAAGTCACCATGTGCAGTAGTTACCTTGTAAGTCTTAAGTATTTGTTTGGTTATGTATGAATATTTCTGAGCAAAGCTGGAGATATCTTGAGCATGAGCACGATAGGGCATGTTGCATAACAGTATGAATGCTGTCTTATAAAATTCCTGTCCACGATCTGGTGCCAACTCCATATCAAGGTCTATATAATATTTGGAGAAAGCTGTCCATTAGCATCCCAGTGACATTTACTAACTGGCGCAGATACCTAGTGAAGTACACGATTAGAAAGTCTGCCATCTTTGCTGGTTGCATGTGCACTCGGCGCTTCTGCCAGGCTGTATTGAGCAGTTCACTGTGAACTCGAAGGCAGCACATAGGCAAAATATCTTTTGTTATTTTTAGAGCCCTCGAAAACAGACCAGAAATCATATGTTAGTAGCAATATAGTGAAATATGTACTTAAATGTTGCATGCAAAAAGTACTCCAGATTACACAGATATTTTGAGTGACAGTCAGTGGAAAACTTGATTTTTTTTAAAGGGGTCATAGGATGCGATTTAAATTTTTCCTTTCTCTTTGGAGTGTTACAAGCTCTTGGTGCATAAAGAAGATCTGTAAATTTGCAAAGACTAAAGTCTCAAATCCAAATAGATATTCTTTATAAAAGTTAAGAGTCAACCACGCCTACCTAAAACGGCTCGTTCGAACACGCCCCCACATATCTACGTCACGATGTGGGAAGATTTGCATAACGCCGCCCAAATGTTCACGCAAAGAAAGAAGGCGTAACTTTTATTCTCGCTGTAGTATTGTTGCCGCCGCCGCCGCCGCCATGTCGTGAAGAAGCTTGTGTGATTCGTTGTGAAAGCAAAACTACTTTGTTTGGTCTTCCAAAAGAGGATGATATCCGCTTCGTCATGCCTGGAGCTTATCCGTGCTGGTTGCTGAGGAAATACATCAACTTCGCGCTGTCGATCGCAGGATCGGCTTTCACCGTGGACGAAGCGGAGTCCAGCCCGGGGTCGTCACATGTGGTTGCCGCAGGCATCACAATATGGGAAGGGGCGTAACATTTCCGTCACACACTTGAGGTATTCAGTACACAGCACACCTCGCTTTTCAGACCGATGAGCTTTGTAAAAATTGACACGTTTCAGAAAGGCGGGGCATAGAGGAGAAACAATAATGTACAGTATGTGGAAAATAATGTTTTTTGACCCTTAAACCGCATAAACACATTTCATTACACCAGATACACAATGTTATTTTTAGCAACATCATATGACCCCTTTAATCCCACCAGGAATTAACAATTTTTGATTGATTTTGTGGTGGTAATTTTCAGACTTCTGTAGAAAATATGGAATGTTATCTAACTAAGGTGTTATTAAAAGCTGTTCTTCCGGAAGGTGCATAAGTCGACCTGCTAAAATCAACAGTGTTGTCAAAGCAGCAAATAAATGATTAAAACTGTGCCAACTCATCAGATATCTGAGTGAATCTCAAAGCTCTCATTATTGCATTTAAGGATACAGATAGGCTACTAATTTCACCATATTACTAGTAACTAGCACTCAGTGCTGGGTGGATTGCTTGCAAATAGTAGTCTGTTACTGATTACAATTTACACAGTGAAAATCGTAGCTGGTAACATAATCTATTGGATTATTCATTTTAAGTAATGTATTTGGACTAATTTTTGATTACTTTTAGATTACTTAAGACCTAACTCGTTCCCAATTTGAGATTATAGTGTGCCATATTGAGATGTAACTGTAATCTGATGATGGACATTTTAAAATGTAATATAATCTACAAGTAAATTAATAAATAAATACTTTTATTTATTTATTTTTATTTTTTATTTGATTTGATTTGATTTGATTAGGCCTATGTAATAGGGTTGGGCCGATAGACAATGCCATCATCCATTTGTTTTTGTTATTAATAATGAGAACACAGAAGCAAAGTGCAAACAATATGACAAAGAGACAAATTAAATAAAGAGTGCTTTTACATTTTTTAATTTAGGTTTAGTATTCAGGTGCAGGAATTATTGAATTGAGTTTTATCAAGGAAAGTCTGTTCACTCTGCGGCCATATTTGCAATTCCTCTGGGCAGTTATTTCAGGCATGCAAGACCAAGTGCTGTCTACTTGAATGAGGAAATCCTGAGAAAAAACAAGAACATAATGAAAGGCTCACCACATACTTAAAATCAGCAACAAAATCTGCCAGGAACTGACGCATAAATGTTGTTACTTATGCTCAAATAGCATAAACATTTTTTAATTTTTGGGCTGTACCAGCGAATTATTCTGATGATACTAGGTATGTCACGATACCAAAAATCTAGTAGTCGGTACCGATACCACTAAAAGTACTCGATACTCAATACCAAGTCGATACCAAAGGTAAAAAATAACAATAATACTGAAAGAGTAACTCCTTTATTTAACATTACAAAAACAAAATATTAGTGGCACTTGGCCTTCAAATAATACACACAAACACGCATGCACTCTCGCACACACACACACACACACACACACACACACATACTCTGAATGCAAGCATTCGTTTAAATTTACTGACATACTGGCAGGCTGAAAATATATATTTTTTAAAACCATTAACATAAACAATTATTTAAACCAGTAATATTAGCCAATAATGTAAATATGGATAATCTGCAGACGGATACACAATGAATGAACAAGCTGTAAGCTGTCAGACAGACCGTAACTTTATGTGTGTGTGTGATCATGCTCAGTGCTCATGCTTTCAGAGCTGCACGCGCTCATTTAAATCTCACGCAATCCTATTTATATATCATCACCATCTTCCACGTTTAGTTCTTCTGTGTGCTTGTAGGCATTTTTTCTTTTTCTTTACCCTTTGAGGACTGACTGAAACACTTCTAGGAGTATGCTCCGCCTCCATCTGTCAGTTCCAGAAGAATTGCAGCCTCGCTAGTGGCTACCTTCAGTACCATCGGGACTAACGCTATTGAAGAAAAACAAGTACCGGCAAGATTTGAAAATGTTTATACCGACTCTGTACCATAGTATCGGTTCCCGTGATATCTCTATATCAGTGTTTCCCATACATTGATTTATTTGTGGTGGGTTGCCACAATATCAAAACTGACCACCACAAATAGATTTTCCAAAAGGCTTTGACGTCGTTGAATAAACATAAGCACTGCACGTTTCAAAATCAAAACGCGGCACGGGTGTTTTTATATCACTGTATTTCTAAAGGAAACCGTGTGTCTTCAGAAAATTTTCAATGTCATTTTCATTTAATCTGGCATGTAATGCGTGATAAATCAGTGTTTATGAGTGCGGTGCTGCTTAGTGTACAGCCGTTACCGGTGAAACCTCTCTTTCACCCATTCTAAAAGTGCCTCCTACTGGCAGAGAATGAATTTGCATAAACGTGTATATAGTATATTTATACACATGTATAATCCCCCCGGGGATGTGCCGCCACACATAGAGTGTAAGTCTGTAGGAAACACTGTAGATGATACATTGACTTCTAATAATGTGAATGGCTTCTGTTTCTTTTCCATGCTCTGCCCCCAAACGTCCATTCTGGGAGTAAGTAAGTTTGGTGAGAGTGTGCAAAATTCACAGAAAAGGGTTTGCTTTAACAACAAATGCCTGTACAGCTATCCACAGTAATTACAACAGTGAATTCCATTCACTTAACTGTAGGGATTTCAAAAAATTAACAAAAATATTTGAAAATACATTGGCTGTGTACTGGTGTAGGATAACAATCTACATTTGTAATATGTGAAATATGAGGTTTGAATCATATTTGAATATGACTGTGGCTTGTTAGTTCCTCAGTGTGAGTAGAAGCTCATTGGTCACTGCCGATGACGATTTCAAATGTGTTGGACATTCACTACTTGCACACTGTAGGCTTTACTCTGTCAGTTTGTCAACTTTAGTTTTGATACCAGATCATCCAGCTCCTTGCAGCTATGATCAGGTGAAATAGCTGTGGGGCTGCATTCTCTACCAAGTCTATGTCAGTAACCGATGAAAAGGCATTGGCTGCATGGACCACTTTTGTGCTCTCAGGGCCTCGGGAAGCAAGGCCTGGGAACTCAGGGGGTGGGCTTAGTGAAGGTTTGGTACCGCATTTGCATATAGGCTTTTTGGAAGGTCTATTATTCTCTGTAGAAAGGGACTTTTCTGCTATTGAATTTGGGTCAGTTTAATCGTACATTAAAGCCTCATTCAGGATGTGGAAATTTGGCCCATTCCCAAAGCTGAACTGGGTGTAGTTCATGTATTTTATGGTTTGAAAGTGTGTCAGGACATGCGATTAAGAACTCTGATGTATATATTTAAAATTGACAATTTTCTCAGCTAATTACATAATCTGTATAAATCCAGCACATAGATTACATTATTGGCAAAGTATTCTTATGTCGATTGCTCTATTATGTAACTTTCCTTAGAAATTTGATGTCTATCCTTAAAAATTTGACTTGCATTTTTGTATGTGTCTAGCCTTTTTTTGCTATTCCATAACTGCTTTATTAGTTGTGTTTGCCAAGTAAAGCATCTATACTGTTATTGCACACTCCTTAATCCTTAAAGGAACATTCCACTATTTTTGAAAGTAGGCTCATTTTCCAACTCACCTAGAGTTAAACAGTTGAGTTTTACCGTTTTCGAATCCATTCAGCCGATCTCTGGGTCTGGCGGTAGCACTTTTAGCTGTAGCTTAGCATAGATCATTGAATCTGATTAGACCGTTAGCATCTTGCTCAAAAATGACCAAAGAGTTTCTATATTTTTCCCATTTAAATCTTGACTCTTCTGTAGTTACATCATGTACTAAGACCGACGGAAAATTAAATATTACGCAGTGCCTGAAAATAGGCTAACTTCTGTCAACATAACCAACATGACCACCTGCTTGCACAGGGAGCGTGCTGGGGACTATTTTCAGGTGCTGCGTAATATCATTGCGCCTGCTGCACCCATGGTACGGAAGCAAAGTTCCTTGATTATTACACCGGAATGAGAGTATAGTTCCTAGCCATATCGGCCTAGAAAATCGCAACTTTTCATTTTCCGTCGGTCTTAGTACACGATGTAACTACAGAAGAAATGCTAACGGTCTAATCAGATTCAATGATCTATGCTAAGCTACAGCTAAAAGTGCTACCGCCAGACCCAGAGATCGGTAAAATGGTAAAACTCACCTGTTTAACGGAGTTGAAAAATTTGCCTAAAAAATAGTGGAGTGTTCCTTTAATATTAAATTTCTGCATGTGTCCTGCATGTTTGGGCTATGGACATACCTCAAATTGTGTGGCTTATTGAATAGAGATGTGCTTTGACTTATGACTTTTGCCTTGTTGGTGAAACATGGTCAATAAGCTTATATTTCAGGGAGAGACATAAGCCATATCTAGAGGCAAGAATATCATAGAGATTTGGGTATAGGGCTCCAAGATTTGGGGAAAACAATTTCAGTTTCTCTGTCTAGCTTTGCTGTGCTTATTTGTAGGGCTGCACAATATGGCCCAAAATTTTGTGATTTATATATCAATATGACTAAATAATAATAATAATGATGATGATGAGAATAATAATAATTACTAAATAAAAATAAAACACAGGACCGGAAACATTACTATTGTAATATTTTACTGTAAAATAAAGAAATTGTATTTAAATTACATAGTAATAAAAATAATGTTAATAACAAATTTTTACAGCGCAACTTTCAAATTGCAATTCTTATATTCTAATAAATTCTTATTCTTAATTTTCAAACTTTAAACAATTAAGCTGTCATTTTGATGAATACTACAGGGAGCATCTAAAATTCGTCTTTTATTCAACTTTTTTATTGACTTTATAAGCACTTCTAATTCCAAGTTTGGGAAGATGATTGGTGCCCAAATACACATAGAAAAAACTCAAAAACCATGTGCGGTGATGAGTAACTGTAAACCGAGCCATTCTGAGATACTGAAAACACTGGATCATAAACAAACACAGTGCTGTGCTTCACTCTAAAACATACAGCACATATATTTATTTATTTAATTAAATTTCAGCCTTTATTTGATAATCACACTTATTTTGAATGCTCTAGAATACTCTAGCAATGCCCCTTGGTGACTTTTGCAAAGGCAAGCGTTACTCATATTTTCCATAGAATATTTGAACATTTAGTTGTCCTTCCCTTATGCGGCCTCCTTGAGGATGTATTGCTATATTGAGTGTGGCATGGCTGTCACCTGGTGCAGTTAATTGGGTTACGCTAATAAAATTCCTCCCCTTGCACTGCACTGCAGTCCCATCCACTGCTCACACACTGAGCTGCAAGCTGGCTCCTCCAAGATCCCTCGCTGGTGTAACGCTCCATGAGAGAGACACAATAAGAGCTTTGGATTCACCCAGCAGCAGTAAATGTGTGCTTGGTGTATCTGTAGACTATATGGAAAAGTATTGCATTTGTTCATAGATAGTAAATGCATGTTTGTGCAAGAGTGAGGTTTTTTTTTTTTTTGCAAGCTACTGGGAAGCCACTATTGACGTGCTGAATTGGTGCCTCCACGCCTATTATGCTCAGTAGCTTTCATTGGACATTCAACGGCCATGGGGCTTACTCGGGACTCTATTTACATTTTGAATGGCAGTACTGTACGGAGGGTTAGAATGGGACTAAGCCAAGAGAGCAACCGATTGTTCTTGTGGTCCGGTTAGGATTGAATATTTGAATAATGGTTTGTTGAAGTCTGGTACCCAAATTCTTGCTGTTGGAGCGAGCAGTGACATGAAAGGTCAAAGAGGGCAGGGTTCAATGGACCTCGGGTCAACAAACCGCTCATGGGAACCCCGGCTGAGGTCACGAAGGCTGTAACCGGAGAAAAGTAAGAAGGCATTTTCGATGCTCAGGGCATCCTGCCTTTCACACGAGGTCTTCAAGATCCCAGCAGCCTTTTTAATAGGCCATTCACAAGAGTGAAGGACCAGGAGACCTTAACGCAAACGGTTATTAATGGACTTTAGTGGGTGTTTGGGTCCACTGATGCGGAACCGATTCATACTACTCTTTGCTGGTGTCAGCTTTTGATCAGTGTAAAAGCAATCCAAAGGGTTTAAGGGAATCATGGTAACGTGGATTACAGAAAAATGAGACACCCCAGAAAAACCTGTACAAACACCCACGCCATCGTGTTTGAGCTACAATGACCTGCTAAATGACTGTAGCCCAGTTATAATGAATGGTAACTAATAACATAGGGCATCCGTTGGATCCCCATAAAGCGGTGATGTTATAGTTAATAATAGGCAGATTATATATTGGTAGAATGCAAAGCTCTCATTCTTATTCAGTCAATTGACAGCACAAATTGACAAAAAAAGCACTTACTGAGAGTACCAAACAAATGTTTTCTGAGACAAGATGTTTGGCTATGTTTGGCCTTTTTTTCTCTCTGATTTTTGACACAGTAATGGGAAGATTGTTCGAGAAACAAAATATGCAATATGAATGTTTTAATGAGTTATATATCAATATGTCAATCAATTATAATAAACTACATATCAATGCACTCTTTGACGGCACATTTACACGGGGCGTTGGCGTCAATGCCTCTAGTTTACTTTGAATGGAGTGACGGCAAGCTTTGCCAAACTGAATTGTGGGTCCGTCGCGTTGCATCACTGGCATTGCTCGCTGCAGAAGTGGAAAACTTTTCAAGCGCCAACACAATGATCTATATGTTATCTAATTTGCACAGATAACCAATTAAACCAATTGAATTTGGTAAATGGTGCATTAAAACCAACTTTATTATACACATATATATATATATATATATATATATATATATATATATATATATATATATATATATATATTTTTTTTTAATCAAATTAAATTTTTCTACATTTCAGTGCAGAAATATTAAAAATGTTAAAACAAAAAGTTAGAAATGAAGATGCACTTCAGTGGCATGTTTTCCCTCTTTTTTTTTTTTTTTTTTTTTTTTTTTTAAAATTTTGAATTTGGGGGGGGAAAAATAAAAGGTATAA
>NW_015505237.1:1183508-1187133 GCF_001515645.1 Sinocyclocheilus grahami
TTTTTTTTTTTAAACATTGTGATATGACGTGGGCAAAATTAAAGGTCATCATAGGCCAACTTTTGGACAGCTCTGTGTTTAAGCATCTGCTAAAATGTGGGGGAGCCATTTAGAACTTCAAAGAGACCTAATACTTCAGGTTCGTAGGCACAGTATCACACGTTTCTCAGATTGGTTCTCAAGAACTTCAGCACTTCTAATAATTAGACCTTTGCTCTCAGTATAATGCCCGAAAACCCCAGGTAATGTGTGAGTAATTTCTCATGATTTGTATACTGGAATAGAATAGACTGACGTTGAGATGCACTTAAAGAGTTTTTTACCCTGATTTTGCTTTTAATTAGATTTTTCATATATTTTTTTAATTCTTTCTCTTTTGCAAATGTTTCATTATCAGTAGAATCCAGCAAACATTTGCCTTTTACAGGGCTTGCAAAATTTCTAAATCCCTGGTAGCCCTTCGGGCAGGTACTCTTCAAATTTTGGTGGCCCGAAAATTTATTTAACTAGCCCCAAAAAAAAAAAAAAAAAAAAAAAAATATATATATATATATGAAATCAGATACGGGTTTAAATGTCCCACTTTATAACCCATTTTAAGTGCTGCACAAGTAAAATGAACACCGTATAAGTGGGCTTGGACAATGTCTGTGGTAACATACAGTATTGAACCATAAAATTACATGATTAACAGTTCAGATACAGGTTTTCACAAAAACAAAAATCTTATACAACAGTATTTCAGCCTTTTTTTTTTTTTTTTTTTTTTTAAACATTGTGATATGACGTGGGCAAAATTAAAGGTCATCATAGGCCAACTTTTGGACAGCTCTGTGTTTAAGCATCTGCTAAAATGTGGGGGAGCCATTTAGAACTTCAAAGAGACCTAATACTTCAGGTTCGTAGGCACAGTATCACACGTTTCTCAGATTGGTTCTCAAGAACTTCAGCACTTCTAATAATTAGACCTTTGCTCTCAGTATAATGCCCGAAAACCCCAGGTAATGTGTGAGTAATTTCTCATGATTTGTATACTGGAATAGAATAGACTGACGTTGAGATGCACTTAAAGAGTTTTTTACCCTGATTTTGCTTTTAATTAGATTTTTCATATATTTTTTTAATTCTTTCTCTTTTGCAAATGTTTCATTATCAGTAGAATCCAGCAAACATTTGCCTTTTACAGGGCTTGCAAAATTTCTAAATCCCTGGTAGCCCTTCGGGCAGGTACTCTTCAAATTTTGGTGGCCCGAAAATTTATTTAACTAGCCCCAAAAAAAAAAAAAAAAAAAAAAATATATATATATATATATGAAATCAGATACGGGTTTAAATGTCCCACTTTATAACCCATTTTAAGTGCTGCACAAGTAAAATGAACACCGTATAAGTGGGCTTGGACAATGTCTGTGGTAACATACAGTATTGAACCATAAAATTACATGATTAACAGTTCAGATACAGGTTTTCACAAAAACAAAAATCTTATACAACAGTATTTCAGCCTTTATTTTATGAAAATGGATAAATCAAGCATATAAATTGTTAATTTAAAATGCTTACACGAGTTGATATTTGCATTGATCTGACCATAAACAGCAAGAAAGGCTTATTGGAAATGCAAATACATTTTTTTGCTTTAGGAGTGCTGAAATATTGCGGTTTCCCCGGTAATGGTTGTACACAAAGCAGCTCTGTGCTCATAAAATTAAAATGCCAATGACACGTTTCTGAGGACAGTCGGTTCCCTAAATAAAGACAAACGTGCCGCGTTTTGACTTGACTCATGCAGCGCTCATATTTATTCAATGACATTATTGCCTTTTGAAGTTCAATCCAGCCGTATCACGACTGTCTTTTCGTCCCCAACTGTAAGACCTCTTGAAATTATAATTAAGACATTTATTATACCATTTAATGCGTTTAAAACTTTTTATGGCCTTAAAGTCCCCATGAAATCAAAATTAAAGTTTTTTGGGTGTTAGTATCAATATGTTAGTCTTAAGGTTATCTATAAGGCAGTGTGCTCCAAAACAGAGACAAAATTCACATTTAGAAGATATAAGCATTCAAAGCTTGCAGTTCGTCACTTCCGCCAAAACGGCTCAACGATTCTTTTGACGTCACATCGTACTTCAGCTTCTCATCAAATCTTCTGACCAATCAAACGCTCTCTAGAAGCCGAAGCGCCCGCCCCCTACACTATAAATAGACGCTGAAGCTGCAGCTGAGATCAGTCTTGTTCACAGTGTGCCATTCACTGTAGAGGAAATACTACAATGTAGGCGATAGGGAATGATTCAGATAGTGTAAATATGCTTTCGATTGGGGCAAATGAGGTCTGGTTTCACGTTGTCACGCGAACCGCAGCAGCGCTCAGTCTGACTTTGGTTCCGGTTCAGAGATGCGATTGCACGGAGCGGATCATATGCGCGAGTCGGCATATATTAAACACTTTTAAAACTACACAGCCTCAGCATGATTATGATCACTATTTTGTTTACTAAGAGTTTCATATTGAATCTAGGGGGTAATCTATAGGGCCTTTCGCTTTTACCGAGCTCAACGGCTCTGAGTGACCCGTGCAGATATAAACAATGCTATTGGCTAATTTAAAAAGGGAACGGGGCTGCTCGATATGTCCCGCCCTGTCTTCCTGTTTCAGGTGAAATTACGTCACCACATAGAACAACGCTGCGTGTTTCAAGGCACTTCAGGGGACCTTTAAGCTTAATACAACTCACTTTAAGAGTTTTTAAGGACCCACGGGAGATCTGTATTTAAGGTAGCCCGTCGGGCAGAGTGGTGATGCATTTTAGTCAGAGCATGTGAGCGGAGCGGAGTGGGAGCCGAGCGGGGAGCGGAGTGGTAATATTTCCTTAAGAGCGCAGAGCGCCTTTCTGAAGATTCCGCTCCGCTCGCTCAAAACGCTCAGTGCCGCTCGCTCAACCCAGAATGCCGTTTGGTGATTTGCTTGTTCGAGATCGAGAATAGTAGAGCAGTTATGGAGTTTAGATATTGTTTCAACAAAGTTGCAAGCCTTATACATAAATGTAAAGTAAAAAATCTAAGTTAAGAATGAGGAGGGAGAAGAAACTGAGAGGGAGTGCGGGGAGAGTTAGTAAAGATTCATATTGGAATCTGAAGCGGCACATCGCCAGAAAGCACGAGGATGTGCTACGCAAACATGGTGCTGCAAAAGGTGAGCTAGTTACATACCATAATAAATGAATAAACAGGTAGGCTAAGGTTATATTCGGTTGTACGGAGCCCCGATCATGACATGCAGACAAGCACGGCCAACGAATTTAGAATAGGCTAGTTCTCTTTTATGCTAGGACTACATTATGGCCACGAATTAAGAATTAATTTTTTTCGTTTAGTCTAATTTATGGCCACGAATTAAGTATTTGTTCTCTTGTTTAGGCTTAGCTGCCACGAATTCATTAGTTCGTTAATTCGTTCATTCCCTATAGTAGGCCTAAATCGTGGAACGAATTATTATATTTCGTAATTACTTATTAAAAACATTATTACTTAAAATTAATAAATAATAATAAATAAATGTAAAAATAATAAAACCTGTTGACGTCGTAGAAACGAATTGTTAATTCGAATTATATTC
>NW_015505237.1:1189982-1195027 GCF_001515645.1 Sinocyclocheilus grahami
GTTTCTTTCATTGACGTCAGTTCATAATCCAAGCGTTCTTTAAGTGCATTTTATCTTGTGTGCTTTTCACAGGCTTTATAATCCATGTGTATTTTGTAAAGATCTACACACATTTCATCTCGTGTGTGTGTGTGCGTTTGTGTTTTAATGAGCTTGTTTTGAATGTTCTATTGCACAACAACTGCAGCTATTTTCACGGAAATAAAGTTAATGAAAATCAACTTTATTTTTTGCATTTTAGGTAGGTTTGCTAAGGTTAGATTCATATATTTAATAAAACTTAATTAATACATTACAATTAATAAAATTAAGAAGAATGTAAGAATTTCGCTCTGAAACATGATAATGGCTATTTATCAGCATGCTTAATTTTAGACAATAATCCAAGAATTTCGTTACAAACAGTAAACAATTAGGCCTACTAGAGAAATTTTATGTCGGAGCGGGATCTGAGCGGGAATTGGTTCACGGTGAGCGTGAGCGGAATATTAACGGAGCGCTTGCTTGTGCGGTTAGAGCGACTGAGCGGAGCACACGTCCATAGAGCGGAAAACGTAGAGGAGCATCACACCTGATTGAATTGAACTGCTGGTTTCGTCTGGTCAGAGGAGAACTGGCCCCCCAACTGAGCCTGGTTTCTCCCAAGGTTTTTTCTCCATTCTGTCACCGATGGAGTTTCGGTTTCTTGCCGCTTCTTGCCGCTGTCTGCTTAGTTGGGGACACTTAATTTCTAGCGATATCGTTGACTTGATTGCAATTGATTGCAAAGATACTATTTAAACTGAACTGAGCTGGATGATGACATCACTGAATTCAATGATAAACTGCATTTAACTTGAGTGTTTACTATTACCATTTTGCATTATTGACACAATATTTTCCTAATTAATGCTGTACAGTTGTTTGACAATCTGTATAAAGGCAATAAAGGTGACTTGACTTGAAGACTCTTTCAAAGGCTGATGGACTGTCCCTCTCTCTTCCACTAACTTTCCCCACATGACAAATGACTTACCTGTGCTCTCCTGTTTCACGGGATGACCGTAATTCAAAGAGAATCATTTATCAACCTGATTTGAATACTCTGCTGGACGCTGTCCTTTTTGAAGCATTTGTCTAATTTCTGCTGCTTTTTTCTGAGCTCTTTGATAAGGTGTTGTACCTGTTTGAGCACTTATTCGCACTAACATCTCCCTGCATGCTGGATTAATGGATCAGACCTCAAAGCAGACAGAACCTGCTGTCTGAAAGCTGCATGGACAGCACTGGTTACCAACAGGGGCCTTGCCATGTAAATATACCCAACAATTATTGCAATCAGGCTGCTTTGCAAATTAATCCATTCCCAGAGGTTTAGTCATACAGTTGCCACAATGTGCCTCATCTGTCAATTGATTAATTGATTTTAATTTTGCATTGATATGAGATTTATTTTTAATCGAATAATTCACCCTGGCATTATAAATTTCATTTAAATGTATTTCCCTTGTACCTAATCTAATTTTAAAACTATATGTGAGAATGAATTATGTATTGTGACCAGTATTATTTTAGTAGTATTTATATTCAATTCAACATAAGTTCTTAGTGATCAGGTTCACCATAAAGGCATGGCGTCAAATAGTAAATAATGGAAAAAAAAATCTTGATTCTTTAAAAATTTTAAAATTGTGGGTTCCACAGCCAAAAATCAACAGCATTCTGGTTTGAAAAGACATGACTATATTATGACAG
Source organism: Sinocyclocheilus grahami (assembly GCF_001515645.1). Lineage (NCBI taxonomy): Eukaryota > Metazoa > Chordata > Actinopteri > Cypriniformes > Cyprinidae > Sinocyclocheilus > Sinocyclocheilus grahami. The sequence goes on from NW_015505237.1 coordinate 1,191,717, forward strand.
AATTGTCATTTTTGGCAGAACTATTAGTGTAAACATCTGCCAAATGATTTATAACCTAATTTAAGGATGTAGATGACAAGGGAAGGGTTAATGTGGCCTTTTTTTGCTTTGAAGGGCCGAGTCAGTTTGTCTGCGTTTGCTCAGGCGCTAAATGCTTTTGGAAGGAACCATTTCCCCCCCTTTTGCCAAACACACCAGCAGCTAAATTCAATTAGAGCTGAATTAATGAAAATCCAATTGTGTCAGTCTGTCTGGCCGCCTAGGATTGGCAGCACAACACATCGACAGAGCTCAAGATCGTCCTGATATCCAGTTAAACTCCCGCGCTGTTCTCTTGGTGTAGACTGAAGTGAGAAATAGAAGTGATATCTCTCATTTATTCTCCATTGCTCATCTCCTCTGGTGCCCTGTTCTGTCCTAGAAAAGCCTAAAACGATGTGTGGAAATTGGTTAGTTGTGGGTGGGGTGTTGAGTGCGGTGCGATTCAGAAAGCCTCCACAAATGATGACTGCACGAGAGCGCTAAAGCGAGGGGAAAGAGCGACATTGTGAATGATTTATTAGCTTGGCTTCACAGAGCCATTCCTGGAGGAGAGGAGGAACGGTTTGGAAAGACGCAGGAGAGTGGGGCAGCGTGAATGACTGCACAATTGGGGCGTTACAGATGTGTAGTGGGAGGTACAGTGTTGGAGAAACTCAGTTTGCAGTTTCCACCTCTAATACAGAAGCAGGCTTCTCATTTATTCTCATTGCCATCAATTTGTCATAGATTTGTACAAATTAAAAGCCTCTTGTTGAGGAGAGGTGTGCTATTACTTTCTTAAATGCTTGAGCTAACAGTTTTCACCTAGAAGATAAACCAGGTGAAACATGGTGCATCCCAGACTTTGTTTACTTGTCTTGTATATGAGATGTTACAATATGATACTATATAACCAAAGTAGATTTCTCATTCTGTTTATTTAGGTAGTTTGTATTTAACTGCTTTGCATAGTAGCTCAGCACACTGTTTGCCGATTAGACTGCTAGCTTAGCTTATAGTCTCCGCAAATGTTCAATTTTATTTTATTTTATTATTTCATTAGGCATTACAAATCACTACCTCTTGGGCTTTTAGACAAATTCAGTTCAACATGGATGACTTTTGTTTCATTTGAATATCATCTGTATAGTTGGCAGAAAAACATTGTGAAAATAGTCCAAATGTTCAAATTCATACTATTCAGAAAATGAATGAAGTACTCCGATGCCATACTACTTCAGAACGTAAACTTTAACAACAATTTATTACACTGTCAAGGTCCTATGAAATGTTTTATTTTTTCTCAAATTCCATTTTATTCCCCCCAAATTCTGTTTGAACTTATCTAGATTTTAATGGTTCAATTCAGTTTTAATAATGGAAAAGCATGTCTAATCAATTGAATGCATAAAGCTTTTGCAGTATAATCATTTACAAAATTTGTTTTTCTGAGTAAATGATGTCAGTCTTGTATCAGATGAAATGGTGAAGTGACACTCAGAGCAACTCTGGAGATGAAATTCATGTCCACATGTAGTGAGACAGCAGACGCTGAAAACACAAAGAGACATACAGAACAAGTAAACTACTTATTTAAATGGCAGTCTTTTGTGCATAAATACTCATATTGTGATCTGTCTTACTTTTGATTTTTTAGTGTTCACAGTGTAGGTTCATCAAATGAGGTACTTACTCAGACAGTATGTGATTCTGGATTCCAGCTTTTATCATCATCAAAAATGTTGTTTGATATTTAGTCAATTGCCAACTTGCTGTTGGCTGTACTGTCACTTCTCTCCGTTCCTCCCACTCGATGGCCCTCCTCCTGTATGAATAGTGGGGAGCAGCTGTCTCGTGCGTGGCCTGAGGTGCTGTGTGGATCAGCCGTGGCCGGCTCTAATAGCTCAACAACACTAAAGCCATTGTCTGGGGACTCGTCTGAGTGTTTGTGGTTTGGGTCACTGGATTCACTACACCCTTTTTGCTCATTCACCCCCTTTTCCCTTTGCTTTGTCTTTCTCTTTCTTTGGGTCTCATATATACACACACTCATTCACACAGTCTCACACAAAGAAAAATAGTCCCCACCCCGTTGGGCTGTGGTCGACACACGGGCTTGTGATCACTGTGTCGGCCGTCTCTTGCTCGGTTCTTGTGTATGCTGAGCTCTTGGATTCTCTCACCCTGCCGCAACTGTTACTACCTCATAAATGCTGTTATTGTCTTTTTTACAATTGGAAATTGTGGATGTGAAATAAGGAGTCCACATTTGTTCTGTTCCTGTTTCCACTCTTCTCTTTCAATCTCCCCCTCTGTGGACTAGTTGTCCTCATTAATAATGAGTTTCAATTAGACACTCTGGCTCTCTAGAACATGTCCACGCACACACACACGCACACACACATAGGCAGCTGCATGGGATTAGATGCCTGCCATTCAAGTCATGGAAGGGCATGAGACCAAACAGCAGGACTTCAGCACTGCGACGTCAACCAGACAAAACGAGGCAAACGCAACAAAGGCTAATCGTAGAAAAATAATCTTCAGTGGCTTAATCAGTCAAATTAAACATGTCCAAGGTACACAATAAAACAACACATTGCACGAACTGTACTTGTAACCTCAAACAAAAATGTTGCGTGAAACATTGCTAATTTTTTTTGGAAAAAATGTAATAGGTGAAATTCTTGTTCAGATTGAAATTTGTTTTTGCAAGAAAATTGCCATCAATTTCCTAGCAAGCAAGTTTGTGACAATTCATTAAACGATAGCCAGTTACAGATGTTTCCCCATAAATAAGTCCTTTATATGCTGTACTTTGACATTTAAAATGACTATCCACACATTTTCAGTGGACAAAATATTCCAGTTTCATCTGTAAAATGATTGACAACATGTTATACACCAGCATGACACATCAAACTTCTGTCCCTCACAGGCACGTCTGCATTTGTGCCAGATTAAATATGCCTTCTATTAAACTACTAGAGCGAATAAAAATTAAATAAACTCATGGGGAAGGGGCGCACTGGTCGTTTGAAGCGTGGAGCGCAGGGTGGGCTCTGTATCAGTGAGAGGCTGGTACGGAGCCTAATGAAAGAGGGTAACAAACGGATGCAGGGAACAAAACCCGCTAATGCCTGCAGCACTTAAGAAACGTGGCCCCAAATGAGAGCCACATGACCAGGCTCTGCATTCACAGGGCCTTCTGTCATACTTTGCCACACACATGCACCCCCCCCACCTCCTATTTCTGGTTTCTTTTATGTCATTTTAGTCTTTTCCTGGAG
>NW_015505237.1:1206928-1231531 GCF_001515645.1 Sinocyclocheilus grahami
TTAATTAATACATTACAATTAATAAAATTAAGAAGAATGTAAGAATTTCGCTCTGAAACATGATAATTGCTATTTATCAGCATGCTTAATTTTAGACAATAATCCAAGAATTTCGTTACAAACAGTAAACAATTAGGCCTACTAGAGAAATTTTATGTCGGAGCGGGATCTGAGCGGGAATTGGTTCACGGTGAGCGTGAGCGGAATATTAACGGAGCGCTTGCTTGTGCGGTTAGAGCGACTGAGCGGAGCACACGTCCATAGAGCGGAAAACGTAGAGGAGCATCACACCTGATTGAATTGAACTGCTGGTTTCGTCTGGTCAGAGGAGAACTGGCCCCCCAACTGAGCCTGGTTTCTCCCAAGGTTTTTTCTCCATTCTGTCACCGATGGAGTTTCGGTTTCTTGCCGCTGTCGCCTCTGGCTTGCTTAGTTGGGGACACTTAATTTCTAGCGATATCGTTGACTTGATTGCAAATGATTGCAAAGATACTATTTAAACTGAACTGAGCTGGATGATGACATCACTGAATTCAATGATAAACTGCATTTAACTTGAGTGTTTACTATTACCATTTTGCATTATTGACACAATATTTTCCTAATTAATGCTGTACAGTTGTTTGACAATCTGTATAAAGGCAATAAAGGTGACTTGACTTGAAGACTCTTTCAAAGGCTGATGGACTGTCCCTCTCTCTTCCACTAACTTTCCCCACATGACAAATGACTTACCTGTGCTCTCCTGTTTCACGGGATGACCGTAATTCAAAGAGAATCATTTATCAACCTGATTTGAATACTCTGCTGGACGCTGTCCTTTTTGAAGCATTTGTCTAATTTCTGCTGCTTTTTTCTGAGCTCTTTGATAAGGTGTTGTACCTGTTTGAGCACTTATTCGCACTAACATCTCCCTGCATGCTGGATTAATGGATCAGACCTCAAAGCAGACAGAACCTGCTGTCTGAAAGCTGCATGGACAGCACTGGTTACCAACAGGGGCCTTGCCATGTAAATATACCCAACAATTATTGCAATCAGGCTGCTTTGCAAATTAATCCATTCCCAGAGGTTTAGTCATACAGTTGCCACAATGTGCCTCATCTGTCAATTGATTAATTGATTTTAATTTTGCATTGATATGAGATTTATTTTTAATCGAATAATTCACCCTGGCATTATAAATTTCATTTAAATGTATTTCCCTTGTACCTAATCTAATTTTAAAACTATATGTGAGAATGAATTATGTATTGTGACCAGTATTATTTTAGTAGTATTTATATTCAATTCAACATAAGTTCTTAGTGATCAGGTTCACCATAAAGGCATGGCGTCAAATAGTAAATAATGGAAAAAAAAATCTTGATTCTTTAAAAAATTTAAAATTGTGGGTTCCACAGCCAAAAATCAACAGCATTCTGGTTTGAAAAGACATGACTATATTATGACAGAATTGTCATTTTTGGCAGAACTATTAGTGTAAACATCTGCCAAATGATTTATAACCTAATTTAAGGATGTAGATGACAAGGGAAGGGTTAATGTGGCCTTTTTTTGCTTTGAAGGGCCGAGTCAGTTTGTCTGCGTTTGCTCAGGCGCTAAATGCTTTTGGAAGGAACCATTTCCCCCCCTTTTGCCAAACACACCAGCAGCTAAATTCAATTAGAGCTGAATTAATGAAAATCCAATTGTGTCAGTCTGTCTGGCCGCCTAGGATTGGCAGCACAACACATCGACAGAGCTCAAGATCGTCCTGATATCCAGTTAAACTCCCGCGCTGTTCTCTTGGTGTAGACTGAAGTGAGAAATAGAAGTGATATCTCTCATTTATTCTCCATTGCTCATCTCCTCTGGTGCCCTGTTCTGTCCTAGAAAAGCCTAAAACGATGTGTGGAAATTGGTTAGTTGTGGGTGGGGTGTTGAGTGCGGTGCGATTCAGAAAGCCTCCACAAATGATGACTGCACGAGAGCGCTAAAGCGAGGGGAAAGAGCGACATTGTGAATGATTTATTAGCTTGGCTTCACAGAGCCATTCCTGGAGGAGAGGAGGAACGGTTTGGAAAGACGCAGGAGAGTGGGGCAGCGTGAATGACTGCACAATTGGGGCGTTACAGATGTGTAGTGGGAGGTACAGTGTTGGAGAAACTCAGTTTGCAGTTTCCACCTCTAATACAGAAGCAGGCTTCTCATTTATTCTCATTGCCATCAATTTGTCATAGATTTGTACAAATTAAAAGCCTCTTGTTGAGGAGAGGTGTGCTATTACTTTCTTAAATGCTTGAGCTAACAGTTTTCACCTAGAAGATAAACCAGGTGAAACATGGTGCATCCCAGACTTTGTTTACTTGTCTTGTATATGAGATGTTACAATATGATACTATATAACCAAAGTAGATTTCTCATTCTGTTTATTTAGGTAGTTTGTATTTAACTGCTTTGCATAGTAGCTCAGCACACTGTTTGCCGATTAGACTGCTAGCTTAGCTTATAGTCTCCGCAAATGTTCAATTTTATTTTATTTTATTATTTCATTAGGCATTACAAATCACTACCTCTTGGGCTTTTAGACAAATTCAGTTCAACATGGATGACTTTTGTTTCATTTGAATATCATCTGTATAGTTGGCAGAAAAACATTGTGAAAATAGTCCAAATGTTCAAATTCATACTATTCAGAAAATGAATGAAGTACTCCGATGCCATACTACTTCAGAACGTAAACTTTAACAACAATTTATTACACTGTCAAGGTCCTATGAAATGTTTTATTTTTTCTCAAATTCCATTTTATTCCCCCCAAATTCTGTTTGAACTTATCTAGATTTTAATGGTTCAATTCAGTTTTAATAATGGAAAAGCATGTCTAATCAATTGAATGCATAAAGCTTTTGCAGTATAATCATTTACAAAATTTGTTTTTCTGAGTAAATGATGTCAGTCTTGTATCAGATGAAATGGTGAAGTGACACTCAGAGCAACTCTGGAGATGAAATTCATGTCCACATGTAGTGAGACAGCTGACGCTGAAAACACAAAGAGACATACAGAACAAGTAAACTACTTATTTAAATGGCAGTCTTTTGTGCATAAATACTCATATTGTGATCTGTCTTACTTTTGATTTTTTAGTGTTCACAGTGTAGGTTCATCAAATGAGGTACTTACTCAGACAGTATGTGATTCTGGATTCCAGCTTTTATCATCATCAAAAATGTTGTTTGATATTTAGTCAATTGCCAACTTGCTGTTGGCTGTACTGTCACTTCTCTCCGTTCCTCCCACTCGATGGCCCTCCTCCTGTATGAATAGTGGGGAGCAGCTGTCTCGTGCGTGGCCTGAGGTGCTGTGTGGATCAGCCGTGGCCGGCTCTAATAGCTCAACAACACTAAAGCCATTGTCTGGGGACTCGTCTGAGTGTTTGTGGTTTGGGTCACTGGATTCACTACACCCTTTTTGCTCATTCACCCCCTTTTCCCTTTGCTTTGTCTTTCTCTTTCTTTGGGTCTCATATATACACACACTCATTCACACAGTCTCACACAAAGAAAAATAGTCCCCACCCCGTTGGGCTGTGGTCGACACACGGGCTTGTGATCACTGTGTCGGCCGTCTCTTGCTCGGTTCTTGTGTATGCTGAGCTCTTGGATTCTCTCACCCTGCCGCAACTGTTACTACCTCATAAATGCTGTTATTGTCTTTTTTACAATTGGAAATTGTGGATGTGAAATAAGGAGTCCACATTTGTTCTGTTCCTGTTTCCACTCTTCTCTTTCAATCTCCCCCTCTGTGGACTAGTTGTCCTCATTAATAATGAGTTTCAATTAGACACTCTGGCTCTCTAGAACATGTCCACGCACACACACACGCACACACACATAGGCAGCTGCATGGGATTAGATGCCTGCCATTCAAGTCATGGAAGGGCATGAGACCAAACAGCAGGACTTCAGCACTGCGACGTCAACCAGACAAAACGAGGCAAACGCAACAAAGGCTAATCGTAGAAAAATAATCTTCAGTGGCTTAATCAGTCAAATTAAACATGTCCAAGGTACACAATAAAACAACACATTGCACGAACTGTACTTGTAACCTCAAACAAAAATGTTGCGTGAAACATTGCTAATTTTTTTTGGAAAAAATGTAATAGGTGAAATTCTGGTTCAGATTGAAATTTGTTTTTGCAAGAAAATTGCCATAAATTTCCTAGCAAGCAAGTTTGTGACAATTCATTAAACGATAGCCAGTTACAGATGTTTCCCCATAAAACAGTCCTTTATATGCTGTACTTTGACATTTAAAATGACTATCCACACATTTTCAGTGGACAAAATATTCCAGTTTCATCTGTAAAATGATTGACAACATGTTATACACCAGCATGACACATCAAACTTCTGTCCCTCACAGGCACGTCTGCATTTGTGCCAGATTAAATATGCCTTCTATTAAACTACTAGAGCGAATAAAAATTAAATAAACTCATGGGGAAGGGGCGCACTGGTCATTTGAAGCCTGGAGCGCAGGGTGGGCTCTGTATCAGTGAGAGGCTGGTACGGAGCCTAATGAAAGAGGGTAACAAACGGATGCAGGGAACAAAACCCGCTAATGCCTGCAGCACTTAAGAAACGTGGCCCCAAATGAGAGCCACATGACCAGGCTCTGCATTCACAGGGCCTTCTGTCATACTTTGCCACACACATGCACCCCCCCCACCTCCTATTTCTTTAATTAATACATTACAATTAATAAAATTAAGAAGAATGTAAGAATTTCGCTCTGAAACATGATAATTGCTATTTATCAGCATGCTTAATTTTAGACAATAATCCAAGAATTTCGTTACAAACAGTAAACAATTAGGCCTACTAGAGAAATTTTATGTCGGAGCGGGATCTGAGCGGGAATTGGTTCACGGTGAGCGTGAGCGGAATATTAACGGAGCGCTTGCTTGTGCGGTTAGAGCGACTGAGCGGAGCACACGTCCATAGAGCGGAAAACGTAGAGGAGCATCACACCTGATTGAATTGAACTGCTGGTTTCGTCTGGTCAGAGGAGAACTGGCCCCCCAACTGAGCCTGGTTTCTCCCAAGGTTTTTTCTCCATTCTGTCACCGATGGAGTTTCGGTTTCTTGCCGCTGTCGCCTCTGGCTTGCTTAGTTGGGGACACTTAATTTCTAGCGATATCGTTGACTTGATTGCAAATGATTGCAAAGATACTATTTAAACTGAACTGAGCTGGATGATGACATCACTGAATTCAATGATAAACTGCATTTAACTTGAGTGTTTACTATTACCATTTTGCATTATTGACACAATATTTTCCTAATTAATGCTGTACAGTTGTTTGACAATCTGTATAAAGGCAATAAAGGTGACTTGACTTGAAGACTCTTTCAAAGGCTGATGGACTGTCCCTCTCTCTTCCACTAACTTTCCCCACATGACAAATGACTTACCTGTGCTCTCCTGTTTCACGGGATGACCGTAATTCAAAGAGAATCATTTATCAACCTGATTTGAATACTCTGCTGGACGCTGTCCTTTTTGAAGCATTTGTCTAATTTCTGCTGCTTTTTTCTGAGCTCTTTGATAAGGTGTTGTACCTGTTTGAGCACTTATTCGCACTAACATCTCCCTGCATGCTGGATTAATGGATCAGACCTCAAAGCAGACAGAACCTGCTGTCTGAAAGCTGCATGGACAGCACTGGTTACCAACAGGGGCCTTGCCATGTAAATATACCCAACAATTATTGCAATCAGGCTGCTTTGCAAATTAATCCATTCCCAGAGGTTTAGTCATACAGTTGCCACAATGTGCCTCATCTGTCAATTGATTAATTGATTTTAATTTTGCATTGATATGAGATTTATTTTTAATCGAATAATTCACCCTGGCATTATAAATTTCATTTAAATGTATTTCCCTTGTACCTAATCTAATTTTAAAACTATATGTGAGAATGAATTATGTATTGTGACCAGTATTATTTTAGTAGTATTTATATTCAATTCAACATAAGTTCTTAGTGATCAGGTTCACCATAAAGGCATGGCGTCAAATAGTAAATAATGGAAAAAAAAATCTTGATTCTTTAAAAAATTTAAAATTGTGGGTTCCACAGCCAAAAATCAACAGCATTCTGGTTTGAAAAGACATGACTATATTATGACAGAATTGTCATTTTTGGCAGAACTATTAGTGTAAACATCTGCCAAATGATTTATAACCTAATTTAAGGATGTAGATGACAAGGGAAGGGTTAATGTGGCCTTTTTTTGCTTTGAAGGGCCGAGTCAGTTTGTCTGCGTTTGCTCAGGCGCTAAATGCTTTTGGAAGGAACCATTTCCCCCCCTTTTGCCAAACACACCAGCAGCTAAATTCAATTAGAGCTGAATTAATGAAAATCCAATTGTGTCAGTCTGTCTGGCCGCCTAGGATTGGCAGCACAACACATCGACAGAGCTCAAGATCGTCCTGATATCCAGTTAAACTCCCGCGCTGTTCTCTTGGTGTAGACTGAAGTGAGAAATAGAAGTGATATCTCTCATTTATTCTCCATTGCTCATCTCCTCTGGTGCCCTGTTCTGTCCTAGAAAAGCCTAAAACGATGTGTGGAAATTGGTTAGTTGTGGGTGGGGTGTTGAGTGCGGTGCGATTCAGAAAGCCTCCACAAATGATGACTGCACGAGAGCGCTAAAGCGAGGGGAAAGAGCGACATTGTGAATGATTTATTAGCTTGGCTTCACAGAGCCATTCCTGGAGGAGAGGAGGAACGGTTTGGAAAGACGCAGGAGAGTGGGGCAGCGTGAATGACTGCACAATTGGGGCGTTACAGATGTGTAGTGGGAGGTACAGTGTTGGAGAAACTCAGTTTGCAGTTTCCACCTCTAATACAGAAGCAGGCTTCTCATTTATTCTCATTGCCATCAATTTGTCATAGATTTGTACAAATTAAAAGCCTCTTGTTGAGGAGAGGTGTGCTATTACTTTCTTAAATGCTTGAGCTAACAGTTTTCACCTAGAAGATAAACCAGGTGAAACATGGTGCATCCCAGACTTTGTTTACTTGTCTTGTATATGAGATGTTACAATATGATACTATATAACCAAAGTAGATTTCTCATTCTGTTTATTTAGGTAGTTTGTATTTAACTGCTTTGCATAGTAGCTCAGCACACTGTTTGCCGATTAGACTGCTAGCTTAGCTTATAGTCTCCGCAAATGTTCAATTTTATTTTATTTTATTATTTCATTAGGCATTACAAATCACTACCTCTTGGGCTTTTAGACAAATTCAGTTCAACATGGATGACTTTTGTTTCATTTGAATATCATCTGTATAGTTGGCAGAAAAACATTGTGAAAATAGTCCAAATGTTCAAATTCATACTATTCAGAAAATGAATGAAGTACTCCGATGCCATACTACTTCAGAACGTAAACTTTAACAACAATTTATTACACTGTCAAGGTCCTATGAAATGTTTTATTTTTTCTCAAATTCCATTTTATTCCCCCCAAATTCTGTTTGAACTTATCTAGATTTTAATGGTTCAATTCAGTTTTAATAATGGAAAAGCATGTCTAATCAATTGAATGCATAAAGCTTTTGCAGTATAATCATTTACAAAATTTGTTTTTCTGAGTAAATGATGTCAGTCTTGTATCAGATGAAATGGTGAAGTGACACTCAGAGCAACTCTGGAGATGAAATTCATGTCCACATGTAGTGAGACAGCTGACGCTGAAAACACAAAGAGACATACAGAACAAGTAAACTACTTATTTAAATGGCAGTCTTTTGTGCATAAATACTCATATTGTGATCTGTCTTACTTTTGATTTTTTAGTGTTCACAGTGTAGGTTCATCAAATGAGGTACTTACTCAGACAGTATGTGATTCTGGATTCCAGCTTTTATCATCATCAAAAATGTTGTTTGATATTTAGTCAATTGCCAACTTGCTGTTGGCTGTACTGTCACTTCTCTCCGTTCCTCCCACTCGATGGCCCTCCTCCTGTATGAATAGTGGGGAGCAGCTGTCTCGTGCGTGGCCTGAGGTGCTGTGTGGATCAGCCGTGGCCGGCTCTAATAGCTCAACAACACTAAAGCCATTGTCTGGGGACTCGTCTGAGTGTTTGTGGTTTGGGTCACTGGATTCACTACACCCTTTTTGCTCATTCACCCCCTTTTCCCTTTGCTTTGTCTTTCTCTTTCTTTGGGTCTCATATATACACACACTCATTCACACAGTCTCACACAAAGAAAAATAGTCCCCACCCCGTTGGGCTGTGGTCGACACACGGGCTTGTGATCACTGTGTCGGCCGTCTCTTGCTCGGTTCTTGTGTATGCTGAGCTCTTGGATTCTCTCACCCTGCCGCAACTGTTACTACCTCATAAATGCTGTTATTGTCTTTTTTACAATTGGAAATTGTGGATGTGAAATAAGGAGTCCACATTTGTTCTGTTCCTGTTTCCACTCTTCTCTTTCAATCTCCCCCTCTGTGGACTAGTTGTCCTCATTAATAATGAGTTTCAATTAGACACTCTGGCTCTCTAGAACATGTCCACACGCACACACACACACAGGCAGCTGCATGGGATTAGATGCCTGCCATTCAAGTCATGGAAGGGCATGAGACCAAACAGCAGGACTTCAGCACTGCGACGTCAACCAGACAAAACGAGGCAAACGCAACAAAGGCTAATCGTAGAAAAAGAATCTTCAGTGGCTTAATCAGTCAAATTAAACATGTCCAAGGTACACAATAAAACAACACATTGCACGAACTGTACTTGTAACCTCAAACAAAAATGTTGCGTGAAACATTGCTAATTTTTTTGGAAAAAATGTAATAGGTGAAATTCTTGTTCAGATTGAAATTTGTTTTTGCAAGAAAATTGCCATCAATTTCCTAGCAAGCAAGTTTGTGACAATTCATTAAACGATAGCCAGTTACAGATGTTTCCCCATAAATAGTTGACTTGATTGCAAATGATTGCAAAGATACTATTTAAACTGAACTGAGCTGGATGATGACATCACTGAATTCAATGATAAACTGCATTTAACTTGAGTGTTTACTATTACCATTTTGCATTATTGACACAATATTTTCCTAATTAATGCTGTACAGTTGTTTGACAATCTGTATAAAGGCAATAAAGGTGACTTGACTTGAAGACTCTTTCAAAGGCTGATGGACTGTCCCTCTCTCTTCCACTAACTTTCCCCACATGACAAATGACTTACCTGTGCTCTCCTGTTTCACGGGATGACCGTAATTCAAAGAGAATCATTTATCAACCTGATTTGAATACTCTGCTGGACGCTGTCCTTTTTGAAGCATTTGTCTAATTTCTGCTGCTTTTTTCTGAGCTCTTTGATAAGGTGTTGTACCTGTTTGAGCACTTATTCGCACTAACATCTCCCTGCATGCTGGATTAATGGATCAGACCTCAAAGCAGACAGAACCTGCTGTCTGAAAGCTGCATGGACAGCACTGGTTACCAACAGGGGCCTTGCCATGTAAATATACCCAACAATTATTGCAATCAGGCTGCTTTGCAAATTAATCCATTCCCAGAGGTTTAGTCATACAGTTGCCACAATGTGCCTCATCTGTCAATTGATTAATTGATTTTAATTTTGCATTGATATGAGATTTATTTTTAATCGAATAATTCACCCTGGCATTATAAATTTCATTTAAATGTATTTCCCTTGTACCTAATCTAATTTTAAAACTATATGTGAGAATGAATTATGTATTGTGACCAGTATTATTTTAGTAGTATTTATATTCAATTCAACATAAGTTCTTAGTGATCAGGTTCACCATAAAGGCATGGCGTCAAATAGTAAATAATGGAAAAAAAAATCTTGATTCTTTAAAAAATTTAAAATTGTGGGTTCCACAGCCAAAAATCAACAGCATTCTGGTTTGAAAAGACATGACTATATTATGACAGAATTGTCATTTTTGGCAGAACTATTAGTGTAAACATCTGCCAAATGATTTATAACCTAATTTAAGGATGTAGATGACAAGGGAAGGGTTAATGTGGCCTTTTTTTGCTTTGAAGGGCCGAGTCAGTTTGTCTGCGTTTGCTCAGGCGCTAAATGCTTTTGGAAGGAACCATTTCCCCCCCTTTTGCCAAACACACCAGCAGCTAAATTCAATTAGAGCTGAATTAATGAAAATCCAATTGTGTCAGTCTGTCTGGCCGCCTAGGATTGGCAGCACAACACATCGACAGAGCTCAAGATCGTCCTGATATCCAGTTAAACTCCCGCGCTGTTCTCTTGGTGTAGACTGAAGTGAGAAATAGAAGTGATATCTCTCATTTATTCTCCATTGCTCATCTCCTCTGGTGCCCTGTTCTGTCCTAGAAAAGCCTAAAACGATGTGTGGAAATTGGTTAGTTGTGGGTGGGGTGTTGAGTGCGGTGCGATTCAGAAAGCCTCCACAAATGATGACTGCACGAGAGCGCTAAAGCGAGGGGAAAGAGCGACATTGTGAATGATTTATTAGCTTGGCTTCACAGAGCCATTCCTGGAGGAGAGGAGGAACGGTTTGGAAAGACGCAGGAGAGTGGGGCAGCGTGAATGACTGCACAATTGGGGCGTTACAGATGTGTAGTGGGAGGTACAGTGTTGGAGAAACTCAGTTTGCAGTTTCCACCTCTAATACAGAAGCAGGCTTCTCATTTATTCTCATTGCCATCAATTTGTCATAGATTTGTACAAATTAAAAGCCTCTTGTTGAGGAGAGGTGTGCTATTACTTTCTTAAATGCTTGAGCTAACAGTTTTCACCTAGAAGATAAACCAGGTGAAACATGGTGCATCCCAGACTTTGTTTACTTGTCTTGTATATGAGATGTTACAATATGATACTATATAACCAAAGTAGATTTCTCATTCTGTTTATTTAGGTAGTTTGTATTTAACTGCTTTGCATAGTAGCTCAGCACACTGTTTGCCGATTAGACTGCTAGCTTAGCTTATAGTCTCCGCAAATGTTCAATTTTATTTTATTTTATTATTTCATTAGGCATTACAAATCACTACCTCTTGGGCTTTTAGACAAATTCAGTTCAACATGGATGACTTTTGTTTCATTTGAATATCATCTGTATAGTTGGCAGAAAAACATTGTGAAAATAGTCCAAATGTTCAAATTCATACTATTCAGAAAATGAATGAAGTACTCCGATGCCATACTACTTCAGAACGTAAACTTTAACAACAATTTATTACACTGTCAAGGTCCTATGAAATGTTTTATTTTTTCTCAAATTCCATTTTATTCCCCCCAAATTCTGTTTGAACTTATCTAGATTTTAATGGTTCAATTCAGTTTTAATAATGGAAAAGCATGTCTAATCAATTGAATGCATAAAGCTTTTGCAGTATAATCATTTACAAAATTTGTTTTTCTGAGTAAATGATGTCAGTCTTGTATCAGATGAAATGGTGAAGTGACACTCAGAGCAACTCTGGAGATGAAATTCATGTCCACATGTAGTGAGACAGCAGACGCTGAAAACACAAAGAGACATACAGAACAAGTAAACTACTTATTTAAATGGCAGTCTTTTGTGCATAAATACTCATATTGTGATCTGTCTTACTTTTGATTTTTTAGTGTTCACAGTGTAGGTTCATCAAATGAGGTACTTACTCAGACAGTATGTGATTCTGGATTCCAGCTTTTATCATCATCAAAAATGTTGTTTGATATTTAGTCAATTGCCAACTTGCTGTTGGCTGTACTGTCACTTCTCTCCGTTCCTCCCACTCGATGGCCCTCCTCCTGTATGAATAGTGGGGAGCAGCTGTCTCGTGCGTGGCCTGAGGTGCTGTGTGGATCAGCCGTGGCCGGCTCTAATAGCTCAACAACACTAAAGCCATTGTCTGGGGACTCGTCTGAGTGTTTGTGGTTTGGGTCACTGGATTCACTACACCCTTTTTGCTCATTCACCCCCTTTTCCCTTTGCTTTGTCTTTCTCTTTCTTTGGGTCTCATATATACACACACTCATTCACACAGTCTCACACAAAGAAAAATAGTCCCCACCCCGTTGGGCTGTGGTCGACACACGGGCTTGTGATCACTGTGTCGGCCGTCTCTTGCTCGGTTCTTGTGTATGCTGAGCTCTTGGATTCTCTCACCCTGCCGCAACTGTTACTACCTCATAAATGCTGTTATTGTCTTTTTTACAATTGGAAATTGTGGATGTGAAATAAGGAGTCCACATTTGTTCTGTTCCTGTTTCCACTCTTCTCTTTCAATCTCCCCCTCTGTGGACTAGTTGTCCTCATTAAATGACCAGGCTCTGCATTCACAGGGCCTTCTGTCATACTTTGCCACACACATGCCCCCCCCCCACCTCCTATTTCTGGTTTCTTTTATGTCATTTTAGTCTTTTCCTGGAGGGTAGCTCATACATGCTAGGGGCCCTATACAACCTCTCGGAAGAACAGAAGAACACATGCAATTTTTTTTTTCTGTGGTAGCTGCAAGGTTTCTTGGTTTTTAGTTATGTGGAATTTCAGTGGTCAAACTCAATGGTTTTTCTCTCAGATCTAACCTTGATGGAACGTGTTGCATCCTGAAAGTATATTGCGATTCTTTAATCACACCTTAACACACACCTCTTTATTGCAACTAGACTTTAGGTCCCTGTCAGTATTATTTTTGTATGCAATTATATTTCCTACTGTAGAAAATAATGTGGGAAATTGGAGTACAATTCAAGTTGTGAAAAACGTGGTGATCATATACAGTCAGAGCCACTTAAATGAGGCAATAGACAAAACTGAATCAAACCGATTGGTTTCACTCTCGTGTTAACTGCAGTTTCAATCATGTTAAAATTACATTCTGAAACCATTTAATTTGGTGCATATTCATACTAAACATTTGACATGTTTTGCTGAAAGCAAGAAGATATCTGTTAAGATCCCAACTCGGTCTACCTACTGTTAAAATGTCACTTTGGGGTAGATTTTCATCTATCTCTCATCTCTGTTGATACTTTACATAAGAGGGATAATTCACCCAAAAATGAAAATTCTGTCATTAATTACTCACCCTCATGTCGTTTCCAAACCTGTAAGATCTTCGTTCATCTTCAGAACACAAATTAAGATATTTTTGATTAAATCTGAGAGCTTTCTGACCCTCCATAGACAGCAACGCAACCGACACGTTCAAGGCCACGAAACGTAGTAGGGACATCGTTAAAATAGTTCACGCGACATCAGTTCAACCTTAATTTTATGAAGCTACGAGAATACTTTTTGTGCACGAAGAAAACAAAAATAATGACTTAATTCAACAATTTATTTTCTTCTGTGTCAGTTAGCACAATTATCGTTCTTTTCTGTCTTTTTTTAATTAACATTTTAAAGATCTACCCACCATATCAGGTGCTGTTTCCACCATCTGTAGAACTTGTCACCATCCTCATTTGTTTGTCTGACACCTGACCTGAAATGCCCTCGCTACAGAGCTGTGGAGCTCCCGGCATGCTGGTCTCTCAGGCCATGTGATTTGCTGTATCGATCCCTCATAATGCTACATTATTAGCTGAGTATCTGCAGTCTCAACATTCAGTTTTCTAGTGGTCTTAAAATGCTCTTTTTAGGTAACTCATGAGGATTTGAAGCGAATGATTGTCCTTTCAGGCGGTTTATGGAAAATAGCAAGGCAAATTAACAAATGAACACCCACGTTTACATATAAACGTATTCAGCAACTTGTCCTGACCTGATGAACTTTAGTTTCACCACATTGTTTTTAGCAACAGAGTTACAGTGACCAAAAATGTTGCGTTTTGTACTCCGGCTCCGCATTTATGAAAGTTTATGTGGTTGTTGGTAAACTCCCTTCTTTGTTAGTCTGTCTTAACAAGCTTAGTGACCCAACTCTGTGTTTTAGTTTTATTTCAAGATCGAAAAACAGCTGTTATTGATTCCAAGTTTTCACAGAGTTAGAAGCCTGTAAATTCGAAATATTGCGTTCAAGAGGGCTGGCTCTAAAAAGCAGGCGTTCTACTTGGGCAGTAAAAAACAGAACAGCAGTACCATGCCAAGTTCTGAGGCGATTAAGACCTTCTGCATGTTTTAATCGCGCCCCTTTATTAGTGTTTACCATTCTGCTCTGGAGAAAATGGACTGAATTCCTGTCTCTCCTCATATGCTGTTCTCCCCATTCACCTCACCATGATTTCGCTGGCAGGGATGTCCTGTGGAGAGCACAAGGGAAAATATCTCAATAATTCAGTAGCATTTCTTCCTAACTTGCCGAAATCGGCACGCAAGGGCAGAGGAGTTGCGGTACACTGTTCTGAATTTAGCCATGGCGGTGCACGCATGCCCTTGATTTTGAAACCCTGCTGACACCCCTGACAAGTTCCTTGAATGACCACAACACTTTGTGGTGTCTACTTATAGACTGATGCCACAAAACAAGGCTTGAAAATTCAGAGCTGGTTCTTGTTCATTCATATACTGGAATCCAATGTTTTCATTGAGGTCCATCAAAGATAATAGATCTTTCTGTTGAGGTGCTCACAAATGTCTTTCTGCTGCTACACAATAGTCACACAAACACTACAATCCTCATGAAGAATCATGACAATAGTAGGACACAATTATGTAGGACAGAGCGAAAAAGTGATTGTGACCTGTTTTGCCTGTCTCACTGGACAGTTTTTGAAAGGATTCTCTTTAAAGTTTCATGTAGTTATCATGTCATGATGAACCAAGCGAAAACAGTAATGTGTATGAAGCATGCAACCTTTACTACATTCCTCCATACTTTACTGTACATCAATTTCTTCTTGCTGCTTCATTGTTTATATGATCTCGTTGGTTTCTCACTGCAGGTTTACAAAGGGCTGGACATCATCACCAATAAGGTTACAGAGGAGGAGCAAGCCCAGTGTCGCCATCACATGAGCAGCTTTGTGGATCCATTGGTTAGTGGATACACTGTGGTGGACTTCAGGAACAAGGCTCTGTCTCTCATATCCTTTCTGAAATGTCCGACCCCTCATAGTGAAATTAAATTATTTAAGGCATTTTTCTATGTCTGTGCTTGATTCATGAGCAAGTGACTCTTATAAACTGTTTTTTTTTAATGAGTCAGTCACAAGATTCACACAGTTTTTTCAAAATTCGCTTGTGATGAAGGTTTGTTCACTCTAAGGACGGTAACTATATCTAAATATTACATTATATATTACTAACTAACTATTTATTATTAATTTATATACTATTCATTAACTAATTAACTATTTATTTTTGCTTTAAATAAGGCCTTTGATACCAAAATTTGATTCCATAGAAATTTCATAATTCTTGTCAGTGTCAATATCACAAAAACTAACTTTAGTTTCACCACATTGTTTTTAGCAACAGAGTTACAGTGACCAAAAATGTTGCGTTTTGTACTCCGGCTCCGCATTTATGAAAGTTTATGTGGTTGTTGGTAAACTCCCTTCTTTGTTAGTCTGTCTTAACAAGCTTAGTGACCCAACTCTGTGTTTTAGTTTTATTTCAAGATCGAAAAACAGCTGTTATTGATTCCAAGTTTTCACAGAGTTAGAAGCCTGTAAATTCGAAATATTGCGTTCAAGAGGGCTGGCTCTAAAAAGCAGGCGTTCTACTTGGGCAGTAAAAAACAGAACAGCAGTACCATGCCAAGTTCTGAGGCGATTAAGACCTTCTGCATGTTTTAATCGCGCCCCTTTATTAGTGTTTACCATTCTGCTCTGGAGAAAATGGACTGAATTCCTGTCTCTCCTCATATGCTGTTCTCCCCATTCACCTCACCATGATTTCGCTGGCAGGGATGTCCTGTGGAGAGCACAAGGGAAAATATCTCAATAATTCAGTAGCATTTCTTCCTAACTTGCCGAAATCGGCACGCAAGGGCAGAGGAGTTGCGGTACACTGTTCTGAATTTAGCCATGGCGGTGCACGCATGCCCTTGATTTTGAAACCCTGCTGACACCCCTGACAAGTTCCTTGAATGACCACAACACTTTGTGGTGTAGACTGATAGACTGATGCCACAAAACAAGGCTTGAAAATTCAGAGCTGGTTCTTGTTCATTCATATACTGGAATCCAATTGAGGTCCAGAGGTCCATCAAAGATAATAGATCTTTCTGTTGAGGTGCTCACAAATGTCTTTCTGCTGCTACACAATAGTCACACAAACACTACAATCCTCATGAAGAATCATGACAATAGTAGGACACAATTATGTAGGACAGAGCGAAAAAGTGATTGTGACCTGTTTTGCCTGTCTCACTGGACAGTTTTTGAAAGGATTCTCTTTAAAGTTTCATGTAGTTATCATGTCATGATGAACCAAGCGAAAACAGTAATGTGTATGAAGCATGCAACCTTTACTACATTCCTCCATACTTTACTGTACATCAATTTCTTCTTGCTGCTTCATTGTTTATATGATCTCGTTGGTTTCTCACTGCAGGTTTACAAAGGGCTGGACATCATCACCAATAAGGTTACAGAGGAGGAGCAAGCCCAGTGTCGCCATCACATGAGCAGCTTTGTGGATCCATTGGTTAGTGGATACACTGTGGTGGACTTCAGGAACAAGGCTCTGTCTCTCATATCCTTTCTGAAATGTCCGACCCCTCATAGTGAAATTAAATTATTTAAGGCATTTTTCTATGTCTGTGCTTGATTCATGAGCAAGTGACTCTTATAAACTGTTTTTTTTTAATGAGTCAGTCACAAGATTCACACAGTTTTTTCAAAATTCGCTTGTGATGAAGGTTTGTTCACTCTAAGGACGGTAACTATATCTAAATATTACATTATATATTACTAACTAACTATTTATTATTAATTTATATACTATTCATTAACTAATTAACTATTTATTTTTGCTTTAAATAAGGCCTTTGATACCAAAATTTGATTCCATAGAAATTTCATAATTCTTGTCAGTGTCAATATCACAAAAACTAATGCTTGCCTAAATTAAAAAAACAACAACAACTCAAGCTCACTGAAGACAAGTAAGCAGTCAGCGATTAAGAATAAGAAACTAATTACAATCAATAGAATGCAAAACTTCAGTAGAACAAATAAGAAATGCTACATATCTTGTATAAAGTAATTGAATAAAAACACTGCATATTCTTCACTGTGTAAATTAAATGTGTATTTATTTTTATTAAAGTTGCGAAAGTGATTTAGTCAAGAGCAGTGAGAGATTTTCTCTCTTTTGTTACTAGAATGAGAGACAGCAGGAATATTAGACTGCTATTACTTTAAGAGCTGCCCGGATCTAATATATTGTTACACGTTTTCTTTTCCAGCTGTTTGTTTTCACTTAAGACCTAAATTACTGTGTTTACAAGGATACTTGCAAAGATTGCCATTTTGACACATACAAGTGTGTGTATTTAACTGTTCCAGGTCTTTAAAGCGGCAAAAATTAAATACTCCCACACTCTATGAGCACCGTCTTCATGTGTGCGCATCTCTCAGACAGCGTTAAAGAGTTGAAATTGAGTCAAAATGAGTTCTCTTATGCAGCTGATTGCTTTTCAACTGCTTAAAATCACTTGTTTTTAAACCGCAATGCTTAAAAATGCATTCAGATGGTATGTTTTCATGACCACGTAGCACAGCAGCATCACGTGAGCATGTAACCGCAATAGAGACGAAAGTTCAAAATCTCTCAGTTGACCAATTTCTAATGGTTAATCGTGTCTATCGGTATATCCGCCCACCTTTACTATATAGTTATTGTTATAGTTATCTTTCTCTGTGTGAATGGGTCTTTAGCTATTTGAATCATGGTCAGTTAAGCATTCAGGGCTGTAATTGACTTTACAATCGACTCCCTTACTGAACAGCGAGTAATTTTATGATTATTCTGTTAATATTAATAACTGTGAAAACTAAACCCATTTAATGCATTTAATTGCCAAATTACATTCAAAATGCAAATACAAATATATCAATTATATATATATATATATATATATATATATATAAATAAATAAAAATACAAATCTATTTCACATTACTTTAAAAAGGTAAACATTGCAACCTAAAACTAAGGCATAAATCAAAATAATAGTAATAAAAATAATAACAATACCTAAACATTGCATTTGGTTTTGATATCCTTCATATTCTGTGTGCTGGTCAGTTCACAGCAGTTATAAACATTAATCTGTTCCAATAAGTTTAAATAGATTTTTACATTTTATGGGCATTTTTACCTTTATAAAGCCTTTTTTCTAAAAGTGTGCATCATCTTTTGAGTCAAATTCTTACATTTAATCAGTCATTTAGAATAATAAGACATTTGGGCTGTTACCAAACAAATGATATCAGTATCAAAATTCATCTTTGTAATGCAGAGGAAACACAGAAGCTCTACCTGAAGAGGCATTTAGATGTAGGCCCATTTACACACGGTTTAATTCAGCTCAGAGGGACATGAATGCGTTTAACCTGCAGTTACAAATGCATAAATAATATTGTTATTTTAAACATAAAACATTGAATACTGATATTTGCAATTATTCTAAAAATGAAAAGATGCTTTAAATGTGAAAATAAAACCACTGGTAATAAGTCACTGTTAATAAGTGAGTCATTGTGATTGGACCGAATCGTTTAAACGGTTGATTCATTCAGGAACGAAAAACTGTTATGCTGCTCAGAGACGCAGAACAGTGCTGTGGCTTTGTTTGGAATAATTTTTTTGTTGGCCAAATAGAGCAAAAACAGGCAATATGGTGTCTAAAACACAAGTCTCTTAATATTCATTTCTTGTTTATCGAACTGTTGCATACATTCAGTATCACATTTGTAATCATGCTGATTTTTAGAGGTGAAAACTGGCACTCTTCGTGTTATATTGACTACATTTCTTTCTGGTATTTTTATGCATAACTGTATGGGGAGTGTGTGTGTGTGTGTGTGTGTGTCACAGAGAGAGAATGAGACAACATGAATGGTGCTTAGTCTTTCACAAAACATAGCTAACGAAGGGACATCATAACTAGCCACCATATTGATTTACGGTCTTAAATATGTCCAGCGCTTTTTTTACAGTCTATGGTCCAGCGTTTATTGGGTTGTGTGTCAGTAATAATCAGTGCCGATCCTAGACTTCTGGGGGCCCTATGCAAAATTGTATCGCCAGAGGGGGCGTTGGAGTGGGGTATGAGTGGTTATGAACGAATGAATGAAACGCATTTGTCCATGTTTCACTTAGTCTCGAATCGCACTCACGGAAAGCGCTTGAGAAACAGTGTCTCTTCCGCGGCTCGGTATGCTTTCAACTCGTACTGGTATCGGTATCGGGCCCGATACTATGCTCCTGTACCCGTACTCATACTCGTAAAAATGTCCCGATACCAAAAGCCGATACCAAACAGCATGTGAATAGAGCTGTGTCCAGAAAAAAAACACTGAAAACAGAACAACAGAGAGTAGAATGGAGTTATTAGAGGTTAAGGATGTCTATGAAGTACGTGCAAGTAATTGATATAATGTTAAACATTCAATATTCACGCCTGTATAGCGGATGTGCCCGAGCTGATAAACAGAGCGCGCGGCTGCACAGATGCGCGAGCTTGTCGAGTGAATATCTCACAGATATCACTGGAAAGTTTGTAGTTCGGACGGATATGTCAAAAGCAAGTAAGTAAAACAATGCACAAGTTACTAAAGTTATTTGACGGTAAGGAGAGAGAGAGTCCGAGAGTGCGCACTTCTGTTGCATGATCTTAATTGCTGTTCGCTCCATTAGAGCATGCATTTGGATTAAAACTAAATCGTAAATATAAAACAAATAAAAATTATAGGGGCATTCACTATAAACAGCATTTATTTTAAAGGGGTCATATGATGCTTTTTTACCGCTCTCTCTCTCTCTCTCTCTCTCGCTCGCTCGCGCACGCACAAACACACGCACACCCCTCTCTCTCTCTCTCTCTCTCTCGCTCGCTCGCTCGCTTGCACTCTTTCACCGCATTATGCAAATATTACCACATAGTGAGGTAGATATGTGGATAAGTTTATTTAAAGCAGAAGTGAAACTAGCAGACTGGGTGAAATGCGCTAGGCTGAAAGTGTCTCTCTCATTCTGCACCAATACAAACGTGTGCGCGCTGCGTATGTTTAGCTTGCTTTAAGGCCAAAGTATACTCCGGTTTTTACTCGTACGCGAGGGTCCGTGTACACTGCGCGTGATGCAAATTACATCACCAAAATAGTACGCGTACACTCGTATAATGTGGTTCCCTGCATTATTTTAGGAAAACGTTTTGTGATTACAGTATTGAGCTGCTGCAATGGAGCAGCTCTAATGCGCCATTAAAATGAACAGTGAAAGTAACAAAAGCTTATACAATACATTTTAACAGGTATAATTAAGTGTGGAAATAACTGAAGGTAATATCTATTTACTAAATGAAGCCAACTAACATGATTCATAATATTATTATTATTATTACTATTATTTTGTTTCTGTTCCCAATATTTAAAAAAAATAATTACAAATGCTGTGAAAATACAGGTAACTGTATCGGCGAGTACCAAAAATGAAAATATCGTATTGGACTCGTTCTGAAAAAAGTGGTATCGGTGCATCCCTATTTTTTAGTCTCGAGCAAGACTGTACGACATTCACATTACATGATTTGACTGGTTTTACGTAGAAAGGCCGATAGCGCAATCAATGATCATTCATGTTTTCATAACCGCTGGCCAAATTAAAAAACGAAACTAAAATTAAATCATCTTTGAGAGCAAGGGGGCCCCCTGGTGTTTCGGGGGCCCTACGCAGCTTGCGTATTTTGCGTATTGGGATGATCGGCTCTGGTAATAATAGTCCATGGGGAAACATGGTGTTCCGTGTGTAGTTACAGTAAATGGACTAAACGAAGCCTCGGCAACCTCGTTTTTGTGTTCGAGTTACTCAAGGTATTCGAGGAATCGTTTCAGCACTAGTCTCCTCCATAGTCTGGAACCTTGTGACTAGTTAACTGGGTGACTAGTCGGCCACTTTTGCCCAATCTATACTCCCCATAATTAACAGCTGCAGAGATTAATTTAGTTGACAGGCCCTTCTAAATATAAATGCTTTATATTTTGTCTCTGCAGATGAAATTAATGGGCTATTACTCAGCCTTTTAAGATATCATCTGCAAACTTCTTAATGATCATTCTGAATAATTGTTCTTTTTAAAATGTCATCGCCTCCCTGACATCAGTGACACTGCTTTTGTGAGACTGTGCCTTGTTTGAATGCAAATCCCAATCTTTTAATTTCTCGTCTTTTGTGGAATGTGGCATTTCCCAGCGAGCCACATGAATGGCTGTGGCATTTTATGAGTGGGCGCTGGGTTGTACTCCCTCGGCATGCTCTTTCAGTAAATGCAAGGGCATAACTGGAAATGCATATACCAGAGACGGAGAGCGAGACGTGTCGCTGTCCTCGTTTTCCCCGCCCGCCTGCTGCAGATGTTTGCTGAGAGATGAGGATGATATTAATAGCTGAGGGAGATGCTGTGAGGAGGTGGGGCGGCTCTCACTGTGTCTGGAGGAGCGCTGCCGCAGACACCTCAGACGCTCATGCACAAGAAATAAGGTGTGGCGGGTGATGAGCTTTCTAGTCTCGCTTCCACACTGAAGAACAGTCATAACTACTAGAAAGCACGTTGTGTAATTTCTCTTACAAAATCAATAATCAAGATAGGATATTAGAGAATCTTGTTGTTAATCTAGTTTTTCCTCAATCTTCTCTCATAACCATTCAGAAATGCTTAAATACTCTCTCGCAATCTCGTCCCCACCCCTTTCCGGCTTCTTGCTCTTCTCTTTTCCTCTCTTTCATTTTCTCCACCTCCCTCCCGAGGGATCACAGCCTAATGTGGGTGGGGTGGACAGCGTGTGTCCAGGCTACTTTGATTTTGATGCATGTGACATGGAAGTGTGTCCGGGAGTATGTGTTTGATGTGTGCTGATGCGCCTTCTCTTATTGAAGCAGTTATCGAAATGCTCTATGGAAGCAGCCTTTGATGCCGTTTATTACAATCTATAGCAGAATCCCAGCAGTCATGTTGAACCCGCTGTCCTCTCACAGCACCAGGCCTGGACATTACGTGCATTATTGTTTGAGTGGCTATAGATCTAGGAATATGATATTGTATTTCAGTCAAGCACTGTAGCAGTGGAGCACTTTGGTTTCACATGTATGATCAGTGTGCATAATTTTTTTTATTGCTTGTAACTATACAGTTATTAATTTGAAAAATGAATTCCTTTGTCTGGGAGTTTTGACTTCCTTAATATCATACATAGAGGATATGCATCGTCGGAAAAAGCTGCCCATCATTGTTGGAGGCACAAACTACTACATTGAGTCCATTTTATGGAAAGTGCTCATCGACACTGGGGTAAATGTGAATTTTAATGTTTTATGAGTATAAACAATTGCTCTTTTCCAAAATCTAGTGAGCTGCTTACATGGGCAGCATTTAGAAGTGACAATGAAACGAAAGTAGCGACAGATCTTTTCTTCTGTATTGTAACATACAAGTGAGACACATTATCGATAAAGGAAAAAATAAATTGTGTGGGAACTGTGTATTGGTTGATTGCATGGAGGCAGATATAGACTTCAACTTGCAGTCAATTGTAAAAAAGGATGGGATTTTAACGAACTGATTGGAGAAGTTCGACATAATTCACCAGAATACCATTAAACTATTTAAAGAACTGAAGAAGTATGTAGTTTCATCTGAGCTGGTTGATGCTTTGACAGATTGCTTGTGCTCTCAGAATACTTTTCCCAGTGCATAAGTTTTATATGATATATATTTGCAGATGTGAAGTGTTTCAAATTCAAGCTCTTGAGAGCTTTTCTATTTCACAAAAAAGCTTGTAAATGTGAGTTGCTGTTAAACTTAATAGACATAATTGACCGTCAACCAGACGGAGCACAACAGAGGGCAATTATTTGTTATACATCAGATTAAGTTCATATTTAAATTAATTTAATTGAATTGTGGTTTTTGCATGGTTTCACTTTTTTTTCATTAAATTATTTGACTGTCCTGCTGCTTTAAAACGGTGGACAGAAATTTTATTTTTATTGATTGATTTTGTACACACATTGTATAGCATCACATTTACACTAATGATCAAAGGTTTTGGGCCAGTGATTTATTTATTTATTTTTGTTAATACTTGTGCGGAAAGGATGTTAAATTGATCAAATGTGACAGTAATGATTTTTACATTGCAAGAGAAGATTTCAGTTTCAAATAAATGCTGTTTTTATTAAGCAGCACAACTGTTTTCAAAATTGACACTAATAAGAACTGTTTCTCGAGAAGCAAATCAGCATATTGTAATGATTTTTGAAGGATCATGTGACACTGAAGACTGGAGTAATAATGCTGAAAATTCAGCTCTGCCTTCACAGGAATAAATTACACTTTAAAATATATTCAAATAGAAAATGGTTATTTTAATTGTAATAAAATTTCACAATATTACGGTTTTACTGTATTTTTGACCAAATAAATGCAGCCTTGATCAGCATAAGAGACTTCAATGGCTTTAAAAAAAAAAATAAAAATTTGACTTCAAAATAATTCTTAAAGGGTTAGTTCACCCAAAAATGAAAATTAGGCTGCGTTTTACTCACCCCCGAGGCATCCTAGGTGTATATTAGGGCTGTGTATCGCCAGCAAAGTCACGGTACGATACGTATCACGATACATGACTGCACTGAATGTCACCTCAGCAGAATTTAGAAAAACAGCTGTTTATGAAACACTGCATACTATAGTGCCATTTCTAACTATTGGCAGAGCAGGCAGTTGACCTCTGCATTATGAAGGGGCTCCATAACTGTACCACCGTACAATATAGGTAATGGCATATGTTTCATGTTTACATTGTGCACTCCCCACCAGGTACAATATTCTGATTGTTTGCATCTTGTTTTTAAGCCCATAAATAATAATGTACTTGTTCTAATAAATGTATATTGTAATGTACTCATTCTAATTTATCATTGCACAAATTAACACTCTACAATTAAAAAATAAATAAAATAAAAGACTTTCTAAATTAACGCGCTGTCTTCACTGTATCTAACGCACACACACGCTCAAGGCTTATTTATACTCGACGCGTCCGCAAGTTCGCTTTGAGTGCGCGCGACTTCGTTTCGCGTGGTGGTTTGCACAACATTTTTTGTAACTTTCTGTGCAGCTCCGCTTCCGAAGATGCACGAGTTCAAAGCGACTCTAGCTGAACATGCACGTCTGTGCCAGCATTTGTGTGAAACAGAAGCAGTTTGATGTTAAGTTCAGTCACACACACAGATCACATTGTGGCCGAACTCAGACATTCAGGAACAAACTTTTTAGCGCTGCCTCACAGTTTTATCAACTAAATAGCTTTATCGCTCAAGAACATTATCTTTCTCAACAAGGAGCTGGTAACATAATTGTTTCTAAAGGAATTAAAGCCACAGCTTTACTGTTAATAGAGAAACG
>NW_015505237.1:1231726-1234335 GCF_001515645.1 Sinocyclocheilus grahami
TCTCTCTGTCTCTCTCTCTCTCTCTCTCATAAATGAGCAGTTGATGAATTACACTTGTCTGAGAATAGAATATTGAAGTGGAGATCGCTAAACTGCAAGCTAACCAGTGTTTTCAGAAAGCAAGCGCGTTTATTCACAGTGGAGGGAGAGCGCGTGTGCACATGGTTGCCAGGTTGACAAAGATAAGTAGCACACTTAGCAGATATTTCCGTATTGCGCAAGTGTGAAGCTCTGTTTTGGGGATTACATTGCTTTATATCAGGCAACCCCGTTGTGTTCCTCTGCGGCCAGATTAAACCTTGTTGTAGCCTATATATGCTCTGTTCGTTCTTTTTTAGAAACCTCGCACTTTTTTACTCAATTTTAAACGTTGTAAAATGTTAAACAAATTAAGTGCGGTCCACTGCTGCACACGTGTCACAATATCGATAAAGGGCCAGCTGTATCGATACTCGTATCATCAAATCTCTGTGAAGATACACCGTCATATCGATATTTTGAACACAGCACTAGTGTATATGACGTTCTTCTTTCAGAGAATTTTCATATTTGGGTGAACTAACCCTTTAAATGTGGCTCTTTTGACTTTGACCAGTATTATATTATCTTAGCAACCGCTTAGCAACACCCTAGTGAAAACCCTGAGCTTTCTAGCATTCAAAAATCTAGTATTGTTCTTCAGTTTTGTGCATGAATAATGGTAATTTGGTGTACATAAGGAATTTAGTTTTCTCCTCCGTGTTTGCAGTCAGGACTATCAGCATGGCATATTCCAGTCTATTGGCTTTAAAGAGTTTCACGAGTACCTGACAGCAAGTGAGAACATCAGTCAGGAAGAACGTGATAAACTGAAGGTTAAAGGTAAGCATTCATTCACCTAATTTTGCTTGAGCTTGAATGTCTTCAGTCTTTTGTTGTTAAACTATAACCAGCTGTCAGTTCAGGCCTTGAGAATGAACACAGAGTGAGAATGTTGATGTTCTTGAAATTTTTCTGCATGAGAACAGTTATGAAACCTATGCTGACTTCACACAAAAGAGAGCAAACACCAACTCAGACCCTCATTCTGAAAGCATTTTTATGCTCTTCCAGGAAGATTTTTTTTATAGTTCTTAAATGACTACACAAATGACACATTTGAAACAAAAAACAGTTCCAGCAGGGATCAAAATTGTCATTACATTATCATTGTAATGCAAAGATATCACTACCACCATCAGACACGTTTATTGTAGGGCTGTCGCGATTCGTCGATTCTATTTGACTATTATTATATAAAAAAATCCTCGACTAACCGGCAAAATACTGGAAGTAGCGCATTTCACGGACGAGAATCCATAAAACACATGATTAGACTGTTTTCCAAGGCTGCATGATATATTAACCCCGTTAAAAAATAATTACGCATAAATGTAAATTCACAAACGCTACATTTTAATTAAATAATTATATGCAATGCCGTTATAGCTGTGTAGGTTACGTACGTGCATCTCACAGCAGCTCCGTTCAAAGTAAATGCTGTTCCACAGGAACTGATATCATTTGATATCATGTGCGGAGCCGCTCAAACTCCATCTGTGCATGTTGTTGTGAGTTTGGGTTTATTATAACGTTCATCTGGGAATGCAACGTGCGCCATTTCATAAGATTTGTAAGGTAAATCATTGATAAATCCACGCAAACACAGGAAGAATACATCATTATCTCGCGGTTTCAAAATAAAAGCTCAAACCCTCACTCCGAGTTTACACGTTTTGATGTCCACATATTCATTAAATTACAGTGGCTATAGCATTTCTGTCGTAAAGAAATGGCCAAATATTAAAGATTAAGTGGACATTTTAATTAAATGATGCTTGGTCAATATTAAACAAGTATTAGATCGCACAGTAATGTGTAAAAACAATCGGCAGGCTGTTGGCGCCCCCTACAGGCTTTTGTTTTAATGCGTACTGTACATTAGCTCTATTCACTGATCTATAATAAAGATTATATTATTATTTTTTTATTATAAATAGATCAGTGACTCGATTACATTATAATACAGTATTTTAACAGTTTTGATTTCTTTTTTGAAACCCGTATGATTTCTTGCTTTTGATACTTTATTTGAACTAATTATTATTGCCTCTTTGATTATTATATATATTATTGATTAAAATATGTATTTTAAGTAAATTTAAAGGCTATTGTTCACTTAGCCTACATCTATTTTTATTACGACAAAAACTAATTATTAAAGGGGTCATATGATGCGATTTCATTTTTTCCTTTCTCATAAAGAAGATCTGTAAAGTTGCAAAGACTAAAGTCTCAAATCCAAAGAGATATTCTTTATAAAAGTTAAGAGTCAGCCACGCCTACCTAAAACGGCTCGTTCGAACACGCCCCCACATATCTACATCACTGTGGGAAGATTTGCATAACGTCGCCCAAATGTTCACGCAAAGAAAGAAGGCGTAACTTTTATTCTCGCTGTAGTATTGTTGCCGCTGCCGCCATGTCCTGAAGATGCTGTGTGTTTCGTTGTGAAAGCAAAACTACTTTGTTTGGTCTTCCAAAAAAGGACGATATCCGCTTCGTCATGCCTTGAGCTGATCCGTGCTGGT
>NW_015505237.1:1235721-1241845 GCF_001515645.1 Sinocyclocheilus grahami
GAGTAGCACTTGTTGTTTGTCATTTCTCTGATCACAAATGCAGACAGGGTTTTATGTTTACATGGCACAATGCAATGCAACGCAACGCGTAAAAAGACAGTATAAGTCATTATAATCAGTAATTATGTCCCCACTGGATGCAACAAATGCCTCGTTTGTAATGGGTTTTAATGTTTTTGTGTCGTCGCTCCGGCCGGACACGGCATCAACAGTATGTGAGGGGCGTAACATTTACATAAACACATTTCATTACACCAAATACACAAAATAATGTTCTTTTTAGCAGCATCATATGACCCCTTTAATTATAATATTTTATTATTAGTAGACCAGAACACGTGGGCATGTTGTCATTCTTACACTATAATACTGAACTTTGATTTCAGTGATTTGAACTATGAGATGGACACTTGCTTCTTGCACTCTCTGTTGCACTTTACTTTTGCTTTAAAAAAAGGATTTCATAGAAATTTGGATTTCATTTGGAGTTTCACTACTGAAGTCCTCCATTTTTTGCTGGAGATGTCTGTTTAAATCGGTTGTTTACACATTTCTAAGAGTACTTTTAATAATACATTTTTAAGACTTGGTTCTAGTGGACTCTAAACATTGCATTTATTTAATGTGAAACCCCAACTGTTGGGGTTAATTTAAACAGATTTATTTTTCCCTTTGTAGTTGCACTCAGAGCTGTAATGAACAGAAGCCCAGAACATGTGGATATATTGACATTAAGAACATGCTGATTTACTTTTGTTTGAGATAATTATTTTCTTTTTATTTCATTTTTATTAGGTTTGTTTACATTTTTACATTTCGTCAATGGCTTGTTTACATTTACACTTTTTTATGGTACACTACTGAATGGCAAAGTTGCAAGTTTAATAAAATGTCCTTTAAAATTTTTATTTTTTTTTGCGTGTGGGAAATTAATCATTTAGATTAATCGATTAATCGATAGATTAATCGAAATAAAAATAGTCGTTAGTGGCAGCCCTAGTTTATTGTACGTGTCCATTATTAATAGCTGGTGATTAATTCTCATTACAGTATTGATTACTTATGATTATGCCAACATGTTTGATGCATGTGTAAACAAACCTATTAAAATAGTACAGAGGGGACACAAAGTTTTTGACTTATCTTCATTTTGGAGCATTTTCTTTAAATACCAATATGTGAATTATTTGATTAACCAGCATAACTAATTTACGTAAAACTGGTAATAGATTGACAGTCCTGTTATTTAGCAAACAGGGGTTGTCTTCTGATTTTCAGTAGGGGATTGATCGCTGCAGTGGTGTTGAACTCTGATCAGATGTCTAAAACATTCAGTGTTTTAAGACCGAACACTCTCAGTCTCGGTTAACAGCTGCTGAGGGGCTGTAGAGAGGGAGACGTCTCTCTCTCTCTTTCTGTCAGTCAGTTGGATTGGTGTCAAGATCAATTACCGGCATGCTAAGCATGAAAGTTGCAGCACTCATACTGGTGCTCATGTCTGCTGAGAGCTCATAAGTGCGAATTGCTTGTGTTGAGTGCTCTGAGCATTACTGACTTGTCAATAGGCCATGAAGTCAACAATGCTGCTCTTGGATTGGTTAGTTTGCTCTGTTTATATGATGGATTGTGAATTGTATTAATGTTTTGTATGGATGCCGCTGTCTGTGAGCCCAGACACCAGTATGTTAAGAGTTTAGATTCAAGATAAACCCGTGTCTGGCCAAATAAGATTTCGGTGTGGAGATAAAGGTTAGAATTATGATTATTTGATAGTACTACAGTACACAGTTAGTGTATATTAGCACTGTTTGTTGTTTGCTTTGGGATCTGATAGAGCATTTGGACCTGCATTTGAATTCTGGTAAAAAAATAAATAAATTCATGGTTTTCTCAAAAATATTAAGCAGCAACTGTTTTCAACATTGACAATAAAAATAAATGTTTCTTGAGAAGCAAATCAGCATATGTGACCATGGATCACAAAACCAGTCGTAAGGGTCAATTTAAAAATAAAAAAAAGAGAGAGATTTATGCATAAATATTCAAAATATTGAGAAAGGCGCCTCTAAAGTTGTCCAAATTAAGTTCTTAGCAATGCATATTACTAATCAAAAATTAAGTTTTGATATTTCCAGTAGGAAATTTACAAAATATCTTAATGGAACATGATCTTTACTTAATATCCTAATGATTTTTGGCATAAAAGGAAAATCAATCATTTTGACCCATACAATATATTTTTGACTATTGCTAGAAATATACCCATGCTAATTAAGACTGGTTTTGTGGTCCAGGGTCACAGATTAAAATGATTTCTGAAGGATTATCTGAAACTGAAGACTGGAGTAATGATTCTGAAATGTCAGCATCACAGGAATAAATGACATTTTACGATATAAAATAGAAAATGATTAAAGAAGTCTGCATTTTTTTCTGTGACTCGAACTGAAGGGGTGGCGCTCTGTTCTGTTGTCTACTGCACATACTTCAAACACACGAGGGGCTCGTGATGCAATCATTTCAGCTTTTGGTGCCACAGGTTACTGTAAAATTTAACATAGCATGATGACACATAGTTGTGTAGACAGAGGAGGTGGATATTTAATTTGGAATGAGGAGCTCAATAAGAAAATTGTACACAAAAGTGCAGATGTCTGTCAAAATAAAAGCTTTAGGGTTTATCTGGACCACCTAGCAATGCTGTTTTTAAAAGAAATTAATACAAATGTATTAATATTGCATGATAATACTAACTTTTGCACTAGCAGTGCAAGATGTTAAAAGGATAGTTCACGCACAAAAAAGGGATCATTTACTCACCCTCATGTCAATTCAACCAAATCTTTCATGCATCAAAAAGTACAAAAAGCTCAAAAGTATCTGAAGCTCAAATGTGCTCAATGTATGTGCGTTGATCAGTGTTTATATGTGAATAAATAAATCTGTTAATCAAATAAAGCAAATTGTGTCTCTTCAGAAGACAGGAATTAAACCACTTGATTCAAATGGATTATTTTTACAAGGTCTTTTTTGTTTGTTTTTGATGCATGAAAGTTTTGTTGGCGTGGACTTTCAAAGTACAAAAATGATGAGTGAATATTGAGTGATTAATTTTGGTTGAAGTGTCCTGTTAAATGTAACAGTTTAAATCCCAATATTTGTTGAAAATCATAAAATTGTGTAGTCTTTGTACACAGACGCAGTCCAATGTGCTCTGGCACCAGTGGTAAGAGGATATACTGAAGGGGAAGTGGATTGAGTGAGGGGGCGGCTGAGGGTTTTAATGGAACTGCCTCTTCCTCTTCCCCTCGTCCTCTAGGTTTTGCTATTAAGCACTTAAAATTGTGTCAGTAAACCCATTGTGCATGACTTCTTTTTACTTGATTTCTCCCACAAACATCTCGCATAGTATTTGGTGTCACCATCATATATTGATCTCGTTATTTCCTCCTCTCACAGGGATCGAGTCTCTCAAGCAGGTGACCCGCCGCTACGCCCGAAAACAGAACAAATGGTTCCGCAACCGATTCCTCAAGAGTAAGTCGCAATGATTAGACACACTTTTCTTAGTTTGGGTGCTGGTGTGGTGTAGTGGTCAAGTTCAGAAGGCAGCTTATTTGATCCCCAAATGGTACCAAACTGCAGGTTATTCCAGCCATAATATCCCTGGAATAAATTCATGCATGAAACCTTTAATGTGAGTCCCCCTTCCCTTTCCATCCTGTTGCTTGTGTTTGAGAGTTTAATGGTCTGTGAGGTACGGTCTCTGCTGCTGGATGCTAAGTAACACCATAGCTGTGCTAGTTCAGAGTGCATCGTAGCCACTGGCTTTAATTTGGATCACACTTACTCTCAAGGGAATTGTAGCCGCAGTTAACTCTTTTCAATTCTGAATTCATTGGTGTGCATTATATGTTGGCTTCACTCGTGGCTTGTCTATTGTATATTGGCTTCAGTTGCCCTCAGAGGTTACTGGAGCTGTGTATGTGTGCATATTTTTCGTTTTCTTTCAGTACGGTCCAATGATCAGGTAATCACAGCCATTTTTTAACGAGATGGACTTCACACAGACCATTAAACACACAAACGTTTGTGTAGAAATACTATGTGTGTGTTTGAAGGCTACCCCTCCCTTACAGACAGCCTAAAAATTCCAAGGCTCAGGGTTCAGTATTTACCAGCCTTGGGTTGATAAAAGATCAAATGCTTGTAAAGCTTGGGTGTTTCAAGACACGGTCAGTCTGAACGGTTTGTACTTTTACTTCCTAACAGACAACAGCCTGAATCAGCGAACTCTTCAATGGATTAACAGCTGTGTGTATATGTGTGTGCTGGTGACATCAGGGTGTGAAGTTTATCTAGAGAGAGGAAGTGAAGGACGCTTTATAGAATGAAGAATGTACGAGTGAAGCACTATTAGTTGTTTGTGTAATAAAAGCTGTAAAATTAAAAGGAGGGTGTGTATGCATGTGGCACAGGGGACGCTCACATAGGTTGTGTCTTGGTGTATGCAGAAACAGCTAGGGTTAGGGTCCCAAGGGTGGGTTGTTTAAAGATAAACTAATTTTAACTATGCTCATAGAGAGAGATGCTGAAAAAACATTATAACGTGGCACAGTGGTCTGTCTGATGCATATGTACATAGATGAAAAATTTAAAAAATAACACGAAAGAGTGCAATAGTTCATTCTGTGTATAAAAGCTTTAAAGGGGTCCTATTATGCTCTTTTACAATGTCTTGAATTTGTTTTGGGGGTGTACTAGAACATGCTCTCATGCTTGGTGGTTTTGGGAAAAAAAGGAATTATTTTTTTACATAATTTACATTATTACAATACCTTTCTCCCCAGACTGGCACAAACGGCTCGATTAGTTCCAGGTTCGATGAACGCCCGCCTTCCAAAAAACTTTTTATTGTTATTTAATTCTAACATTATAACATGAATTGCAGTGAAACTGTTATACAGTTGAATTTATTTGTACCATAGTCCAGTGTTTCCCAGGCGGGCGGCAT
This sequence comes from Sinocyclocheilus grahami, assembly GCF_001515645.1. Lineage (NCBI taxonomy): Eukaryota > Metazoa > Chordata > Actinopteri > Cypriniformes > Cyprinidae > Sinocyclocheilus > Sinocyclocheilus grahami. The sequence goes on from NW_015505237.1 coordinate 1,240,736, forward strand.
ATTTATGCAAACTCCTTCTCTGCCAGCAGGAGGCGCTGTTGGAGTGGTAGAGATCAAGGTTTCCCCGGTAGCGGCTGTACACAAAGCAGCGCTCCGCTCAAAAAAAACACTGCTTTATCAGACATTACATGCGAGATTAAATGAAAATGACATCCAATTTTCTGAAGACAGTCGGTTTCCTTCAGAAATACAATGATATAAAGACACCCGCTCTCAATGTACCGGAAACACTGTAGTCTCATAATTGAAGTGTATATTCTGCAGATTACATCATTGTCCAGTATTGTACTGTCAGCAATTTATTATAAAAACGTTTTCATAATTGTAACATACGTATTTACATACATAATTATTCAGGTGCATGTGTAATAACTTGCGAAAACTTAAGGCTACAGTAGGGATGGGCGATATCTTCTCGTTTGCGATATACCGGTAAAAATTCTCCACACGATAAGAATTCATCTTCCCACGATAATAACGAGCAGCTCCTTCTACAATCTGGAACAGGTTTGGATGGGGCTGTACAGTGCGACAAAAAACAGTCTGAGCCTTGAGTTAATGTATTCCAGTAGCACGTGTGCGACGCAGTTTTACATGTGTATGAGTCGTTTACAAACCTGTTTTTAAACAGTCATCACATTACGTGTGTACTCAGTAATGCTCACAACACCCTATTTTGGGTAAAAATAGGAAAGATAATACTTTTCTCTAAAGCAGTGGTCGCCAACCCGTCGATCGCGATCGACTGGTAGATCTTTATCACTGTCCCAGTAGATCCCGAAAAAAACAGTAAAATAAGTACAAAAATGCATTACATTTATGGGGTTATATTAATGTATCACTGAAGGGTACTGTCTTGAGAAAAGTTTAGATGGCAATGGCATTTTCTTCTCCGTATAAAGCGCAACTCTGCTTTGTTTACAGCGGTAAACAATGAAACGCTATTGTGCGGTCGGTTCATAAGCAGTGTTGCCAAGTCCGCGGTTTTCCCACGGAATTGGGCTACTTTAACACTGTTGCCGCGGATTGTTGTCCATGCCCGCGGGTTGAAGCGACCCCAATAACGTGATATTTAGTCCCTGGAATGTGAATTTTACTTGAAGATCCCCG
>NW_015505237.1:1242287-1251532 GCF_001515645.1 Sinocyclocheilus grahami
GCGCCACCTGCTGTCAGAGAGTGCGTCTCATTCAGACCTGCTGTTTTTGTTTCGTGCAGATGTTTTATGTAGCAAATAAATAAATAACATCTAAAAGTGAGACCATTCTGTTTTTGTTTTAAATCCTGAAATTAATCTAAATCAAATCAAAAACAACTGCACGTGCAGATCATGATTAAAATGCGGTGGTTGCCTCTAATTTCAAATGGCTAGATATTTTTGTTTAAAGCCAGTTTGTTTGTTATAAAGCAAATAGCCAATAAATAAATTTGCCTCAAAAATCAGTATCAGAATCCAATTTGCTAGTTAAAAAAGAAAAAAAAAAGAAAATCTGAATTCTGAATCCGCTATGATCGGCGTATCACTAATTAAAATACTAAGTAAAAGGCCTCAAATTTGAAGTACAATCTGGGATGTCTTTTTCTATCAATTCTTCAATAGGTAGATCTTGTCTTTCATAAAGGCCGAGGTCAGGGATCTTGGGCCTAAAAAGGTTGGTGACCACTGCTCTAAAGAAACAGGATTCCCTAAATTATCGTCATTGATATCGTTATCGCAATAAATATCAGAAATTATCGTGATATATTTTAAAGCCCATATCGCCCATCCCTAGGCTACAGCAGCACTACTTCTTCGTCGTCTTGTCTGATGCACTCAACCAAGCATTCTAACCACGGCCTCGCCCCTCCCCACCCCCCAACCATTCGTATTTCCGTTGGCGAGAATTATTTTAATGATATTCTAATGGGCCGCTTTGTGATATCACAAAACCCGGAAAACAAACGCTGTAGTCCAAACGAGCCGTTCGTTGTAGTTCTTGAAAAGGGATTTAAAAAAAACGAAGTATCTCCCTTTGGAGTGGACTTTGAGATTTGTAAGTTTGAAGATCTTTTTATGCTCAAACATACACACTACACCAAAAAGTGAAAAAGCATAATAGGACCCCTTTAAACAAATAATTTTCCCCAAAAAAATCATTTTGTCAAATGTTGTTACAAACCTTCTTGACTTAAAATTCCAATTTTTGAACGAGTTATTCAGACCATTTTTTTTATTTATACAAGATTTGAGTTGAATGATTTGTTCATAAATTGAACATTGCTACATCTCTGATGTACTCTCATGAACACGCCAAGTACAGCTCGGGTTCCTCATGTACCTTACACTGCTTCCTGTAAGCACTTCAGCCTTGACCAAACCAGTGTCTTCAATATACCTTGGATTTCCACTAAACTGCTGTTCCTCACAACATTATCCGGGCATTCCCTTTGGACTCTGACCTCGGTTTCTGAGGATCCTAGACTGGATTACCCCTTGCTCCCCATCCCAACAGAGGCAATCCAGCAATCCTGTTAGCCCTAATGAGATTAGGCAGAGACATTGGCTAGTCCTCATTAAGAGTAGTTTTGTGTCCCACCATATGCAGCCAGATCCTAAACACAAGGGCAGCTGGCTTTAGGTGAGATGTCTGTAAATGTGGCCTTCCTCTACGGCTTCTCTTCATCCCTTGAGTTATATGAAGAGCCTCATCTTCACCAGATGGTCTGTTGCTTTGATCAGTGATCAGTCCTGTAGTGTGGTATATTTCTGCTCCGTCTATGCAGTTTACCAATCATTTTGCCATCCTAATTACATGAGAAAATAATTACATAAGAAGCAAGCTAAATTTATCTCTACATTTCCTCTTTTAACAGCTCTGTTAGCCAGTCGGTCTCAAGTTCAAGACCATTTTTTCTATAACTAGTAGAGACCAGTTATTCTCTTGAACTCGAACTTTGAGTCAGAGTCCAGTCTTGTCTGGAGTGAGAGTGCTACAACACTGCTATTAGATTTCTAAGAAGCAGCTAAACTCTTGGGTCAACTTTTACTGTTGCCTTACTTAACCAGGTTCACCAGGCCAGTGGGCCTCAAGTCATTGCAACTCAGGGTTGTTTCATCCTCGTTGAACCCCTTGCATTCATTGCCACCACTCTCTCACCCTTTTTGCTGGACTCTGACCTGTTTTTGGTCTGGTTAAGCTCCTGTGGCTGCCTGTCAGTGGCCTAACTGATCCCTCCCTTCGCACCCCACGCATCCCAGGGCCTCATGGGGCCCTCAGCTGACCGGTCTAATCCTGCAGGCATTAGTGTACTGCTAGGAATTCAGATTGGTGGCAGGAGGTTGGAGTCTGGGGTGTGGCCTCTTGGGGATAAGGACTGTGGGATCATTGAGGGCAAACTTGGGTTCATTGTCCTCCTGGCCTCTACAAGGTGATCAACAATTCCTCTTTCCTTTTTCATTTAATTTGTTGGTTATTTGTGAATTAAGCTCTAAGCTGATATGTATGGGCCAGTTTGGTATATTGGTCTTGTTGGCCCAAGAAAGGAATATCACTCTCAGAGCAGTCAAAAATTATTTGGAAAAGTCATTCTTGTGATATGCCCCCCTTATGAAAATCAATTGATTTGCAGCCAGTTGCCAGCTCAAATAGTCAGCAAGCTTCCTTGTAGAGTTGTGCCCGTTTGATCCCTACTGTTGTCAGTGTAACAGCTGAATTTGAGATTAGGGTGAACCTGAGCGCCGTTTCCATCTGTGCTTCCCCAGGGAGATTGCGCCGAGCGGCTTGAAAGTAACTGTGACAACGGCTCAGTTGACGGCTCTGGGAGTCAACGTGAGCGTTAAATAACAGTCTCTTGCCTTTTGTCAGCAATAGGGGAAACCTGAGTGGGATGCGCAACAGGTGCGACATAGAAAAGTGTCCCCTTACACTCCGCACACCTCAGGACACGCCCATACTCCCACAATACATTCCCGCTGGAAGACTGCTGCCAGCCGCTTGCATACAGGCCTTTGTGTGCATTAAATGTGTGTTGATGAACTTGTGAGAGGACGTACAGAGAAATACTGAGGATGGCCATGTAATGTATTAGCAAATGAGATTAAGAGATGATAAGACGCAAAAACACAGCTGTTGAGGTGTTCTGCAACCTACAGCTGGAAGTCTAATGATTACAGCTGTCGGCCACTCATTCTCTTAGCCCTCACTTCCTGTTCGGAATGTCCAAAATTGACTGACAAAGTCCTACAGGTGTCCTGTTCTGAAATCCATATCTACTCCATCGTCCTTTCCTGCCCTAGGCTCTCTTATCACACAAACAGCAGCAGGTGTGACTGCTCGGTGTGTTTTCTGATGCCCATGTCTTCGGAGATTCTAGAGGATCTGCCAGTTGGTGAGCGAGGGGTCTTTTCACATTTTACAAGACGGCAGCCATGCGGCTATCTGCCGTGGGTGCGCTGGAGAGGCGGTGCCTCATTGAGGCAGATATTTGAGATCTCTGTGGTTAGAGACCCTTGTTCTCTCGTTTTTTTCCACCATTCAGGTCCGGCAATATTACTTGAATTAGATTTCACTGAGATTTTAATTTTGGGCGGGATGGAGAGACCTCAGTTCAGCATCTGTTTACTCCCAGATGGCCATCTTTGCCCTGTTCCCTCTCATTTCTATACCCCTGAGAGAGAGGTTTAAAGAGGTACATAAATGTGCAAAAAAAGAAAGTCCTCCACTCCCCACATGGCTCAGGTAGGCCAGGTGTCTCTGTGCAGGCCCACCTGCTGCCGCTCTTTTCTGACAAGCACAATAGCAGACATAAAGACTGCAGAACTTTCTTTGATTAGAAGCGACTGCAAGCAAGAGGCAACAAGGTTTAGTTTGGGCTAAAGAGATGCTTTACGTCAGCTAAGTGGGATGCTGGCTGGCTTGTGTAAAGGAACACCTGTGTGTTTGATGCTAATGCAAAACATGTACAGGCAAATTTAGTCCTATAAAGCAGTTTGTATCTCATTTGGAGCATGAAACATCTTTATTATAATCCATACTTTCAGTTTTTTAGCTGGGAGAAAGTAATGGATTTTATATTTGGATTTTTCAAAATTAATATTTAGTGGGTTTAAGCCACTATGCCTATTTAATAGTGCAGTTTTTCAAAAATACAAAAATTGATACAGCAGGTGTTTGAGGTATATTTAAATCATCATTTTAATGCATTTCATGATATGTTATGCCCACATTTTATTATTTGGTTGTCATTCAGGTTTATAATTCTCTATTCTAATTATTTTATTGGGTCTTGTTTAATATTATGGATGCTGTTTTTGTTGTGTTTCAGGATTATGTAAGACTTATTGGTGTCATCTGGGTCTGCTCTAGTTGTAAACAAACAGGGTGATGAGGAAGTAAACTGCATTTGGAGTCAGTCCAGTGGTTGGCTGAGGCTCAAATTAGAAACTGTTGGTTCCTTTTTGCCAGACGTTGAGGAACTGTTTGACAAAGAATTTGATTTTCTGTGATAAGCTTTTAAACTACGGTTACAAACGATCTTCAGCATTTGTGTACTTTGCCTTTTATGCTAATTTTCATGCAAGCTTTTGCATAGTAATTATTTAACTAAGAGCCTTCTTGCATTTTTAAGAAGCGTTTAAGCATGTTTCTCTTTGTAACAGTGCTGGACTTGTGCAACATTCACCTCAGGCAAACAGGTGTGAAGGCTGGATGATATTATCAGCAGTATATTTAATTGGTGGCTAATTGGTTACTTCAGTCATTGTTCTTTGAGCTGAACTCCTTGTAAGTTCTTAAGAGGGTTTCAACAGCAAAAATTATAGTACAGGTACAGTTGTAACTGTACAGCAGTTTTGTAAAAACTGGGCTTAGTGTTACTTTGCTGACTTTGTGTCCCCAGTAGTTTGTCCAAATGCATTCTGCACGTTGTAAGAGGTCAGGTTTCTTCCTTATATATACACCTAGTGTGTATATATATAATATAATATAATATAATATGAGGCAGTGTGTCTACCCGTCACTGTCTTCTTGGATGCAAACACTCCATTTTTATAGCACCATTGTGCAATTCAGTAATAAAAATTAATAAACAGGCTACACATTTTGAGAGCTCTTCCATATTCTGTGTGCGTTTGCCAGCTTTACTAACATTTCCTCAAAAGAAAAACAAACATTTGTAAGTACAGGATGTCATATCAAGTAGTTTGACTGTTCAACTAGACAGCGTTTGAAAATAGCAGCTCTAAAAATATCATGGCAGACAGATGCTGCCTTGAAACTGGTTTTCACAGCAGGAAAATTTTAACTGCTCATGTCTTCATCAGGACGTAATTAAGCCTCCCTGAGCCAAACCACTGCAATTGGTCATAGTGACACTTCAATGACCAAAGTTAGCTTTCTTGGATCAAATCAAATTGCATTAGTTAATTACTGAGCAAGTTGTTTTCTCCACTTAAAAGGCTAGATATGCACCATTTACTTTTTTTTTTTTTTTAGCTTATGCAGTAATACTTTAACAAGAATTACTTTTTTTTGTTCTTGCCTTTATTCATTTTTAAAACTTAAACAACGCACCTTGGCAGTGCCAATTTTAATATCATGTTTTAGGACCTGTGACATGGCATACCATGTAAAACCACTTTCCATGAATGTGATGATCAGTTCTTTTTACTCTGGTATTACTACCTGATACCATTTTAAACATGGTGCCATCACAGTACTGCATGTAGAAGAGATCGAAGAGCACATACAGGAAGTGAATTATAGCCTTTTTAAACTGATACATTTTCCTGCTTTATTGCACTTTATCAAATGTCTATTTTACAACGGGCACCGCTGATGATTGACGTCTCAGAGCGGCTCCATTCACAGTCAGTAAATAAATACTGCATGTGCTGTGAGTTTAACCTGCCTATTTTACAACTCCTCCGTATCCAGTTTAAGTTGCATACATTTTGTTCTTGCATTGATGTTACATTTGTAGCAGTTTTGCACTTTGACAGTCAGTTTGAGATAATGTAACTATATAACCATATTTTATTATTGTGTGTATCGGATAGTTTACAAAATAAATGATTGGGACACTCTTTGTAATTGAAGTGACTTGGAAAATGTGTCCCAATCAACCTGAATTCACCCTACTCTTTGAAATCATGATTGTATTACAATGTTGTTTTAAACCCCAAATATCTTACTTATAACTTAATTATAATTCTTCATGAACAATTATTCAGTTATTTGTAATGTTAAATGTAAAAAAAATAAAATAATTTAAAGTAGTTTCAATGTAGCTAGATACTTTCTGATAGTAACTTGTAATGTAGCTAGCTACTTTTTCAGAAGGGTAGCTTGAATGTAGCTTAACTACTTTAATTTTTGAGTAGCTTGTAGCTGGTAAAGCTACAGTTTCAGAGTAGCTTCCCCAACACTGCTGGCCATTGTGTCTAATTACAGAAGTTGAAGGATTTGAGTAAAGCTTGACAGCAGGTCATGACCTCTCATTTGAAGAAAAAGATGAGTTTTTCCCCTAGATGGATTTTAAAATTATGACAAAAGGTGGTTTCTGTGTTCCAGACGGCAAGTTTACCACATACAATGTATGACTGTATCTCAACGGGATGTGTTAAAAGTATTTTAAGTTTTCTCAACATTTCAGAATGCCTATTCAGTGTTTTTGTAACAAGTTCTGAGCACATGAAGTGGTTCTTACTGAGCCAAGCATTGTGTTGGGTTATTGTACAGCCAACAACAACCCTAAATGTTGAACTTCGGGACCTAACTTGCCCTGCACCATTTGTGTTGCTGACATGAATGATTGACATAAGAGATTGTTACAGTGGGATCAAAATCTTTTGTCTAGATCCCAAATATCATCTAGGGACCAGAATAACATAGAGACATGGAGCCAGACCACCCTAATAAACTGAATCTTTTCTGTTTTATGTGTGTGAGACAGTTTTTTTCTTTCTTCTGCATGTTTAACGTATGGGCCTCTCATTATCTGTGCATGTCTGCTGTATTGTGCGTGGATCAATAGCGTTGAGCGAGGTAGAGTGAGGTCGTCTCTGCTGACAGTGTCAGAATGCTGTTTGAGATTATCGAGCGGCAGTGATTCAGCAGATTCAGGCTGCTGCAGGCCCTTCCTGCTTCTCCATACTGTTTCCCTGCACCACACCACCAGACATATTCGGTACCTTTCTTCCCTTTTGCCTTTAACATTTTTAAATTTGTTAGATTAACAAGTTTATAGATCCTATGATAGTTTTTTGACTTTATGTCCTTGTGTGTTAGCTCTTCCTCCTATAACCAGGAAATCATGGCCATTGTTTTCCCCAATGCACTCAAGCTGGAAGTTAAGGAAAGTAATTTATTCATTAGCCTAAGATTTAACATTAACTTTTCTCAATTAGATTTAGTCAAGAACATCAGCTGGGTACACGGTGTTCACACCATTAGATTGCACCATGGTTATATCTGCAAGTTTAATCAAGATGCTATTTCATCAGTGTCGTCTTTTGTCAATTTGTCTTCTGAATTTTCAGGACCTGCTAGGAATGTACCACCAGTTTACGGTTTGGATGTGACGGGCGTGACCAATTGGGAGACTACTGTACTTACTCCTGCTTTAGAGATCCTGGACTGCCTCCAAAAGGTTTGACTTGTTTTCTTTCTTGTTTAGTTGACAAATTATGTCTCCTTTGCACTCCACTGATCATCATTTGTCTTGTGAAACCCAACCGTGGCGGTTCTGCATAATAGAGAGGTGACCAACAAAAGTACTGTTTTAAGTAACATTTTAAAAGTAACAAGTAATGGTTGATAGATACTGCTTTTTTTTTGATAGCTGATACAGATTTCTTAGAGAGCAGTGTGACCGATATAACATTTTTATATATATTTATAACATTTATTTATTTATATACAGTATATATAATATACAGTGGGTACGGAAAGTATTCAGACCCCCTTAAATTTTTCTCTCTTTTTTATATTGCAGCCATTTGCTAAAATCATTTATGTTAATTTTTTTTCCTCATTAATGTACACACAGCACCCCATATTGACAGAAAAACACAGAATTGTTGACATTTTTGCAGATTTATTAAAAAATAAAAACCGAAATATCACATGGTCCTAAGTATTCAGACGATTAAGAAAATCTAATTAATAACAGGGTGCTGTGATTAATTAATCTAATTAATCACAATCTAATTTGGCTGTAAAAATACCCCCCCAAAATAATTTAAATCTATTATCATGTTAAATCTTTAGGCTATAATGGCCTAACATACAGTATGGAACATAAAAGAAGATAAATTGAGAAATATCTCAGTACTTTTTGTTTATGCAGTGAAAGCCATTCAGGTTCGAAAACATGAGGGTGAGTATGATGACATAATTTATTTCTTAATTTTTTTTAATAAACGAAATGATACTCTAAAGAAACTAAAACTATCAGCAGGTGGCGGTAAATGTCTTTTTTTTTTTAGTCGATTCGTTCAAATGGCTGATTCATTCAGGAATTCAGTAAACGTCTCTCTCTTTGAATCATTGATTCACATAATTCGTTGCAAAACGCAGATTCATTCAGAAAGTAAACACCGCTGTTTTGCTCGGAGACGCACAACAATTATGCTGTGGCTTTTTGTGGCTGAGGTCATTTTTTGTGACTTTTTTTTTTGTTTTCTGGCTGAGGTAATATTTTCGTTGTCAAAATTGAACAAAAACACACAATATTGTTTTTAAAATACAGCACAATAATAACTTCTTGTTTACTGAACTGTTGTATAAAATCACATTTGCACTCCGTTTGTGTGACCTTCGTGACAAAAACAGCATTCGTGTGATATTTCTCTCGCTGCTCATGAGATATTGCTTATCATATGATATAAATGTGTGACAAAAACTCATACAGGGGCATTTTTGCACCAATATCTTTTTCTTTTCTTTTTTTTATTTTTATTTTCGGGCATAACTGCATTTAAAGAGTTGTTGCCCTGCATTATGTTTGTGAATAGTCAACTGTAATGTAAGATGATGTACAGGTCTGGGGGCGGGGCCAGTGCGTTAATCATGTTAAAATATTTTAATCGTGTTATTTTTTCATAACTAATTAAGTTAACGCGTTAAACTGACAGCCCTATATATATATATATATATATATATATATACATACAGTGGTGTGAAAAAGTGTTGGCCCCCTTCCTGATTTCTTATTTTTTTTGCATGTTTGTCACACTTTAATGTTTCAGATCATCAAACAAATTTAAATATTAGTAAAAGATAACACAAGTGAACACAACATGCAGTTTTTAAATGAAGGTTTTTATTGTTAAGGGAAAACAAAATCCAAAACTACATGGCCCTGTGTGAAAAAGTGTTTGCCCCCTAAACCTAATAACTGGTTGGGCCACCCTTAGCAGCAACA
>NW_015505237.1:1252388-1289684 GCF_001515645.1 Sinocyclocheilus grahami
ATTAAAGTGTGACAAACATGCAAAAAAATTAGATATCAGGAAGGCGGCCAACACTTTTTCACACCACTGTGTGTATATATATATATATATATATATATATATAGTGCACAGCATAAATGAGTCACCCCCTCTGAATAAATATAAAATATGTATTTTCTTAGTGATCACTAATATAATTCATGGAAAGATGGCAAAATTTAAACATATTAAACATATACTTAAAAAACAACAAAATATATGCCAATATTTTCTGTAAGATAAGTAAATAAGGATTTTCACCTTGGGAGAATGAATATATTCATTGTCATGCTGAAAAAATGCCCAATAATGCAGGGAATGAGGGGAGGGTAGCCTCTTCTGTTTCGAGTTTTTGTATTGCATCACACGGTGTGTGAATTCATGCCAGCATTGATAAAGCACAACTCCCTTGCACCTTCAGCACTCATTCATCCCTATATAAAAGCTTTACTACCACTGAACGTCACTGTGGGTACCAAGCACTTCTCTCTGTACTCCTCCTCTAGCAACACCAGAACATTTTGGATGCTGTTAGAGCCGAAATGATTGACTTGGTCTCTTGAGACCAGAGTATGGATTCCCAGAAGTCTCTATTTTGTAAATATGGGCTCTGGAAGAGGTTAAATGAGTTTATTTTGCTTTGGCTACAGTAGGTAATTCTAGTGATGACAACAACCATGCATGTCACTTCTGCAGGCTGCGTCATACTCTGTGAGATAAAGTGTCACTCTTTTCACAGCTTTTGCCGGCTCTGAGACACTTGCATGTTATTTCTCCTTCTCTTTTTCTAGCAAAAATTCACTCAACACTAAATGAAAACTTAAAGTGAAGGCCTTATCACAAGTCCATTGTTTTTGAATGTTGGTGCTACTTCTGCTAAATTCTGCTATATTTTCACACTTAAACAGGTAAATATATTTGGTTCAATATACTTACCTGTTGATCAAAAATAGCCTTAAACCTATACACTTTTTTTGTTTGTTTGTTTTATTTATTTAGTTTAAGGAGGGTGTACTCATTTTTGCAACACAATGTTATCACTTTGATAAGAAAATCTTATTTTGCTGAATAATTTTGGTATTCTTCTTTGGTAATTGATCAAGCAGGCTTGTTGGAACACTACGTCTCCAAAGAACCCTAACATGTCTTCTAAGTAAAGAGTAATTGCTGAATTTGTTAAGTTTTAGAGGGGGTGTACTCATTTATGCTGTGCTCTGTATATGCATATATATATATATATATATATATATGTATGTGTGTGTGTGTGTGTGTGTGTATAAAACATTTTTATTTTAATTAATATTTAAGAAATTTGAAATAATTTTAAAATGAATAAAAAATGTCAAATAAGCATATTAGAAGACAACTAAATCCTGTCCACATTCAACTGTCACACGATCATGCACACTTCAGACAATCTCACCACTGGATTTGACTAAGTCTGCAAGTTTTGGGAAATTAAATGTTCATTAGACATTCAAAGATTTGTTTAAATGATATAAATGCTTATTTTCTGCTTGCTGACTCCTAAATGAGAAAGTATTATAATGTTTGCCTTTATATTATTAATAATATAAAAGCAAACATCATAATATTTTTTGTATAGCTTTTAATTCCTTTGTTTAACAGTTCTATCCGATTGTTAGACTTATATCCGTATTAGACAGAACTGTTAAACGGTGACACAATCAAGAGGGAGAATGTGAGCGTTGCATGCTCATGCGCTGCCGTTCTCAGCGCCGTCAAAATAAAGGTCCTGCCTCGAACACATCAGCCAAACAGAAAAACTTATCGCCCAATGCAGATATATTGGTGGACCACTAGTAACAAGTAATTTACACAACCATGCTTTATTATTATGTATTTAATAGTATTCAACCATCATAATTTCTATTGATTTTTTTCATGTCAATAACTTATCCCCAACTCCTCTCATAGCGCCTCTTCTTTTAAAACCATTTCAGGGAGAGCAGCCGTCTGCACAGCCAATCAGAGCAGAGGGGGTGGAGTCTCGCAACAAGAGGAGTCACCACATGTGTGACCTGTGCGATAAGGTGATCATTGGTGACTTGGAATGGATAGGTGAGTTTTTTTGCTCGGGTCAAACCAATGCATTTTCAAATGTCTTAAGAAGACACTTAAATATTTGAACTATCCTGTTCTCCAGCACACCAGAAGTCCAAAAACCATCTTTATCAGGTCCGCAAGAGGAGAAAAGCCGAGCAAGCCTCAGATCAGAACCCAAACCCTACCGAACATCAAAATGTCAGTGACAGGCAGGTACCTGTACTATAGTTCTGTTGGGCTCGAGCTCACAGATGGACCAAAGAAATTAAGTGCCCATAATGTATTTTTTAGATCAATATATGAAGGTACTTTCAGACTGATTGGTTTGCAGTGGGCAGCAGCAATACCTCAACTCTCCCTGTGGAGTAGCAGAATGCACTTCAGGGTCTGTGATGTTTGGACACCCAGATTTGATGGTTTTTCCCATCTGCCACAGACCAAGGGTTACGGCTAATGTCTGGATTTGGATTCTTGCGCTGGACAGATGTCTTCCCCGCTGCTGTTTGTCTGAACGGTGCACTTTTTAACCACATCTAACCACGTCCACTGCTCTTTTAAACCATGCTGCGGTGAGCTGTGCTAACCTCTTTGGCTACTCTGACTGAACTCCAAATACATCACTGCTGATGTTGGATTACTGGATCACATTTTTCTCTGCTGATCAAGAATGGAAGGTTCTTTTTTTATTATTAAATCTGATGCCAGACTTAAATTTATGTAATCGTCTGATCATATTGGGTCAGAATATAACTGACTTCAAGCAGATGTGGACGTTCTTTCCTCAGGATTCCCAGTGCCTTTTTCTGTGATGACGTCCAACCAAAAACTTTTTAATACATCCAACAACCAATTTTATTCACACTCATGCCATTCCAAAACCATTAATTCTTGCTTGGAACACAAAACAAGACATTTTGAAGAATGTCCACGCTGCTCATTTCCATAAAATGACTAAATGATATAATATGGCATTAGAAGACTTGACACATAAATCTTATTGGCTACTTTACAGGGTTTTTGTCCCATTGGAGCTTGCATGGAAAAGAGCAGCATGAACATTCTTCAAAATATCTTCTTTTGTAACAGCATAAGCCTGAATCAATTTGACTTTATCCTTTACATTTTAAGACTCCACTTCATTTGCTTTTTGTTTGGGGTGTTTTTATTTCTTGACTTTTACAGAATGATCTGTCTATCACTGCATACATTATGTAAATGTAATTAAAGAGTTTTTTATAATTTTTATAATGACTTATCCGAACAGATCTGTGTTTATTATCTAATCAAATGAGTCAGAAAAACTTTTAGCATGAAGTCATCAGGGTTGCTTGGGCGATGAGCCACCAATACCGGCTCACAACTTCGTAATCCTTGGCTAAGAGCCACAAGCTACCTCATTTTTCTTTCTCCCTCTCTTTTGATCCCTGCTCCGCGTCGAAGTATGTGCTCCAGTGTGGAAATTCAGCAAGTTCACAGCATAACACTCATTAGCCTCCCTGTCCAGGCTAAATATACATCACACATACAATAGCTGGAAGGGAGAGTGTTTACATAGTGCCTGAAAGTGGCTGTCCCACATTTAAACTGATGTGGGTCACTGATTTGAACTGTGCGGGGCGGGTGCCGGTGAAGGGGAGACGGGCAGCCTCTCATTCTTGTGTGTGATTGTGAGTTTTATTTTAGCCCTGCGAGAGTCCAAGGCTTGGCGAGAAAGTCTTAGTGGGTCAGCTGAGCTTCCTCTTGACGGATAACAACTCATTTAGATCAGGGAGTTCTCAAGGATGAAAGTGAATGGAAAAAGAACAAAGGCAAAAAGCAATCAGCTGGCATTTGTTGACCTAGCATGTTGTTGTTGCAGACCTATGTTTATTTCAAGAAATGATAGGGCTTAACACTGTTTTAGTAGTTTGGCCACTGCTTTTAAGAACATTTTGCATTATTTACTCCATTTTTTTGTTGTTTCGAACCCATTTGATTTTCTTCTGCGCAATGCAACAGGAGAAATTTTGAAGAAAGTGCTGGTCGCTCATTTGCATGCAGTGATGATAAATTAGAACGAAGGCTTTCATTTTTCAATCAAGGATATTAAAATGGGCTTAACACTGTTTTAGTAGTTTGGCCACTGCTTTTAAGAACATTTTGCATTATTTACTCCATTTTTTTGTTGTTTCGAACCCATTTGATTTTCTTCTGCGCAATGCAACAGGAGAAATTTTGAAGTGATGATAAATTAGAACGAAGGCTTTCATTTTTCAATCAAGGATATTAAAACGCCAAAAAGAAGCATAAATGTGGTTGATTCAACGTTTGTGCTACAATCACTTTGTGTCTAAAACTATTGTGTAATTGCCTGAAGTTTAATAGCCTTTAAGGTGACTGCCAAAGTCAAAATTTGTCTTAAAGGTCCCCTGAAATGCTTAGAAACACGCAGCGTTACTCTGTGTTGACGTCATTTTAACTGAAACGGGAAGACAGGGCGGGACATATCAAGCAGCCCCGCCCCTTTTTAAAATAGCCAATAGCGTTCGTTTATATCACAGCTTGGGCTAGAGCCATTCAGAGCCATTGAGCTCCGTAAAGCCGCATTTGACAGGGTATGCCAGCCACAATCTCATCCATATTGCTATAAAATATAGCATTCTGTGTAGAATTCAAATAGCTCCGATGCATTTTGTGGTCTGCGCTGACTCGCGCATGTGATCCGCTCCGTGCTATCGTGGCTCTGGACCGGAGCAGAGTGTGTGTGCGGTGCGGTGGTTAGCCTGACACAGCGCGAAACCAGACTTCTTTTTTCCTCAATGGAAAGCATATTTACACAGTTTGAATCCTTCTCTGTCCCCTATATAGTGCACTACGTGCCATTCACTGTACAGAAAATACTAATTCTGTGGACAAGTGACCGATTTCAGTCGCGACATGAAAACAACATGAAACAGTAGATTTTGAGTGATCTGTTTTTAAAGATACAATTGTGAGTACAACTTCCCTACAATGCTTTCACCCTTTGTTGAACGCTTAGCTTGCTTTTGTTTTATTTAATATGCAGTTTGTTTATGCAAGAACATTTGTTTACCTCACACTGGGATGATTAGCCAGTTTAGTATTGCAGTTAGAGTGATTCTGTTTCTTCCCCCTTCCCTCCCTTCCAACTGCTGATTCATTCCTTGAATAAAACCAACTGATGTAATACTTAAATAGCACAAGTTAAGCCACGCTGAGAACTGGAGAATTGGGTCAAGTTTGTTTGCTTAATGATCCTGTTATGTTCAGATATGATTATAAAAGAACTGTGAAAGTGTGCTTAATCAAAGGCTCAATCCCAAATCACTTATTATTCATATTACTTGCAATATATAATATCAGCCCCATTTTTGTATTACTGCATATATGCCTGCTTGCAAATATTATGTAAATATTTAATTTTGGTGGTTGAGTATCTCATTTGTTATTACATTGTAGGAATATTTACAGCTACTTTGATCTCAGTATATCTGTCTATATAGACCAATGAAAAGCCCACATCAGCCACATCTGTTAGATGAGGGTTAGTTTGACCCAGATGATAACACATTGCATGTGGTACAATGGTGTACCAATTTGGATAGGATTTTTGGTTCACAACCCCTTACAATATGCAAAATTCTTGGTTTTCTGGTGCTATATTGGTACACAATGTGCATGACATTGTAGTATGTTTCAGTACTTCATATTTGAGGACATAATTTACCACATTAGTTTGGTTTACCCAACCCTTTTAAGATTTTGGTCAGTAAGATTTTTAAGATAAGATGTTTTTTCAAAGAAGTCTCTTATGCTCACCAAGGCTGCATTTATTTGATCAAAAATACAGTAAAAAAATAACTACAATTTAAAATTACTTTTTTAAATATATGTTTTAAAATGTAATTATTTCCTGTAATGTCAAAGCTTGAATTTTCTGCATCATTACAGTCTTCAGGGTCACATGATCCTTATGAAATCATTCTAATGTGCTGACTTGCTGCTCAAGAAACACTCCTTATTTTCAATGTTTAAAAAACATTTTTACCCAGGATTCTTTGATGCATTTAAAGTTCAGAAGCATTTATTTAAAATAAAAATAATTTGTAACATAAATGTATTTACTAAATGTATAAAAAAAAATAACCTTACTGACCTCGAACTTTTGAATGATAGTATGTATTTGTACTTGGTGCAAGTGTGAGAATTGGGATTCAGCCTATGTGTGTTTGTGCGTTGTTGAGAGAATTATCAGGATGTGTATCTGTGTGGAGTGAATGAGGGTCCCCATTCCCTTCACTGGCCCCCTATCAATGTCCGGTAACCTCCGAAACCCAACCGACATGCATGATTCAGTTTCCTTTCATTGTCTTATCTCCCTCTCTCCTTCACTTTCTCTGATATTCCCCCTCCTCTCCTCTTACCTTTCTCCTCCATTACCTGAATATCAGCTTAAATGGGGAGGTCACGTCTTCATATTCTCTCTTCCCTCTCACCTTTTCTCGTTCTCCCTCCGCTATCTGTCTCTGTCTCTCATTTTCTCTGTTGCAGTAATGATAGCGTAGAGAATGAATCATGTTGTTCTGGAGTGCAGTGGAATAGTCTGTACACCCAGTCCTTACCAGAGGTCAGCTTTGTGATGGAGTTCATAATAGCCATGCGGCAGACTGCGCTTCAAGCTCGCCGGCTCCCCTCACTGTGGAGAATTAGAGTCAGTTAAGGTGTACATATTGCATTGCATAAACTGGAACGCTGATAACATGCCTTTTAACCTGCTGTACTGTGGCCTGACAGTGAACCGTGTCCGTTTGCATTCAGGGGCGTGGGCATTGTCAAGGATGTTTGTGTCTGTCAATCTCTACTATAATTCAGTAGTTATTAATGACAGGTGTTTATAGCTTTTATTGGATTCATTTCTTTATTTATGTGAGAATACCATGATATTACATCTGAATGATTTGATTTCTATCCCAAATTCATTTTAAATTAGTCTGTGAACATGTGCTGTTTTCTGGTATGATTTGGTCAATATCTGTTCCAAGCGCAATGTGGAAAATGAATACCTTGGCCTTTAGAAAAACCAGGCTGTGAGTGTATTATGCTAATGATGAAATTTCCGTCACAACCACTGTTCGCATATCCTATATGTATAAAATCTAGGGGTGTAACGATACACAAACATGACGGTACGTACCTCGGTTTTGACATCACTGTTTTCTTAGTTTCAGTACAGCAGGGGGGAAAAACTAAACATAAAATTGCTTTTTTTTAATTAAACCGTGGTTTACGGAACAAATTGCTCTTTATAAAAAATAAATTCAATTGTAATAAAAAAAGCTAGACATAAAAAGTCAGACCCGCAAAAAGGCAAAAGGCAAAAGCCCAAACAGCGCGCAGTTTGATGGTGTCCTGAGTATTTAAACCAGGCTGTTTAACACACCCAAATGGTGTTTCGACCAATTGTAGCTCGGGGTGTTGCAATGTTTCTCCTTCCCATTCATAAATCAACTGTTATCTCATCATTCACATGACCTGCGTTTTTCCCGCTCTGGTAGAGTATGATTTTGGACATGATTTCTATCACGAGGATATGATACATTTGACCAAGAATTGACTGGGAGAAACGTTTCAAGCATGAAAATTCAGACTCACACATACCAAGCATGAATATGATCCCTTAAGCTATTCAATAGTTATTCAAAATACATTCACAATAAATGATTAAGACCTGATAAGTCACATGTGGATTACATAGAAAATGATTATTTGCTCAGGTCCTTTTAGTGTCATTTAGATGCATCTTCACATGGAAATGAAGTTTATTTGGCATTCTGTGGACATAAGGAGACCAGAGATTAAAATGTCTGTAAGGAATTTTAGTCTGTCTGTTCTTGTCGTGAAGTGGGGGAAGTCAATTT
This sequence comes from Sinocyclocheilus grahami, assembly GCF_001515645.1. Classification (NCBI taxonomy): domain Eukaryota; kingdom Metazoa; phylum Chordata; class Actinopteri; order Cypriniformes; family Cyprinidae; genus Sinocyclocheilus; species Sinocyclocheilus grahami. The sequence continues at coordinate 1,260,392 of NW_015505237.1, forward strand.
ACGAGGAGCTTGTGACTGTAGTTACTATCGTGTGATAGTCATGCGGTCATCTCTTTTGACCATTATTCTTGATAACTTGCCCCAAAATTTTACAATCTCCTTGGACTTGTCAATGTGTTCTTTTGTGTTAATGTTGAAAACTGTTCTGTGACAGGGGCTTAGGTTTAGGCTTGCTTCAGAGAGGCTAGGGTCTGATTTATGACATCCTGTTGTCTTGGGCCTCTGTGGAATTTTTGTGACTCCTCGTGCCTCAACTCGGTTTTGACCAAATCTTAGATTGTCTGATTCGGTCTGATATCCTACACAACACTCAACTTAAATAACTGTATGTAGACGTGTGACTAGCACGTAATACAGATTTTAATTTCTAAATAATAAAATTACAATTTGTTGTTGAAATATTCATTTACACAGTGGCTGTCACAACTTGTTTCGTAACAAATTTATTTAAACATACTTTAAATAAGACATCACTAACAGGTAAAGTAAAATGTAATATAGTATAATAATAATAATAGGGTATATAGTCTAATATTTCGTGAAATGCTCTTCTCTAGACTTAATTTCTCTTGCATACTAACGAGTTGCGGACACTGATGACTTGCCTGAGATAAATGAAGTGCTACGTGACATTTTGGTTTTGACGTCTTTCCGTGGTTGAAACACTGATTGAGCAATTACACGAGACATGAGATGTTCATTCATGTTTATTTTGCATTAAAACTAGTAGTAAAGAGGAAGGGATGATCGCTCTCACTCGCACTTTGTGATGCCGATTTACCGGAGGTGTTTATACAGCGATCTGTCTTGCCACATCAAAGGGCCTGTTTACACCTGATCATTTCATGCGTTTTCGCTGATCGGATATCTATCTGATTGGTTAAAACTTTTCCATTTACACTTGGCCACATAAATGTGTCGTCGCAAAACGGATATAAATCCGATCTTCAATTCCCGCGCTATATTTAAATTGAACGGAGTTCACATCAACGAAATCAAAAGATAAGCACTGCATTTTATTAATTATCAGCTCATTTCAAGATCAAAGACCGCAATAGGAGAGCGCAAGTCACATCAGCACTGGAAAGATACGTTTGTTTTACTACTTTTAATGAAGATGATTGTATGTTGACTGTCTGCGTATTACTTTTTCATTCGCGGCAGTTTGTGCGTCGGCTTGCTGAAGAGATACTCGGCTACTCGTCCACTCTGATGCGTGTTGCATTAGCGCAGTCATATCTGACTATAATGTCATATAGCCTTAAAACGCTCTCACACGTTTATTATTTTAACATTTTGGGAGGAGTAAAATTTACATACAGTGTGTGGTTTCAACAACCAGATGCATTTACACTTGTCCAGTTTCGTCTGGAATGCGGCACAGACCACCTCCTGAAGTGGTTTGAGTGATCTGATTTATATCTGTCTCGAATGCATTTCGGAGGGCATTTACACCTGGTCTTTTCACGATTGGATAGCTATCCGATCAGACAAAACGCATGAAGTGACCAGGTGTAAACAGCCTCAAAGAGCGCCAAAACTGCATTTATTGTTTGAATTTCCTGAAACAAATTGACATAATTTGAAAGAGGAGACTTTAGTTTATCAAAAGTAACTATAGAAAACCGTAAGTTTCCAGTAAAGTTCCACTCAGCAGTATTTACTCGCTGTATTTATTTGGTACACATGCATACCGAACCGAAAGATTCTGGTATGAATACGTGTACCGTTATACCCCTAGTAAAAACCCAAGTATACTTTGGGCTTTTGAAGGCTGCTGTCTGTGTAGGGAGCAGAGCAGTTTTGTAGTTTTGCCTGAATTGACCTATCGGTAAGTTCCGCCCCCCTTAGTTACTTTTGTGAACTCGGACAAACAAACGGAGTTGCTAACTGTCTTACAATGACAGCTGTCTGTGTGAAAACCTTGTCCCTATATCTTTTTGATACATTTTGGACACAGAAGGACCACCATTGAAGTGGGACTTAAATATGCCATGGAGGGATATATAAAATATTTTAAAATTAATATTGTGGGTATTAATTTGGAAGCGAGGGTTTACAGATCACAATGTAAGCAGGAGAAGCCTCATGTTACGTTCGTCACCATCGCAGATAACAACATCCCAGATCAACACTGTTCATGTATCGCAGGGTATGATTAAATTAATTTACATTTAACAAGTTTAATATGAAGAGACAGTGAAATGTAGACCTTCGTTTGTGTTTTTGCCCTACACTGTACAAGATGCGAGAACAGTCCGCTATTTAGGTTTGTATGGACTCACTAACTTTAACATTAGCTAGTTTTAGCCAGTGATACCTTGCTAAAGCACAAGATGACATTAACATTCTGCTTGAGCAGATGAAAATTGTAACTTAATGAGAGTATGACAACCAGAAAACAAACTGTTTTGTCTTCACTGGGATTGGGGGTGAATGCTTTGGGATATTTTGCTCCGTTTTGTTTGGTTTAGGAAATAGAATAAAATAAATTCCATTGCCTATCCTCTCAGGATACCTGGAATCACTGCTACAAGTACCCCAGGCACATCGTTTTTCCGTTTTTGAAGCATAAACCCCATAAAACCGATGCGAGCTTCGGATCTTCCCATGTTTCTCAATGGCGCTGAAACCTACAGATGTCCGAGTTCCACTCCCCGTGCAACTGATACTCGACTGCCATTGGCTCATCTGCGTTCGAGGGGAGGGGCTTACCGATAGTTCAATTGTGGTCCAGTCTTCTATATATCTTCCTCTTTGTCTGAGTAGTTTGGATTAGATCTGCTTAGTCAGAGGCAGTATGATCGCTCTTAAACTCGTTTTGCGAGTCTACAAGATAATCCTAATCCCTTTAGACAAAACACCAGACCATCTGGAGCTAGCCTGACAAATGCAGCTAATATACACGCCACAGCCAGTCAGGCACAGACGCTGATAGTAACTTAACTCGCAACCAGCACAACTACTACAGACGTCTGAGCATTTGTGAAAAAAAGTTTGTTTCTTCTACTTAATTCCTGTTAACTGACTAGATGTAACTGCAATGTTTAATAGTGGACTATAAACCCTCATAATGAATCCTGAAGAGTGGATCGGTCCTTGTTTTTACCCAGAATAGTGTGAAAGTGTGAATAATATTTACCAGAAGTTAGAGTAAGGGTAGCAGTAAAGTTGTGGCAAACATTGCAGTTTGTATTCACTCGTTTTCACCATAAACTTAATTGAGAGCCCGTAATACGGGACCGTGTTGACATTCAAAATATCCATGACTTCAGCACTAGCACTTGTTTTTGACACCGTAACTGTGCTGTCAACTGGAAAACACATTATTTCCTGGCAGAAGACATCATGTTATCTGCATTAGAGAACTGGGAGATATCTCTCAGATTCAGCCCTAACCCAAACACACAGGACTAATGCAACACTTTAGTGAAGGCCGGGTTTGCTATCTTTTCACATTCATGCTCTCAAGGTTGTAATTTGTGGCATTTCTTCACATTTTTCTCAGCTGGATTCCTGATGGCTATTTAGTCTGGTTTGAATGTTTATCGCGTTGTTGCTTCTCAGCCGATTGAGTCTGGAGTTCAGTTTGGACGGAAATGAGGGAAACCCATCAGTATTGTCTGGACTGTGTAACTTAACTCAATTAAGCGTACATTTAAACCATTGTTCAGTTCCTCTTTGTGCATATGTGGTGGTCAGATGCTGGCATGGCGGTTGGGACGACCCGTTTCCTTGTTTGAGTTGGCTGCCGGCCTGTCTGCTACTTTGTGCCCCCATTTGACCTCGATCCATAGGTGTCCTGCCACTTAACAATACATTTACGTCTGTAACGCTCTTGCTCTACAATTCCCTAAATGCTTTATGGATCCTGTTTTTCCAACCTGTAGTATCTTCATCAGAAAGCCTCAGAGTATTGTTATCTGAACTTGAATTCCACACATCTCTCAGCGTGACTGTCATGCAAAATAAGCAGAAAGACTCATATTTATGAAGCTTGTAGCTCATTCCTGTGGTGAGGGAAGGACCTCGCCTGGTAATGTCTCGATAACAGTGGATTGGACACACTGGTGTGGCCTAACGTGGTCTGTTCGATAAGAGAACGTCAGTTCGCAATAACAGCCTTTACCAGCAGCACCGCAGGGAACCCTCTTGGCCATCGTTTTGGAGCAGCATGTTCCCTTCTAAACATCTAGTGGTTTTCCTCTGTCTCCTCCTCTCTGTCTCTTGTCTGGGGGGGGGTTTCCCTCCGTCAGCACTTCCTCAGCATAAACTGTTACAGTCTTGTTTCTATGGCTGCAGTGTGTGGTTTGTTGAACCTGGTGAAACTCCCCTAGGTGTTTCCCTGGTCAGGAGGCCTCAGATTTGCATGTACCTCATTACAACCATAAAGTAACAACAGTTAACTGACTTCCCAGGAATGAACTCACCCTGTAAACGTTTGAGATAATCTGATGAGATGAGGAGAGATAAATGGTAAAGTTGCATGCAGCTAGACTTTTGACATAGCTTGATTTACATTGGAGCTTATTTTGGCCCAGAAGTGCCCACCAAGACAAGAAAAGTGTTATGCAGTGACCACCCACAGGTTAAAACATAAAATAACACTTTTTTTGGCATTTTAATATATTTTATTTTATTATTTTTATTATTTGTATTGTTTTGTTTGTGAAGTCTCTTATGGTCACCAAGGCTACATTTAGTTGATCAAAAACAGTAAAAACTGTAATATTGTGAAATATTATTACAATTTAAAAACAACTTTTCTTAAGTTTTAAGTTGAGTTTTTGGTTATTTACTAGCATTATTCATGATTTATTTCATTGGTTATTATATACTATTATTTAGATCTCTCTCGTTTTGATATATTTCCGGTAGGAAATTTACAAAATATCTTCATGGAACATGATTTTGTTTAATATCCTAATGATTTTTGGCATAAAAGAAGAATCGATCATTTTGACCCATACAATGTATTGTTGGCTATTACTACAAGTATACCCATGCTACTTATGACTGGTTTTGAGGTCCAGGGTCACGTATGTACGATTCTCTCTCTCTCTCTCTCTCTCTCTCTCTCTCTCTCTCTCTCTCTCTCTATCTATCTATATATATATATATATATATATATATATATGCACACACACAAAAAAAATCTTGAACGACATTGTTATATTTAGATACAAATTTACAGTGTCATTTTATTCAATTAGTCAGTCATTCATTCATTCATATGTTCTAATATATTTTCTGTTTCATTCTGCTTCATAAAGACTGAAATTAATCACATTGGTTTTATTTTGTTATCTGCAGGTTTATACATTTAACATAACTAGATAAAAAATATTTATAATATATTTCTGTAACATTTTATAGAAAATGAATAATTCAGATATATATTATTCTGTTATGCATTTTATATAACATTTCTGCATCTTGTTTTTTCCATTATTATCTATGTATTTATTCATTTATTTCCCACTAATTTTAGCGTCTTTATACATGAAAATATGTAGCTGCCTTCATGTTTTAAGAAGGGATTCCTTCACAGAGGGATCATCATGTTTGGGTGTCCGTGGCATGACATGTTTGAAAACCCCTGGACTAGGTTACATGCAACTGTGACTAAGTGATGATGAACAGTAGCTTTGTCTGAACACATTTCTTTTTCTGAGTCCTTGGCAGGAGTAGAATAACAAGAAGCTGGCTTATGTTAAAATCTTTTTTACGAGCGAAGCCACTCTCCCACAACTTCCATTTGTACTTGTTCCTTTTTCTGGCCACTGTTTGTGTCCTTTGGTCAGTTGATGTGGTTGAGGAAGCCTGCTGGTCTTAATGCAGGATATCTCTGGACGTGTGTTTGTTGTCAGAAGGCTTACGGGAAGCAGCCACCTGTTAAACACGCTGCTGACTCACTCTGGTTTTGTTTGACAGGATGCACTGCATGCATATGTTCTCATCCATACTTACTGCCAGCTGGCTAGGCATTAGAGATTCTCAACTCTCACACTGAAGATGCACTTGAATATGTCCTTTTTATCTCTCTTTTTTTTCTCCACCATCTCACTCTTGTTCCCTCTGTTACTGAGGAGGCTAAACCTCACTTCCTTCCTGCCTTTGGAGAATTGAAGGACGAGTCTGTTCAGCAGCGGTGGGTGTAAATAGGCCCATGCTAGACTGAACTCGGCCTTGGATGTTTCAATAACGTCTTAGCTCTTTTCTTTGCCAGACTGAATCTGCGTCTTCACTTCTGTTCTTCCCAAGCTCCCACTCGCACACTTACTGTCTCTCACAATCAAAAATAAAACAAAAAAACACTCCTCCATCACAGATTTTCATAATTTTCGCCTCATGAGCAAGTTGCATTCTCACATAACTCTTACGTCAATGTGCTTCACGTTTTCTTTTGTGTTTTTGCTGTTAATTATGCAGGAAGGAAGTTGCACTGGCTAAAGGATGATTTTAAGATATTTCTCATTTCATCAGAATAGTCATTAACATTATTTAGCCTGTACTGTGTATTCTAAATAGCATTACAATTTAAAATAAGTTTTCTATTTGGATGTATATTAAAATTACTCCAGTCTTAAGTGTCACATGATCCTTCAGAAATCGTCTGTAAGCGCATGCTCGTCTGCTGCTTCAAATTCTCGAGCTCGTGATAGCAGGATCCGATTCTAATTGGCTGTCAATGTTTGTATTGTTCATCAGCTGAAATTTTTTTTTTTCTAAAAGTGATTCCAACGATATTGTTTCTCTGTGCCTTTATCGTTATAGCTGTGGTGTGGACTCTTGCTATTCTTTAATATTGAGAACAATTTTTAGAACTATATCTTTGTTATCTTTATAGTTATCATGCTTGGTGTGAATGAGACTTAACAGTAGTGTATAAATATTTTATTTTTTAATGAATACCTTCATTCTGATTTTAGTTCCTGATTTTTTAGGTAATTAGAACCTAGTATTTATGCATTTTTTTAAATATATAATCAAAGAATACATAGCACTTGCTTATTATTGCTCTTTTGTAGGTTTTGTTTGCTTCTATTGTCCTCGTTTGTAATTCCCTTTGGATTAAAGCATCTGCTAAATGACTTAATGTAAATATGTACATAAGTAATTATTATTAAGTGATTTTAGCAGTCATTACATAAAGCAATTTGAAACAGTGCTACGATTGACCAATCAGAATCAAGCATCCCAGAGATATTTATGCAGCTCTTTTAAAACTTTGCTGCATGTTGTTGGCTTTTAGTAGCTCAGAGGTGTGCAGAAACCTGCTTTAATAAGTCATGTGTAAATAAATGCAAGCGTTTTCTGGAGGTGTCAGAGCATTCCGCTCTCTGATTGGGTGAAGCAGACGCGTGTTGGAATACTTCATTCTCCAGCTAGGTCAGAGAGGACGCATGCCGCTGATCTGATGTGAGAGGCCTGCAGGGAGACATCTGAGGTTCTGCTGTCTGCTTTATGTGTGCGTGTCTGTCCTTGTGTGAATGCTGCCGCTATTAGGAGGAAATTGAGGGCAAAGAGTGCAGTTTAGACGCATTTACTAAGTGTACGCGTTTCTGAGTGAGCTTAATTACCTTGTGTTTGCACACTTAAAAAATGTCTCGGTGGGGAACAGTATGAACCCAAACAGTTTTTGGAAGCTGATTTGCATATTAATGTAGTGTAAGAGTGTGCGCGTGCATCCAGATGCTGGGTTTCGTGTGACTTTGGCGTAGACTGTTACAGTTCTGCAGATTTCCTGCCGTGTTATGTAATACGAGGGCATTGGGTTTTTTCCTGCACTTTTTTTCCCCCCCTTCCTTGAGCAGCGCAGCTCCTGTCTTCCAAAACTTCCTGTTTTCTCAGTGGCCCACTGAACCCTTTCCCAGAGACAGGATGAGAGGCGCACAGCTGGAAGATCCACAGTGACTCACAGAGAGCTGGTTTTCCCCCAATTCCCCAGAGTATTACTCGGCCTTTCTGCAAGTATTAAAAATAATTTGCATCATAAACACTTAGGATATCATAACGGGAATATGCCCTGTGCTTTGTATTCTGGTCTTGTCTTTTTTGTGATGTAGTGCTGAGGTGAGCATCACTATTTTTATTCCTCTGATTTCAGGTTACACAGTGTCCTCCTATTCAGGCTTTTAAATTAACCATGCATTTTATTATCAGTATAAGACATTTGTGACCCTGGAGCACAAAACCAGTCATAAGTAATGCGGGTATATTTGTAGCAATAGCCAAAAATACATTGTATGGGTCAAAATGATCAATTCTTCTTTTATGCCAAAAATCATTAGGATATTAAGTAAAGATCTTATTCCATGGAGATATTTTGTAAATTTCCTACAAGGGCTGTACGATATTGAAGAAATATGCGATACCTTGTTGTTAAATTCGATATTCTATATGCGATACGATATTGCTTAAAGTGTGTCAAATCAATTTAAATTATATTTAAAAATGAAAATTATATAACCAATTTGTCTCACATTCTTTCTTGGAAAATAAAGAATCACTATAACTTCTGAAAGTGATGAGCAGTGTTTTAGCATTACTTAAAAAGTAATGTCACAAATCAGAAAATTTAATTTAAACATCAATGTGAACATACAAACAAAAAAATTAATGACACTAATTTTATATCATTGTAACTTTGCTTTCCATACACTTTAAGTACGTCTTCATATACCACAGCAAAAACTAGTCTGAGAAAGTTCAAACATTATTAAAGGCAAGTGAACAGTAAAAAAAAGAAAGGAAAAGAAAGAAATGCACAATTTACAAGCATAGATAATATAAACAGTAGCATTCAGGTACAGAAATGTAATAATTAAGTGTAAAATAACACTGCATAGTGTTCACTGTATGAATTAAATCTAGATTAATCTTTGTTATAGGTGTTTTGTTGTTTGATTAACATTAGTGACATATTCAGCAGCACGTATTTATAGGCTGTTGTCCCTTTAAATCCGACTGCACGGATCCAGTATAATGATACACATCCGATTTCTTTCTCAGCTGTTTACATTCATTTAAAACAACCGACTGCGTTAGAGACACTGTGCATATTTATAGGCTGTTGTCCCTTTAAATCCGACTGCACGGATCCAGTATAATGATACACATCCGATTTCTTTCTCAGCTGTTTACATTCATTTAAAACATAACCGACTGCGTTAGAGACACTGTGCGAGATGCGGCTTGTGCTCGCGCTTCAGGTGCGAGTCAGGCAGCAAGACGAGACGGCAAAGAGTTGTTTTCTGCAACTTATTTTCACTTAACTCTTTTTAATGTCAAGCAATTCTCTGCTATATGCGTCGAACTAAAACTTTGACCTGTTGCAACGTTTTGATTTAAGTAGCCTATTATTAAAATGATTCAGATATCGCACGCCCTTGCGATATGCATATTGCGATATTTCGATAATTTCGATATATCGTGCAGCCCTATTTCCTACTGTAAATATATCAAAACTTAATTTTTAATTAGTAATATGCATTGTTAAAAACTTGGACAACTTTAAAGGAGATTTTTTTTGCACCCTCAGATTCCAGATTTTCAAATAGTTGTATCTCGGCCAAATATTCTCCTATCCTAACAAACCATACATAAATGGAGAGCTTATTTATTCAGATGATGTATAAATTTCAATTTTAAAAAAAGTGACCTTTATGACTGTTTTTGTGGGCCAGGGTCACATTTGGTCAATTGCATCATCTATAAAAATAAAGGTTCTTTATTGGAATTTACAGTTCCATGAAGAACCTTTAACATCAGTGGAACTTTCCATTCTGCAGAAGGTTCTTTATAGATTATTGAAATCTTCATACTAAGAAAAAAATGGTTATTTTAAGAACTGTTGACTGAGTGGCTTTTTCAGGAGACAAAAATGGTTCTTCTTTGGCATCACTGCAAAAACCCCTTTTGGAACTTTGAGTGTATAAACCTTTAATAGGACAGAGCTGGTGTGTGTGTGTGTGTGTGTGTGTGTTGAATGTGGACTAGATGAGGTAAGGCAGGTGTGGCGGTTTGTCTGGTTGTGATTGGCCCTGCGGCAAGAAAGTGTGGGAAAGAGCTGAAGGAATGGCAGCGCTCCTCTATGCCCAGTCACATTCACTTCATACCACAACACTGTTAAGTCATTCCTACTACGCAGTTTGTTTGCAGTTCCCAATCGTATATGTATTTTTTTTTATAGCCTACTAAATGAAATGCAAATGAGTTTTCTTTCATCTCAATGGTTTAATTGTAGCACTTTGGTTTGAATGCTTGTTTCCATGTCTCACAGGTGTTATGCGGTTAATAAAAAAGCTGGTCCACACCAGTTATACTTTTCTTTTCTTTTTCTGTGAAACACAAAAAGAGAAATTTCCCAGGTTTTATTTTCCATATAGCATAAGTAAATGGTGAGAATGACTGTCAAAGAGGATTTTCTGTCAACAACAGTTACAATTTGTCTGTTCTGAATATCATGTCACCAGGAGACTCGTGATCAAGAATCAAATCAAGAATGTCATGATTTTATATGGATGACTTTTATAATACGTTTGTAGGGTTTTTGTTTTTAGTCACCATCCACTTTTATTCTTCACACTTTCATTCTTCAAAGCGTCATTTGTGTTCTGCTGAAAAGGTTTGTAATAACATTAGAATAAAGCCTGGTTCACATCAAGAATGATAGCTATGAATATAACTTCCGAACCATCACATCACAATGTACTGTTTATAATATGCTCACGCTGAATATTATATGTATGATGCTTCAGATGCTCAAGTTCTTTGAAGCAGGATGAATTCTGATAGGCTATCAATGTTTTTATTGTTCATAAGCCTAAAAAAAGTGATTACAAGCGAGTAAAAAAGACTCTTTTTGCAAGTGTGGATCATAGTTTCATATAGAAAGTGATTACAATGAAATAATTTTCTTTATCATTATAGTGGTGTGGACTTTACTATTCCTTTAAATTTAGAATAATTTTTAAAACTAGACATGATATAGCTCTGCCCCTTTTCAGCATTGCGCTCATTGTCTTCTGTCTTCGTTTTTATTTCCACAGCGTGATGGTAAGGTTGTGTGAATTTATGAACCACTCGTTTTAAAATCTTCCCGGTCTACTCTGACAGTTATGACATTCGCTTCGAACATTACAGTGTTTAAGATCATTTTCCGTTAACTCTACAATATGTAAATCTACTTCACCAGTTTATTACTCTTCAACAGTGATTCTAAAGATGGCTGCACACTTGTTTCTCCAACACTAAAGATATAGACCTTATGCATCATATTTATCATCCTTGGTGTGGATGGACGTTAAATAATGACAGAAATTTCATTTTGGGTGAACAATCCTTTTAACAGATAACACCAGGGTGTATTTATTTCTTTTAAATGCAATTCCTGTGTTCTCAATATCACTTTCTGTTTGCCTTTTATAAAATCCTGTTAAAATTCCAATCTTTTTTCAATAGGTGAATTAATTTGAATGATAATTGATAAAACTTTAAACATAAGCTGACTGTGAGCTACAAGGTTGTAACCAGTGATATATTATGTCATTAAAGGTTTAAATATTCATTTGAAATATTAAAAAAAATATGTAAAAGCATACATATAAAAATAATATTAATTACAATTGAAACATTTATACAAATTATATATTTCAATGTGTAAAAGTTAAGTGTTAAGTGCATAACTAATGGAGTTATTATAAATATATTATATTTAAGTATTTTATATGTACGATGTTCTCATTTAAATATTTAAAACGCTTTAATATATTTAAATTTATGTAAATTTGAATGGAAGTAAAAATTCATTTTTTTCAGTAGGTGAATTGGTTTTAACAATGATTTATAAACCTTTAAACACAGACTGACTACAAGGTAGTAGCCGGTGACATATTCAAAAGTTGAAACCCATCAGCCAGCATTATTAACCTTTTTTTTTTTTAACCAATCATGTTTAACGGCAGTTATTCTGCAGAGAATCTCCACCAATCAACTCCGTTTCATGCTGTTGTGTAAATAGGATACAATTAAAAACTCTGAGCTTGAGTAGATCATATTTCTGAAAGTACCATTTTATAGAAGCACTTCCTTAAATTACAACACATCCACATTTGTAATAAGTTACACAGCTCAAACGGCACTGCATAACTGGAATGACCCGTTTATGAAAGACCGCGCGCGCACACTCAATCCGGCAAAAATCCCGCCAAAAAGCTCTCAGCTGTGCGGATACACAGTGTATTGCAGAAATAGTTGAGGGAAAAACAGTTTTTCACAGCCTTGAGATTGAAGATATCACAGTTTGTTCTGTCTTTGTTTACCTGAACAGTTTTTCCTGCACCGGCTATGTTTAGTTTTGTCAATATGTGGGTCAATATGCATTAAAAGGCACTTGTGTTTGTGTGTGTGTGTGTGTGTGTGTGTGTGTGTGTGTGTGTGTGAAACAAGGCTTATCAGCAATGCAATTAAAAATGTTTGTAATTTTAAATGCTAAAAAATTATGCGTACATCAAATTAAACACTGCTTTCATAAAAATATTTTATTATATATTATAACTTATAGAAGTATTTTACTTTATATATACTTTGAAAAATATTAGAATAAAAATTTGTAAAAATTATCTAAAGGTTTAAATATTCATTTTAAATGATTAAAAAATGAAACGTAAAAACATAAAAATTTAATTTTAATTAGAATTGAAACATTTACACATTTATACAAAAATAATTATATATAATAAAATTTTGTATGAATGTGTAAGTTTTAATTGTATAAAATGTATGCATTATACATTATATTTTGTATTTTGTACATTATAACTAAATGTTTCAATTGTAATTATGTATTATATATGTGTATGTATGTGTGTGTGTGTGTGTGTGTGTATGTATATATATATATATATAGTCTACTGTGTTTTTGCTTAGTCATTTTTAAATACTTAATCATTTAAAAAATATTTCAAATGACTTTTACCTTGTTTTCTTATAGACACAAGCAAGCGTACATGTTAATGTTTTGCCTCTGATAAAGCGCTGTGTAACCGCTCTGTTGTTACAGTTGGTGTGGGTGTGGACGGGGCAGGTGGATGTGACGACGGTTGGGGAATATAACCACACTTCATTACAGCGCAGTGCCAAGATTTCCCTCGAACAATAGAAAAAGGATACGCACAACAACTACATTGTTACCAAGACTGGGAGTTATGGGAGTGTACTGATAAAGCAGGCTAATCAAACGGAGTTAAATGAGATAGACGCACACTTCCATCAACCCCTAAGGGCCCCTGTTGTAAAACACAACCGGTAACTGTCACAGGGTCCATGCCCTCCAGATAGAAAATCTCACACTGTACTTCCCTCTCTTCCTTGTTTTTCTCTTGATGTCAGGGGTGGAACGGCCTGGTTCATGTTGGGCCGGTTTGTTCACCTGCCAACGGACTAGCTAATCCTGAATTTACCTGGAAAACACTCAAAAATACATAGCTCCCAGTCCAACATGCATCATCTTCAGGAAGGGTGATATAGCTTTCTCAGTCTCGCTGTACAGATGTGAGATGATGGACTGCTTGCATCTGTACTAGGTCAGCACTGGACGTGTCAAGACATGTCAGCTCTGTTTATGACAGGATAATCAGTCACTGATAAAATATTTATTTTCAGATGGATGAGAATCTTGAATGTACAAAGGGCTGCAATAAACATTTAATCCACCTATGAATAATGCAGTGCCGATGACTAGTGAGCTTTAGTTTGTTCGATTGTAATTACATTAAGGGTGCGTTCAAGAACCAAGTGGTTAATCATTAGACATAATCATTATTAGTGTCATTACTTAATTAGGTTAATGTGTCACAACAACACAAATGTGAACAACTTGTTACTTGGTGCGTTTTCGGTATAAAATCATTGTGCAGTTCTTTTCTTCTATATATTTTTTTCTGAATTTTTACAAAGGCCTGTGTATGAATCATGTGTGTTCATGTTGTCATAGCTCTTTTCACAGCTTTCCAATAATAACTGCGCACATGTCATCTCTCATCTCCTGTTGTTCTTTTGTCCCTGATCACTAATGCTTTCTCTGCACTAGTATCAGCCAGACCTTCCTCAGACTCACTGGGGCTTCTGTAAAGACGTGGTAACGTTTATGTACACATGAAATATGTGGGTGTAAATGTTTTAATAAGAGCTGAAATGAAGCTATAAAAATTTTAGGGCCCCTTGATACTGTAGGGCTGTGAATATAGACAAGACGGCTCAATTTTAGTACGTTGCTGCCCCCTTGTGGTTGGATGTAAAACTTAAGTACACTGTTGCTGAGATTTAGTGCTGCATTAAAAAGTAATGTTTTTGGTAATAGCGTAACGGGTTAAATATTTGCTACTGCCAAAATACCAACAGACTAGTGTTAGTCCAAGAGGAGAACAATACCTTTACATGAAGCTCTTTTTGTCTACTGAAAACCAGGTGCAGAGAAAACACTTCAATCTTGCACATTGCAGTTTTCCCTCAGAAAACTCATAATTTGCTGCTCATACTATAGTAAGGTAGTTGTTGTAGTGGTTATGTGTAGGTAGGGGTAGCGATAAGGCATCTAAAATATGGTCATGCAGAATAACGCATTAATATGTGCTTTATAAGTAGGCTATTAATAAACCGCCAATATGCTAGTAATATGCATGCTAGTAAGCAAATGGTTAGTGTTCCCTAATCTAAAGTGTTACCTCTATATAATATTGTTAGCATAATCATTTGACTTGAAAGCTGAAATAAAAAAATAGTATAAATTTCAGATTGCATCAGTGTTTGGTTTGTCCTTTGTCTTTTTTGTTTTGTTTTGCTTAAATACACCAGCAGTAGCGTGAATCATATTTTTTGAGTGAAAATATATTATGACTATGTTTTAAAAATTGTTTCAGTATATACTACTATTGAAAAGTTTTTTTTTCATGTTTTTGAAAGAAGTTTCTTAGGAGTGCATTTATTATAGTATTTTATTACCAAAATACACTGAACAGAGACAACACATACCCAATTCAGATTCACCGAACAATTAAAAATGAATAAAAACACCGTATTTACAGTCTTGTCTGAACTTTTACAGCATGCCATCTAAATATTCATACAGAGATTTTGTTTCGCAACAGAACTCCATATAGAAAACGTATTAGAAGATCAAATCAAGTTCGACTAATGGCGAGAGACACCCAAAATACAGCACTGCGTTTGTCACGGTAATCTTTTTGAGTCATTCTTTTGTTTTTCAACCCACATCTTTTTTTCTTTTTCTTTTTTTTTAATTCTGTAACTCTTAACAGAAAGAATCTCTACTGAACATTTGTTTAGGCCTCATAAGATTCCACAAGAAAACTCTTATTTACACCAAGTGTTTTGCAGCTTCAAGTCTGTTGTTTTCTGAGTGTATATAATGTATCTCAAGATTTAGATTGCGTCTATTTATCTAAAAGGCAATGTCGCAGTCTCATTTGGCAATGATTTGCTTTTGGATACAGAAGAAAGCAAATCCACATCGCCGTGTTGTCGTTCACAATGGTGTGATTTGGTTTATTTGTTCCTCACTTTCTACAGATGATGTTTGTAATATGTGGACTTTGAATGAGGCGCAGTGGTAAGGGAAGCAGCTATGGCACAGGGCAGAATGTATGTTTGCGTCTGAATTACAGTTTCATGGCTTACTCGCTCCGTTTAGCATCCAAACTTTACATGAGCAAAAAAAAAGAAGCTATTTAAAGGATTGTTCATACATGTCTTTTATGCTCTAATAAACAATGGTTCTTATTTACAATGTTGAAAACAGTTATGCTGCTTAATATTGTTGTGGAAACCACGAGACACTACTTTTTTTTATGTAAAGACATTTATAATGTTACAAAAGACTTACATTGCAAATAATGCTGTTCACTGAACATTTTGTTTATCAAATAATCCTGAGAAAGAAATGTAAAAAATAAAACATTTTCCACATTGAAATCAGCATATCAGAATATTTCTGAAGGGTCATGTAACACTGAAGGCTGAAATAATGATGCTGAAAATTCAGCTTTACCATTGCATGAATAAAATTGTAATAATATTTTCACAATATTACCATTTTGTTTAACTGTTATTACATAATATTACAGTAATCAGATAAATGCCACCTTGAGCAAATATATGCAGTCTTAGTGAGCATAAGAGACTTGTTTAAAAACATTTAAAAAAAAAATCTTATTTATTCTAAACTTTTTTTACTATAACACACAAAAGCTATAATGAAACTATGGCCATTCTTCAGAATCATTTTTGGTAAAGGTGAACCTATTTTAAGCAGTCCCCATTCACTTTCATTATATGGAAAAGAGTGGATAATCTGTCTAACGTTTATTTCTGCAGGTCATACAGGTTTGGAACAACATGAGGGTGAGTCAATTAAATTATTTCAGGGTGAACTGTGCCTTTAAGAAAGCAGTTCGGTTATATAATATTCACAAAAACATGGGGCAGTTGCGTTTGCCTGTAGACAATTTAGCCACATTTAAATGTATTAATTTCACTGCATTAGACATTATCAGATAAAAAGTATGTGCAAACTAATTATACTAGGCATCACTTTTACAAACCAGTTTTGCCTATAAGTTTGACTATAAACCAACTAGTCTCATGGTGATTTTAAGTGAATATATGACATAATTTCTTCCAAATTCTCACAGTTCATCACATTAACTGTGAATGTGATCCACTAACATCTGACATCCAAAAAGTGTCTAGATATCTTTTTTTAAACAGTACGATGTGACTATATAATGTGAAATATTTTGCTAAAAATAAATGACACTGAATTTGATATTTTGTTATAATCCAATGACATTCATGTAAGTGTCCAAATACTTTTTGGGTCCAGTGTACCTGAAACTAATAAAGTGTTCTTACATCAATCTTGGAGGTCTTGGCAAAGGCACCCACTGGATGAACATGGTCATAAAGGATGATGACGCCCACCATCACACGCATGCAGAACAGCATGGTGTCTGTGTTAGTAAAACGGCACCGGTACTCCCTTTGGACAGGAAATAGTGATCACTTTAAGCAAAATTGAATGTATTCTGGATAATTGACATTAATAAATGTTCAAATAATCACAATGTTTTATTGAAAAGATGTTGAATCAGATGAACTTACGGAGTCTCCAGCATGACACGGCACACGCAGGCCATAGTGCTCAGGCAATCTGTGGTGTCCTCAATTGGCAAAGTCTTGTTCTGCAACATGCATAGAAATTAACACCGGTATGAGCCTCTAGAGGGTGACAACATTTCTGTTTTCTCCAATTCATAGGAAGTCAAATGTTTGGTTATATGTAGGCTACTCTTCAATAAAGGGATAGTTCACCCAAAAATGAAAATTCTGTCGTCATTTACCATTGACTTCTTTTAGTATGGAAAAAATACTATGGAAGTCAATGGCTACCATCAACTGTTTGGTTAGCAATATTCTTTAAAATATCTTCTTTTGTGTTCAACAGAAGAAAGCAACTCACAGGTTTGGAACAACATGATAAGTATTTTCGAACTATCCCACATTTGCAGAAGATTGGGTGAAATCATGAATTACCTCCGACACAAACTTAGTCGTGGCATTGCTCAGAGTTTTGAGCATGGGTGTGGCTTCGGCATAGAAGAGCGACATCCGATTGGCCATTTCATTATTCACTTCATTCTCAGCTTCTAACTGTAATGCAAATGTAAAATATTGGTTGCCAGATGATTAAGCTTTTTCTTAAGTAACACATTAACCTTCCCATACAAATGCATTCTCTGCTCAGTCAATTATAATGACTTTGATGCGTTTACTTTTAGGGGCATGCACACTAACAATGAATAGCTCAGACTGTTGGTTGCTAATACATGCATTACACTATAAAACTGATCTGAACATCATGAGGCAGATCACATGAGCTTCACTGTCTGCATTTGAACTTTGTCACATTCTTAACAAGCTTTGTCATTCAAATGAAGTAGCCAACTTTAAATGAAAATGAATGGCTTCTTTCGTCCGAGTGAATGCTCCTAAACAAGAAATACTATTTCAGATTTTCTACTTCAGAATTTCATGTTTAATTCAGTGTGTTGACTTGCCATTTCTTTGAACTGTTTGTGAAACTTGCTAGCATTTTCTGAGTAAAAAATGTTTTCGACACCAAATTATGTATCAATTTCAGCAGATTGTGAACTTACCTGCTGGTTGTTCAGCCGATTCCTGCTGATGGTCCTCCTATAGTAACTAAAGTCATTTTGTATGGCTGGATTTGTCATCTAGTAAAGACAGGATTTAGAAATGTCAAAATACGGAGTCTCCAGCATGACACGGCACACGCAGGCCATAGTGCTCAGGCAATCTGTGGTGTCCTCAATTGGCAAAGTCTTGTTCTGCAACATGCATAGAAATTAACACCGGTATGAGCCTCTAGAGGGTGACAACATTTCTGTTTTCTCCAATTCATAGGAAGTCAAATGTTTGGTTATATGTAGGCTACTCTTCATTAAAGGGATAGTTCACCCAAAAATGAAAATTCTGTCGTCATTTACCATTGACTTCTTTTAGTATGGAAAAAATACTATGGAAGTCAATGGCTACCATCAACTGTTTGGTTAGCAATATTCTTTAAAATATCTTCTTTTGTGTTCAACAGAAGAAAGCAACTCACAGGTTTGGAACAACATGATAAGTATTTTCGAACTATCCCACATTTGCAGAAGATTGGGTGAAATCATGAATTACCTCCGACACAAACTTAGTCGTGGCATTGCTCAGAGTTTTGAGCATGGGTGTGGCTTCGGCATAGAAGAGCGACATCCGATTGGCCATTTCATTATTCACTTCATTCTCAGCTTCTAACTGTAATGCAAATGTAAAATATTGGTTGCCAGATGATTAAGCTTTTTCTTAAGTAACACATTAACCTTCCCATACAAATGCATTCTCTGCTCAGTCAATTATAATGACTTTGATGCGTTTACTTTTAGGGGCATGCACACTAACAATGAATAGCTCAGACTGTTGGTTGCTAATACATGCATTACACTATAAAACTGCGTCATCATGAGGCAGATCACATGAGCTTCACTGTCTGCATTTGAACTTTGTCACATTCTTAACAAGCTTTGTCATTCAAATGAAGTAGCCAACTTTAAATGAAAATGAATGGCTTCTTTCGTCCGAGTGAATGCTCCTAAACAAGAAATACTATTTCAGATTTTCTACTTCAGAATTTCATGTTTAATTCAGTGTGTTGACTTGCCATTTCTTTGAACTGTTTGTGAAACTTGCTAGCATTTTCTGAGTAAAAAATGTTTTCGACACCAAATTATGTATCAATTTCAGCAGATTGTGAACTTACCTGCTGGTTGTTCAGCCGATTCCTGCTGATGGTCCTCCTATAGTAACTAAAGTCATTTTGTATGGCTGGATTTGTCATCTAGTAAAGACAGGATTTAGAAATGTCAAAAGCGCCTTCAGTATAGATTATTATGGAGACCACCGACTTCAAGTGGTGAGAGAAATTTTGAGACAAATCACACCTCTCACTGTGAAGATTTATTTCCCAGATGTCCGTTCTCAAGGGTGCACTTTAGACAGAGACCAGCTAACAGTGTTGCCATTTAGAAATTTTACTCGACGTGACTCTAACAACTTCAATGTGAGAAGCTTGACTGAGTGCAGTTCTAAATATTTTAGCTGAGCTCATGCCACATGAAATCAAAGTGAGTAATGTGTGAGAAATGCTCACCTTGAGCTCATCAAAGCTGAGAGTGAAGTGTAGGATCTCTGCAAACTGTTTGGCGAGGGCCTGCTCTCTCTCCAGATGCTGCATGGGAGCGTAAGGTGGGCTAGTGAGGGCCTCCAAAAGACTGCGCAGGGCGTTCTCTGCAAACACATATTGATTACAGATTTTATTGTCCCTTACAGTTTAAAGTCATTTCTCTGTAGCAATTTGTCTTTCACAGTGAATGCTGTTGTCGTCCCTCAAGATTTTCGAAGCCTTTTATCATCTGTTTTCCTCCCACACCCCGGCCTTTAATCTGATTTGTAATCCACATGGCATACCTGCATAATGTATCAAAACTGCACTGCAATATGTGTATTTGATCTCCATGGTTACCAGCACAACAGTTACCATTGTATTTGCCTCTAACGCCTCTCTTTTGTATTTTTGTAATTGCTGCAATTTATCATTAGCCATAAGAACCTGGGATCCCGTCAGTGTTGCCTGGAAACTAGAGAACGTTGGAAGCCGCAGCTGATTCAAGCATTAATGACTTCCAACTGCAGTACACGACCATGTTTCTGGCTGCTTTTAAAACTCATTTAATAACCGAACTCCAAACCAATGTATTAATAGGGAATAAAATGACTAGCTGGCTGTACGTTATCCCAGTTATCCTTTTTCTATGGTTTAGTTTCAGTGTTTGCTTTAACTGGATATTTCTGAGATTCTAGTCATCTATCAATGATTGCAGTAAATATTGACATTCTCCTAGGCTATATTACAATATATGACAGCTATGAAAGCAGCATCAGGATATTGTCATGTTTGACAGTGAAATATCCAGTTTAATCATCCTTATACAAAAAAATATATAACCACTCGATGGCATTGAATCAAGTATTCCAGAGAGACATTTCATAAGCAGTGCTAATGCAGTTACATTAATATTATCACTGCATTAATGTTATCAGAGTGAATCCATGCTGCAGGTCTGTGCTGTACTGTTTAAAGCTGTTTCCTGTTTGGCGACTAGAAGACGTACTGTACAGCTTCACCGTCAGAGCTAAGCCATATCTGAATGGCATTAGTATGCCTAAGCATGTCTCCAGAGGAGCTATTCTTTCCTCTCATCAAATATGCAGCAGCCCTACTATAAATAAGAAGCTGATATGTTTTATCTGGAGGCCTACCGAGAAACCTGACTCTATCAGCCGGGGACCAGATATTGCGGATAGCAGGATGTGTTGAGGAGGGTGGGGCCTCTTTTTCTCATGAGTCACTGCGATGCCATACCTTGGCAGGAAAAAGCTTATCTGCATGTTATCTGTCTGGCCAGAGATCTACGTCTTTTCACTAGTCAGCACTGCTGTGAAAAAAGAGGCAGCTGATCGACGATTGCAAACCGTATACTGAATTGTCAGCGTGCATGGGAGGCAGAAACGCAGCCTCCTCTACTACGTCTTTTCACTAGTCAGCACTGCTGTGAAAAAAGAGGCAGCTGATCGACGATTGTAAACCGTATACTGAATTGTCAGCGTGCATGGGAGGCAGAAACGCAGCCTCCTCTATGCTCTGCTGCCGCGGTTGCCATGCCAACTCTTTACGAGGTCAGCTGCAGAGGAGGACAGAAACGGATGCTTGCAGCACTCGTTGTACGCACGGTCAGTGCGTTGGACGACTCGAGCACGCAAGGCCCATTACATGACTATAAAAGAAGACAATTGGAAAACAATGGCCACCCACTTACCTAGCCTGAGAGAAAATTCGTAGAATCTCTTGAGCTTGGCCACTAGGGGGCAGACTGCATTCCAGGCTTTCTCCTGCAGCTGGAGGTCATTGGGGTTCTGGATCGCCTGGAGAGAAGGACGAGCGAGAACAACTGAAACCACAACCTTCATTTACACTGACTATAAACTCAAGGTCATCTGTAGCCTTAAATGAAGTTGCATTGTGCGATTTATTCAGCAATGCGAAACATTCACAGCTGAATAGCTACTGCACATTTGCTGTATATGGACCAGAATAACTGAAAACTGCACAAAACTTATGCTTTATAATGCCTAGGTGCTTTATAACAGGTTAATTGACTCCTGGCTCAGGATGAGTAAATATCAGTGGATCTTTCTATGGTAAGCAACACTATTACTCTAGTTAGGGTTTTGTAACCCAGACAAAACAACTCTTTTTTACTAAATTTTAAAAAATGGGTGAAAAACACTACCGTTACATACATATTTGAAATAAATTAATACTTTTATTCAGCAAGAATGCATTAAATTGGTCAAAGGTGAAAGTAAAGACATTTATAATGTTGGCAATGCGAAACATTCACAGCTGAATAGCTACTGCACATTTGCTGTTTATGGACCAGAATGATTGAAAACTGCACAAAACTTATGCTTTATAATGCCTAGGTGCTTTATAACAGGTGAATTGACTCCTGGCTCAGGATGAGTAAATATCAGTGGATCTTTCTATGGTAAGCAACACTATTACTCTAGTTAGGGTTTTGTAACCCAGACAAAACAACTCTTTGTTTTACTAAATTTTAAAAAATGGGTGAAAAACACTACCGTTACATACATATTTGAAATAAATTAATACTTTTATTCAGCAAGAATGCATTAAATTGGTCAAAGGTGAAAGTAAAGACATTTATAATGTTACAAATGACTTCTATTTCAAATAAATGCTGTTCTTTTTCATCTTTTGATTTAATTTAAAAAAGTTACTTTGGATTAGTTTTTAGCTAGAGTGTTTGGTTTTCTTGCTTTAACTGGATACTTCTGAGCTTCTAGTCATCTATCAAAGATTTTATGCTCGTCATGCATGAAAGTAGCATCAGTGTATCGTCATGTATGATGGTGAAATATCCACTTTAACAGTCATTATACAAAAACATATGATCACTCAATGGCATTATTCAATTAAGTATTACAGAGATGTTTCATATGCAGTGTTAATGCAGTTTTAAAGGAATGAATGTCTTTTAATTAAAGAAATTAATACTTTTATTCAGTGAGGATGCATTAAGTTGGTCAAAGGTGAAAAAGACATTTAGCCTATAATGTTACAAATGATTTCTATCTCAAATATATGCTGTTCCTTTTTATCTTTATATTGATTGAGAAAGAATCTTGTGTAGAAACAAAGAAACAATGTATCACAGTTTCCACAGAAATATAAAGGAGCACAACTTTATTCAACATTGATAATAATAAGAAATGTTCATCATTAGAATGATTTCCGAAGGATCATGTGACACTAAAGACTAGAGTAATGATGCTGAAAATTTAGCTTTGCATCACAGGAATAAATTCCATTTTTAAATATATTCAAATAGAAAACAGCTGTTTTAAACTGTAAAAATATTTCACAATATTAATGTTTTCGCTGTATTTTGGATCATATAAATGCAGCCTTTGTGAGCATCAGAGACTTCATTTAAAAACATTTTTAAAAATCTTGAATGATAGTGTAGGCTATATTAAAATCGAAAACAGTTATTTCATATCGATATTTCAATTTTACTGTATTTTTGATTTTTGAAATTCAGCCTTTGTGAACAAAAGACTTTCATTTTGTCAATTTATCAAATTTTTCATTAGTGATTTGCACTGCCCACAACAATTGTGCTATACATGCATGATATCTCAAAACATGCAGCTTTTAGATAAGACATGTTCTGTTTATTTTCTAATCAGGCTTTCAATATTATCCTGGGAGATGATAAAACAGTCAAAAAAATTTACAATATTTTGACTTGGATGAGTAAGCAACCACTCAGAACACCCTAGCAACAGCCTAAAACACCCTAGCAACCACCCAGAGCAATCTAGCATTGTAGCAGCAGGTTTTGCAAAGGTAAGCACGACTAATAAATGCAAAAATAGCCCCACCTCTCTTATTTCTTGTCCTGCTCCATTGTAAGACTGTAACTCTGCCAGTATCCCATGGGCCTCTTCCAGCACGGCACTAACCTGGTTCCACACGGCTGTCTCTGCCTCTGTGGGCTGAGCATCTGTGGGCAGAAGTCAGATCGAGTCGGTCAGAATGTGACAGATATACAAAAATGCTCCAAATATGCACAGTCCTCTTCCAATTCCTCGGCCAACCTGAGTTATGGATCACCTTTGTCACACTATCACACTGAAATAATTTCTTCTTGTCCTGATGGGTTTTGTTTTGGATAACATGGATTGCGTTTAACCAGTCAAGTCAGTGTTAAATCTGATAACTGGACCAATAATTACAAGAAAGCTTCATGGTGTGAGTTAATTTGGTGCTAACATTGGATTATCATCATCTTTTGGCACCCGGAGGGGGAAAGCGCTTTCCAACGAGCTTTGAAAGATAGGAACCATAAATCCATATGGATTAATCTGGTAATGATGATGGTGTTATTGTGAGTCGGAAGTGCATGAGGAGGATTTGGGTTGTGTCGGTGTGTGTCAGGATTTGTTAGGGCTGATATTAACAGCTCTGGTGGGAAATGTCAATGAAAGGCCATGGCCAATGAAGCAGCTCCATATGGAGTTGCTGGCAAGGCTGGGATGGGTTTAAAGAGTTGTGTCAGCTTCAGCAAGCGTCAGGCATTTGATTAATAAGCTGATGATAGCAGGCAGGAAAGCAAACAGAATATCATCCTCTGGTGGGCGTTTCTATTTAGCTTTTAGTTTAGTTTAGTTAACCACATGATATTCATGATAATACATACAAACATGAGTCCAAACAGCTAATAAAAACATAACAATAATCCACAAGTAATCCACACAACTCCAGTCCATCAATTAACGTCTTATGAAGTGAAAAGCTGTGTGTTTGTAAGAAATAAATCCATCATTAAGATGGATTTTATTCATAACGTTGCTTTCTCCTGTAAATTTTTTTTTTTTATTGAGGCTTTTTCCCTGAATGAAGGTTATTGTGGATTATTAAACATTAAACATCTTAATAATGGATTTGTGTCTTACAAACGCTGCTTTTCCCTTCACAAAATGTTAATTGATGGTATGGATTACTTGTGGATTTTTGTGATGTTTTTATCAGCTGTTTGGACTCTCATTCTGACGGCACCCATTCACTGCAGCGGATCCAATGGTGAGCAAGTGATGGAATGCTACATTTCTCCAAATCTGTTCTGATGAAGAAATGAACTCTTCTACATCTTGGATGGTCTGAGTACATTTTCAGCAAATTTGAACTTTTTAGGTAAACTATTCCTTTAAGGTGTGCTCACAATTTTTGTGGGCGAAATCTAGCCATTTCAATTGGAATCTACTTGATCGTGAATTTCATCTAAAGGCAAAATGTTTCCTAAGCAGATTTTGTTCCTAATCATGTATGTTAAAGGTTCTTCATGCAACCATAGATGCCAATTGATAACCTCTGTTTTTACACTGTGTATGGTGTACACAGTTTAAAAACTGCAGCAGGAGGAATTTTGGGACATAATTGCTAGACCAGATTTCTCAAGCCTCTGTATGTAAGTGATCTGTGAAGCAGGCCTGATTTACAAGCAAACTTCTTTATCCTGCATCCAAACAGAGGGGCTGTAATGTAATGTATGTATGTATGTAATGTATGTAATGTATATAGAAGCAGTTAACCCTATCAGAGGTCCTTGATGCATTTTCTCTGTCAGTGTTTGACTGAATACACACATAGCTGTTTGTGCTATCAGCTGAGCAAACATGTTTCAGTACAAACAAACACACACTCTACACTTCAGTGTAATTGCCAGTGGCTCCTCCCAGTCATGTCACCTCCAGGTCTGTTTGCTCATCCTGCCTGTGATCTTCAAAGAACAGAGTCTGAAGACAGGCGTCAATGCTACAGTAGCAATATAATGTTTCCTTTCCCTTTTGCACACTTTTATTGTGCACCACACACCCCTTTTGGTTAATCACATGTAGCAGAGCCTCAAAGCTTGTTTCTATGCCAATGTGTCTTGTATTTGAGATATTGAATTTTTATGAATGCCATTAGTGGCACACTAACCCCATTTCAGAACTGAGGAAATGTAGACCAGTGCGGTGTAACACAGGTGATCATTGTTTCGCTGTCACAAAATCACAAAGTACAGATCGGGAGAGTGGCTGTTGTCCTTTTTTTTTGCTTGTATTCAACATTCTGATATTACTACTTTGTATTATGCAAATTCTGCTATAGGGTCAATGACAAGAATTGTCAAGACGACATCTTAAAACATATATATATATATATATGTATATATACAGTATATATATATATATATATATATATATATATATATATGTGTGTGTGTGTTACTTAAAATTACTATAACATTACTTAAATCATGTGATATAACCATCAAGAAAAGTATTTTACATATTTTCCTTACACCTTAAATGCATGCAAGTAATAATTATAATTTTCAAAAATTTTTTAAAGTAACAGATCTTTTTATATAGCATTATTATTATATATATTTTTTGAGAGTGTTTCTTGAATACAATTACGTTTTAGCAGTTTGACTTTTGACAACCAAACTTTCTGCCTTGTCAAATTATCTGATATTTTTAAGAAACTTAAATGTTGTACAAGTCTACATGGGTCATCGCTGTGATTATTATTTCTTTTTTTTAATGGTTTTCTTGTCTTGTCTTGGTAACATGTTGTTTACACCAATTATAATATATTTTATTAATAATATAAAATAATTTTAAAGAAATAATAAAGATTATCATTATTATTTAACTTTTTTTATTTTAGAGACATTTTTTTACATTAAAAAATCAACATTTGGAAATAGAACAGATGTCCATCATACAAGAGGTGTATTCAGATCAATATATTTGAAAGAAAATGATGTCATTGGTCCTATAATGTATTACAGACAAATGCATTACACTGTGTCTTGTGTCACTTCAAGAATGTCTCCAACCAATTATATTCTTAGAGCAAGGACAGCCTACATTTTATGTTATAGACTGGACAACAACCACTCTAAGTCTTCCGGGTTCTCACACTTGAGGGACAGGAGTTTTATTTCCTCCATAAAAAGGAGATGCTAGGCATGTAGCTGTTAGAGGTGTCATAAAAGGAAGGATTACTCAGGAGGGAGAGAAGTGCTTAGGTAAGGGTTAAAAGGGAACACGACATCAGAGAAAAAGGAAATTGAGGCTCCCTTTTCAATAGGCAGCTTCCATTCCCACTTCCTTAAATCCTCAGACTGGTTAATAATGCATTCACACACGCAACACACACACACACACACACACACACACATCCAGATGCACAGGACACACAGGAACAGATTATGGAGCCAACGCACTTTATAAGTCTGCAAAGGTTTAGGTGAAAAAGAGGAGATAAGTTAAGTGTTATGTGATTATGCTTTCCATCCCGCTCTAACTGCTAAAAAAAAAAAAGCATGGCATTCGTACGACAATCTTTAGTTCAGCGGATCACAGCCAACCTGGAGAGGAGCGCAAAAAAAGTCACGTCACAAATTGAGGTCACCGAAAAACACTTGAATGCCAGGCATTGATGCACAAACAGAGGGATGGCGGAGAAAAGGAAGTGAAAATATAGAGGACAGCGAATGAGGAGGAACCATGATCAAACGGGAAAGAAAAGCAAACTCAAAACATAAGCTGATGGTCTCACGTTCAAAGTCAAGGAAAACTATTGGGCCATGCTCAAGTTCGGTGCAAGCCAGCAGTTTCAGGAGATTTCCCATGATCCCCCTGGAACAGAGAGAAGGGAGAAGCATGTGGGTCATGGGAGATGTGGCAGACATGTGTCTGGTGTTGGGTGTGTGTTCGTGTGAATGTGCGTGGAGTCTGGGATGGGGGGTCGGGGCGTATAGGGTGTGGGATGGACTTTAGGTGTTCGAGATTCTCGGGCGATGTTGATATGGTCACATGGTCACACTGAAACTCCTTCTTGCTGCTCTCTTTCTATACATAAATGGAAACGAGTGAACACAATCGTGAAGAGAGCAAAAAGAAACAGTTTCCAAAAGCAAAAAAAAACTTCAGTCTGTCTTAATCCACATAGAGGATGCGTCTACACCTGCTCCAACCCTGATAGCTCCATCTCCAATCACACACACATACACACATCCGAGCACACATACACACACCGTACACCAGCGAAAAACTTACTTTCAAAATCCAGGAAAAAATGAGGACAGTTCTCTAAATCCTTGCCAAGGACCTTAATGAGGTTCCCCATGGCTGGCAAACCTGGGCAAGGAAGACAAATACATACAGTACAAAGGAATACAACCTAGATGATACTCATTAGCAAGACTCCTAGACTGTCAGTGAGTATTTTCTCTACAAAAACTTTTGTCATATGCTGTGGTAAGAGCCAGACTGTGCATTGCATAAAGCTGAAAAATGCTGCTAGTTTTTTCATAGGGTAAACTGTAATAAAAGAGGCTGTTTGTGTCTGAAATAATTCAACAAAATAATCCTTCTGACAAAGTGCTGTAACTGCTGTAATACAGTGTTTGTTGTGGGGACAGAATTTTTTATTTTTTTTATACATTTTCCTTTCTTTTCTTCATTGCTGCAGTGTGGTAAAAATGAATGCATGCCTTTAAAGATGTGAATATTATGTTGTTTGTTGCAATGCAGCATTTGAATATAATACAGGAAAAGAGCAGTAATAAAAAAAAGAGATCATGACACAAACCGCACAAGCAGGAACAAACACCTTTTGGTGGTGATCTGGCATCAAGTGACGAGATGTACAGTAACTTAATATAATGGCATGGTAATAGTAAATGAACTCACATTAACACTGTGTAGTAGCACATAGCTGAGGTCTGCCTGTCCTAACCAGCTCTGACTCAACGTTTATAGCAAATCTGACTGTCCATACTGAAAGCAAAAATGCTTATGTGACATGACACATTTATAGATAATCAGTCATTGTGAAGTATGATTTTGGACCAATGAGATTTCACCATGGGCGGGGCTAACCAGCTCAACATAACAGAAACAGAAACTAAGTGATTGACAAAAACTCTTATTTTCTTAGAATAAATGTTTTTTTGCTGCTTGTTGCTTTATTGCATTGCATTTGGTTAGAATATAATGTTGTACCGTCAATATAACCATTTTGTTTGTTAAATCAGTTTGCATGCACTAAATATCAGCTGCAGTTGGCAATGGACACCAAATGGTACAAATAAAAACTTGCAATAGAGGAACAATTCTGGACAGACTAGTATATAGAAACATTCAAGAAATAAAATAGCTAGATTATCGTGGCACTGATGATAACACAAAACCTATCATGGCATTTCCCAAGAGACACAAATGCGCATATTGGCAGTGTTCGAAATAAGAATCTGGCTGTTACATATCTAGGCTTTTAAATCTTTCATATCAAGCCATATCCTTCACTTATGGCACACAACGCAAAGATGGCTCCTCTCAGCCTGTTTATCACTTAAGAGGCAATATATCCCGCTCTGCCTGTCTCCTGGCAACCACCCGTAGAGCCCTGTCTCCATGACTGGACTACATCACATCTCCCGCCTGC
>NW_015505237.1:1290095-1293581 GCF_001515645.1 Sinocyclocheilus grahami
TATATATATATATATATATATATATATATATATGTGTGTGTGTGTTACTTAAAATTACTATAACATTACTTAAATCATGTGATATAACCATCAAGAAAAGTATTTTACATATTTTCCTTACACCTTAAATGCATGCAAGTAATAATTATAATTTTCAAAAATTTTTTAAAGTAACAGATCTTTTTATATAGCATTATTATTATATATATTTTTTGAGAGTGTTTCTTGAATACAATTACGTTTTAGCAGTTTGACTTTTGACAACCAAACTTTCTGCCTTGTCAAATTATCTGATATTTTTAAGAAACTTAAATGTTGTACAAGTCTACATGGGTCATCGCTGTGATTATTATTTCTTTTTTTTAATGGTTTTCTTGTCTTGTCTTGGTAACATGTTGTTTACACCAATTATAATATATTTTATTAATAATATAAAATAATTTTAAAGAAATAATAAAGATTATCATTATTATTTAACTTTTTTTATTTTAGAGACATTTTTTTACATTAAAAAATCAACATTTGGAAATAGAACAGATGTCCATCATACAAGAGGTGTATTCAGATCAATATATTTGAAAGAAAATGATGTCATTGGTCCTATAATGTATTACAGACAAATGCATTACACTGTGTCTTGTGTCACTTCAAGAATGTCTCCAACCAATTATATTCTTAGAGCAAGGACAGCCTACATTTTATGTTATAGACTGGACAACAACCACTCTAAGTCTTCCGGGTTCTCACACTTGAGGGACAGGAGTTTTATTTCCTCCATAAAAAGGAGATGTTAGGCATGTAGCTGTTAGAGGTGTCATAAAAGGAAGGATTACTCAGGAGGGAGAGAAGTGCTTAGGTAAGGGTTAAAAGGGAACACGACATCAGAGAAAAAGGAAATTGAGGTCAATAGGTCAATAGGCAGCTTCCATTCCCACTTCCTTAAATCCTCAGACTGGTTAATAATGCATTCACACACGCAACACACACACACACACACACACACATCCAGATGCACAGGACACACAGGAACAGATTATGGAGCCAACGCACTTTATAAGTCTGCAAAGGTTTAGGTGAAAAAGAGGAGATAAGTTAAGTGTTATGTGATTATGCTTTCCATCCCGCTCTAACTGCTAAAAAAAAAAAAGCATGGCATTCGTACGACAATCTTTAGTTCAGCGGATCACAGCCAACCTGGAGAGGAGCGCAAAAAAAGTCACGTCACAAATTGAGGTCACCGAAAAACACTTGAATGCCAGGCATTGATGCACAAACAGAGGGATGGCGGAGAAAAGGAAGTGAAAATATAGAGGACAGCGAATGAGGAGGAACCATGATCAAACGGGAAAGAAAAGCAAACTCAAAACATAAGCTGATGGTCTCACGTTCAAAGTCAAGGAAAACTATTGGGCCATGCTCAAGTTCGGTGCAAGCCAGCAGTTTCAGGAGATTTCCCATGATCCCCCTGGAACAGAGAGAAGGGAGAAGCATGTGGGTCATGGGAGATGTGGCAGACATGTGTCTGGTGTTGGGTGTGTGTTCGTGTGAATGTGCGTGGAGTCTGGGATGGGGGGTCGGGGCGTATAGGGTGTGGGATGGACTTTAGGTGTTCGAGATTCTCGGGCGATGTTGATATGGTCACATGGTCACACTGAAACTCCTTCTTGCTGCTCTCTTTCTATACATAAATGGAAACGAGTGAACACAATCGTGAAGAGAGCAAAAAGAAACAGTTTCCAAAAGCAAAAAAAAACTTCAGTCTGTCTTAATCCACATAGAGGATGCGTCTACACCTGCTCCAACCCTGATAGCTCCATCTCCAATCACACACACATACACACATCCGAGCACACATACACACACCGTACACCAGCGAAAAACTTACTTTCAAAATCCAGGAAAAAATGAGGACAGTTCTCTAAATCCTTGCCAAGGACCTTAATGAGGTTCCCCATGGCTGGCAAACCTGGGCAAGGAAGACAAATACATACAGTACAAAGGAATACAACCTAGATGATACTCATTAGCAAGACTCCTAGACTGTCAGTGAGTATTTTCTCTACAAAAACTTTTGTCATATGCTGTGGTAAGAGCCAGACTGTGCATTGCATAAAGCTGAAAAATGCTGCTAGTTTTTTCATAGGGTAAACTGTAATAAAAGAGGCTGTTTGTGTCTGAAATAATTCAACAAAATAATCCTTCTGACAAAGTGCTGTAACTGCTGTAATACAGTGTTTGTTGTGGGGACAGAATTTTTTATTTTTTTTATACATTTTCCTTTCTTTTCTTCATTGCTGCAGTGTGGTAAAAATGAATGCATGCCTTTAAAGATGTGAATATTATGTTGTTTGTTGCAATGCAGCATTTGAATATAATACAGGAAAAGAGCAGTAATAAAAAAAAGAGATCATGACACAAACCGCACAAGCAGGAACAAACACCTTTTGGTGGTGATCTGGCATCAAGTGACGAGATGTACAGTAACTTAATATAATGGCATGGTAATAGTAAATGAACTCACATTAACACTGTGTAGTAGCACATAGCTGAGGTCTGCCTGTCCTAACCAGCTCTGACTCAACGTTTATAGCAAATCTGACTGTCCATACTGAAAGCAAAAATGCTTATGTGACATGACACATTTATAGATAATCAGTCATTGTGAAGTATGATTTTGGACCAATGAGATTTCACCATGGGCGGGGCTAACCAGCTCAACATAACAGAAACAGAAACTAAGTGATTGACAAAAACTCTTATTTTCTTAGAATAAATGTTTTTTTGCTGCTTGTTGCTTTATTGCATTGCATTTGGTTAGAATATAATGTTGTACCGTCAATATAACCATTTTGTTTGTTAAATCAGTTTGCATGCACTAAATATCAGCTGCAGTTGGCAATGGACACCAAATGGTACAAATAAAAACTTGCAATAGAGGAACAATTCTGGACAGACTAGTATATAGAAACATTCAAGAAATAAAATAGCTAGATTATCGTGGCACTGATGATAACACAAAACCTATCATGGCATTTCCCAAGAGACACAAATGCGCATATTGGCAGTGTTCGAAATAAGAATCTGGCTGTTACATATCTAGGCTTTTAAATCTTTCATATCAAGCCATATCCTTCACTTATGGCACACAACGCAAAGATGGCTCCTCTCAGCCTGTTTATCACTTAAGAGGCAATATATCCCGCTCTGCCTGTCTCCTGGCAACCACCCGTAGAGCCCTGTTTCCATGACTGGACCACATCACCTCTCCCGCCTGTACTCTCTCTCTATCTGAAGCTTTCGTCATCAAAATCACCAGCCAAATCCTGGTCTAAAGTATATAACAGTCTTTCTTTCTGCCTATATGTCTATGTCTGTTTGTCTGAATCTGTCTGTCTGTCTGTCTCTATCTGTCTGCCTGTCTGTCTGTCTGTCTGTCTCTGTCTGTCTGTCTGTCTGTCTGTCTGTCTGTCTGTCTCTGTCTGTCTG
>NW_015505237.1:1293736-1371108 GCF_001515645.1 Sinocyclocheilus grahami
TATCTATCTATCTATCTATCTATCTGTCTATCTGTCTATCTGTCTGTCTGTCTGTCTGTCTGTCTGTCTGTCTGTCTGTCTCTATCTTTCTATCTCTATGTCTGTCTGTCTGATGGCACACAACGCAAAGATGGCTCCTCTCAGCCTGTTTATCACTTAAGAGGCAATATATCCCGCTCTGCCTGTCTCCTGGCAACCACCCGTAGAGCCCTGTTTCCATGACTGGACCACATCACATCTCCCGCCTGTACTCTCTCTCTATCTGAGGCTTTCGTCATCAAAATCACCAGCCAAATCCTAGTCTAAAGTATAGAACAGTCTTTCTTTCTGCCTATATGTCTATGTCTGTCTGTCTGAATCTGTCTGTCTGTCTGTCTCTGTCTGTCTGCCTGTCTGTCTGTATCTATCTATCTTTCTATCTATCTATCTATCTATCTATCTATATAGTGTTATCCCTTATGCCTCATTCCAACAGAAGCTCTCACGTAAACCTCAGATCCATCAATCTTTTGTCTCCTCAAAGTTCTCACTGAAAAACTGAAACTGTCAACCAATAATTAATCTTCCGTATCTGTCACATCAACAAAAAGCATACAGCTTGACACATATGACTGTCCTTTACTTACCAGCCAACAAATGTTTGCCTTCCTTCTTCCCTTAATAAAGCCTCACTGTGCTAGTCCTGTCAGTTTTCCACTCCTATCCGAGCCTGTTCCTCCGCTGTACTCCTCCTCCAGAGCTGTCCCTGAACCCAGCTGTGAAGAGTCCGTCTTAATGCGGCTGGTGCCGTACAGCCCCACAGGAACCCTCTCAGCCTTACCAACGGTCCGCTCTGCAGCTCTGCGTTCAACATCGCTCTGCTCTTTTCAAACTTCTCTTTTTCTGACAGCTATTTAAAGGCAGGGCTTAATCTAAAAGAGCCTGGTGAAACTGTTTCTCTGTGGTACCACTATACATGTATGCTTGGTTAAGATAGGGTGAGAGGTTAAAGAACTGCTGGCTTATACTAGTGCAGGGGTTTACCGATAGCTTGAGCTCTCTAGCTGCAGTTTCCTGTGTACAAAACGTATCCTCTGCTGAATTTAGAATAACACAGTCATCGATTTGTGCTCTGTAGTAAAAAAAAGTACCTAATCTTTTGTAGTTTTTGCTATTTTCTGGATTAAAATGATCTGTGATATCAAATTTTTTGTTTGGGCTAAAGTGAAAAAGAGGAAATTCATTAAAGCAGACTTTGTAGAAATAAATATTGAGAACAGAGCCCCAGTGTACTTAGTTATAAGGAAGTGACCCTGGTGGCAGCTTGTTGGGCCGACCAAAAAACGGATCGCAACTGTCTGAGATCGAAACTCGAGCAAAAACGCATGCTTACACAGCGATATCACACTGTCCCTCTCTGATCCGCTCAGACTTCTCCAGACTTGACCAGGGAAATGCATATTTATTGTAATGCCACATCCAGCATGTTGCATAACTTTAACACTAAAGCTTTTGTCTCAAATATCTGTTGGTTTCATCACTGCATAAAGAGATGAGCGGCAGACTATACTAAAAAAGCACGGCTTCAAAGATGGAAACTAATATCTAAAAATGTTTCTGCATGGCATCTGTTCTTAGGCTATTTTTGATTGGAGTTGTGACTCTGCTGTTTGTGCTGAAACCGATGAGAAAATCTGCACCATCACAAAGTGGGCAGACAGAATGCAATTGCATTCAGACACTTCTGTGGCCTTTTCCGCCTTGTATTTTCACATCTTTTTTCTCACACATGGTGCCATATGGCATGGCGAATAGGGCCACATTGTTTTTGGTCCATACCTTTGCTTGCGATTTTCCTTACAGAGCACTTCACTGCATCAAATGAGAGCCTGTATGCTTCTCCTGCAGTATCACAGCATCAGCCTCCGCTACCTGAGAGAAAGAACGAGAAATAAAGAGATGGTCAGATTAACATGTTTCAGAAAAAAGGCTCAGAATGCTCTATCTATCTATCTATCTGTCTGTCTGTCTGTCTGTCTGTCTGTCTGTCTGTCTGTCTGTCTGTCTGTCTATCTATCTATATAGTGTTATCCCTTATGCCTCATTCCAACAGAAGCTCTCACGTAAACCTCAGATCCATCAATCTTTTGTCTCCTCAAAGTTCTCACTGAAAAACTGAAACTGTCAACCAATAATTAATCTTCCGTATCTGTCACATCAACAAAAAGCATACAGCTTGACACATATGACTGTCCTTTACTTACCAGCCAACAAATGTTTGCCTTCCTTCTTCCCTTAATAAAGCCTCACTGTGCTAGTCCTGTCAGTTTTCCACTCCTATCCGAGCCTGTTCCTCCGCTGTACTCCTCCTCCAGAGCTGTCCCTGAACCCAGCTGTGAAGAGTCCGTCTTAATGCGGCTGGTGCCGTACAGCCCCACAGGAACCCTCTCAGCCTTACCAACGGTCCGCTCTGCAGCTCTGCGTTCAACATCGCTCTGCTCTTTTCAAACTTCTCTTTTTCTGACAGCTATTTAAAGGCAGGGCTTAATCTAAAAGAGCCTGGTGAAACTGTTTCTCTGTGGTACCACTATACATGTATGCTTGGTTAAGATAGGGTGAGAGGTTAAAGAACTGCTGGCTTATACTAGTGCAGGGGTTTACCGATAGCTTGAGCTCTCTAGCTGCAGTTTCCTGTGTACAAAACGTATCCTCTGCTGAATTTAGAATAACACAGTCATCGATTTGTGCTCTGTAGTAAAAAAAAGTACCTAATCTTTTGTAGTTTTTGCTATTTTCTGGATTAAAATGATCTGTGATATCAAATTTTTTGTTTGGGCTAAAGTGAAAAAGAGGAAATTCATTAAAGCAGACTTTGTAGAAATAAATATTGAGAACAGAGCCCCAGTGTACTTAGTTATAAGGAAGTGACCCTGGTGGCAGCTTGTTGGGCTGACCAAAAACGGATCGCAACTGTCTGAGACAGAAACTAAAGCAAAAACTTGTGCTTACACAGCAATATCACACTGTCCCTTTCTGATCCGCTCAGACTAGTCCAGACCTGACCAAGGAAATGCATATTTATTGTAATGCCACTTCCAGGATGTTGCATAACTTTAACACTAAAGCTTTTGTCTCAAATCTGTTGGTTTCATTACTGCATAAAGAGATGAATGGCAGACTGCACTAAATAAGCACAGCTTCAAAGATGGAAACTAATATCTATAAATGTTTCTGCATGGCATCTGTTCATAGGCTATTTTTGATTGGAGTTGTGACTCTGCTGTTTGTGCTGAAACCGATGAGAAAATCTGCACCATCACAAAGTGGGCAGACAGAATGCAGTTGCTATCAGACACTTTTTTTACCTTGTATTTTCACATCTTTTTCTCATGCATGGTGCCATATGGCTTGACGAATAGGGACACATTGTTTTGGTTCCATACCTTTGCTTGCGATTTTCCACACGGAGCACTTCACTGCATCAAATGAGAGCCTGTATGCTTCTCCTGCAGTATCACAGCATCAGCCTCCGCTACCTGAGAGAAAGAACGAGAAATAAAGAGATGGTCAGATTAACATGTTTCAGAAAAAAGGCTCAGAATGCGAACAACATGGCATCGCATTTTTCCTGCCAAAATCTCTCCATATGTTTTGAAATGTTGCTTAAGAGATAATTAAGCCTTTTAGGATTTTTTTTTTCTATTAATGACATTATTTTCATGACCGCTATGCAAACCTCATCAAATCCTTATTACCGTAAAAAAAAAAGCACAAACAAATTGCATTCTTATTTCTGAGAACAAGATTAGAGCAACCCATTAATTCAAAAATACATATTATACAAACTATGAAACACCTATTTTAAAATTCTCATAAAAAAATTGAGAATAATAGGACTAATGAAGTAATTTGAAAGAAAATTGTCAGAATTAAGAAAATGTATATAATGGCTCTATAGGCTAGCAGTACTTATTTTCTTTAGGCAGTCTTTGTTAAATATTTGTTACCTGCACAGTGTAATAACTGGTCACTGAAACTTATATTAATTTATGGTTATGGATGTGCTTACATACAGTGGCTTGTTTTAAAGCGGTCAGTCAGGCAAACAATATAGTGATAAACCTCTGGGGAGGGATTCATGGGATACATTCGACAGGTCACAATCTGATTCATTTCTTGAGTGGCACGGCCAGCCACCAATCTATCATCACACACACACCCAGTATCACCCTCTAAATAAAGAGGCATGTAAACAGTTAGCTCAATGCATTATGCGGCAATGTCCCTCATAAATCTGAGGCAGTGTGCAACATCATGCAGCACACAAAGCGACCTGCTCACTGCAGTGACTTTATGACTGATATGATCCTTCTTCATCTAAAATGACATCTGGGGATCATTTACCACACTAACATGATATAAACTGACTCAGGATCAGTTCTACTGTATAGTTCCACTGAAGTGTGTTCATTTTAGATGTTAAAATACACAACTTAATGTGCAGAGACAAATAAGTATTTGTAGGATCATTTCACCTAAAAATGTAAACACAATGTATATGTCATTGAATCTACCAATGAAATTACTCTTTACTTTAAAAAAATAATTAGGTACACTTATTATGAAAATGTTTACACTACCGTTCAAATGTTTGGGTTGGTAATACCCAAAACCCCAAAATTTGAAAGAAGACACTTGTGCTCACCAAGGCTGCATTTATTCGATCAAAAATATAGTAAAAACTGTAATATTGTGTAATGCTAGTGTAGTTAACTAAAATTAAAAGTGAAACTAAAATGAAACCCCTAAAAAAATGTTACTTAAAATAGAATATTAAAAACTTTATATTTTAACATTTTTCATTTTAATTTAGCTTAACTTGATGCACTAAAACAACTAATACTTAAATTAATAATGAAACCCCAAAATTTGAAAGAAGACACTTGTGCTCACCAAGGCTGCATTTATTCGATCAAAAATATCGTAAAAACTGTAATATTGTGTAATGCTAGTGTAGTTAACTAAAATTAAAAGTGAAACTAAAATGAAACCCCTAAAAAAATGTTACTTAAAATAGAATATTAAAAACTTTATATTTTAACATTTTTCATTTTAATTTAGCTTAACTTGATGCACTAAAACAACTAATACTTAAATGAGTAATGAATAATAATAATAATAATAATAACTCTCTCTAAACTCAAAATGACAAAACACACAACACAAATGACAAAAAATGTACTAAAATAAAACTTTTTTTATTTCAATATACTTTAAATTGTAATTTATTCCTGTGATATCAAAGCTGAATTTTCAGCATCATTGCTCCAGTCTTCAGTGTCACATGATCCTTCAGAAATCATTCTGATACACAGATTTGCTGCTTAAGAAACATTTCTTTTTATTATCAATGTTGAAAACAGTTGTGCTGCTTCATATTTTTTTGTGTAAACCAGGATTCTAGATGAACAGAGTGAATAAAAAGAACAGCATTTATTTGAAATAAAAGTTTTTTTGTAACCTTAAAATTGTCTTTACAGTCACTTTTGATTAATTTAATGCTGATAAGGTATAACCATTAGTCTATAACCAGTACTTATTAATCTATAAATGGTATGCATGGGCGTAGAATACGTAGGGGACATGTTACACAAAACAACGCCCCTGAACGGTAGTGTTTAACAATGTGTTTTTCTTCAAAAGTCACTAGCAATATTTAAAGTGTTGGATGCATGCTGTGTAGTTTCAGTATAGTCCAGTGGAATATGACCTGCAATTCAATTCACTGCAGCGTTAAGAGACTTCAGACTTATTGACCATGCAGAGGACAGGGTCATCCAGGGTCGCCAGGGACCAAGAAATGTCTTTGAGGGCATACCTAGTGCATAGATCAAGGCTGTCCACCCCCAGAAGAAGGGTGTTTAAATGTCAAAGGATAAAGTTGTAATGATTTGTACAATATAGGTCTGACTGATGTTCATGTCACAGTGAACAAAACACAAGGTCAAGCATTTCTTAATGAACTTTGACCTTTGCCAACAACATCCTAACAATGCTGCGGCAGGACACGGTCACTTCAAAAGGACTTTATCTAAAGGACTTGCATTACAATAAAGAGCTCTCTGAGAAACTGGAACAGATGTTCTCTTCTGCATTCACTCTTTACAGAAGGCTCTTAAAGTTGTTTTGGCCCATTTAAAGCCCATTTATAGTTCCATTTGCACTAATGCCGCATTTATTTTAGTTTTTTGAAGCATAAATTAGGGAGAATAGACTCTACACTGTTTAAAAGAGCACTTTTTAATGAAAATACACCTCTGTTTTAGAGTCACCAACACAGCAGCTGAACTGAAATCTCATTTATTTTTCAGTTTTTAATCAAACTGCACTTTCAGGGGGAAAAAAGTACAAAATTGGGAGTACAACAACTAGCCAATGGGGTAGTACCCTTAAAGGAACAACTTTGTACCTTATCTACCCTTTAAAGGTGCATTTTGTACTTTGGGGTAAGATGTAATCTCGAGGAACTACTACGAGCCTTTTAGGGTTAAATAAGACACAACATTGCCCCTTTGAGGGTACTGCCCCAGTGACAAGCTGTTGTACTCAAAAAGGTGCAATTTATGCACATAAATTGTACATAAATAACACATTGGTCGAGCATTTTATTCTGCAAATATTGTAGGCTCTATAAATTGCTTCTGATGTTCCTCATTTGTAAGTCTCTTTGAATAAAAGCATCTACCAAATGAATAAATGTAAATATGTGAATAGGTCTAATGTTTCTATTCAAAATATTGTCACAATGAACATTCAGGCTTAATGTGAATAGGTTTTAAGTATGTGAAAATACTGTTTGCAAATTCGACTCAAACTACAGTAAAAGCCTCCAAGCCAACACATTATTAACCTTGAATGAGGCTCCCGTTTGATCGGAATGTGCCTTTAGAAGGCGGCGTCTTTTATTTAGGATTTTAATTCATAAAGGTATTATATATGGGTATGGGATAAACTAGTCCACGTTATTTGGACTAGTCTTTATCAAAAATGGCTCTTTAATATACTTTTAAACATACAAACATGTTTTGAAAGCACTTTCAGACTGATATATTTATAAGAATAATGTATATGGATAGTGGAGAGAAATGAACAAAGAGCAAAAAGCTTTGTCAGTTTTCTTAAACTCTTTATTCTCAGGCAGAGAAAACCTTGTGAAAAAGAATGATATTTTTACAATACTGTATTAGCAGATATACTGTATAGTAATGAATATTAATGAAATAACAGGCCACCTAAGTGTACTGTAAGTAGACTTTGTAATAACGTCAATTTAAAAGTTATACGTTGATGTACATTTTGAAGTACATACTAACATACTAAAGCCCATGTAAAGTACTTGATTATAATTTTATCTGTGCTAGTCAATATTACATTTAAAGTTAATATATTTTAAATGTACTTAATTACAACTTAATCATTTCAAATGTGTAAAAACATATTTAAATAAACAATATACAAGTTTCAATAGAAATGGTAATTAAGTATATTTTATCATATACTATTACTATTTTATCATGTACCATAAATCCTTGTCAGTACATTCAACACTAAATATTACCATATTTTAAATACAGTAGAATTATGAAATTACATATTAACATGTACTTAAGTCCTGGGTGAGAAAAACATTCTAAGGCTGATTGCATTTAAACGGTGAAAAATTTGGACATACTTTATTTTAAGGTCCAGTTCTCCCTATTAACAAACCATTAACTATGACTTTTGCCTCCTAATTTGCTGCTCATTAAGGTAGTTGGGTAGGATTAGGGATTTAGAATATGGTCATGCAGAATATGTGCTTTATAAGTACTAATAAACAGCCAATACGTTAATAATAGGCATGCTAATAAGCAACTAGTTAATAGTGAGAATTGGTCTCTATGCTAAAGTGTTACTGAAATTTTCATTTAATTACAATAAACATACAAGTAAGTGGTCAAAAGAATCCCATTAAAAGTACTGTATGCTTAAGTGTACTTCTGTTTCACAAGGGAAGTCAGGGAACAATAATAGTGATGATTTCTCCTTTCTTTTTCACTCTGCCTATCCCTCTCACTTCCTGTCTATGACATGTCCAACTTTTTTAATGAGCATCATTACAGCTTCTACAGTGTGTGGAGATAGCATTAGCCAAGCATGGCAGGTCCTCAAAGAGAAATGGGTATTGACAGCGGGCTCGCCTCTGGGCTTGATGGGAGATGGCAGCGTCAGCACCGGATGAAGTGAATAAATGGAAATCCAATGCTACAGCTGACAGGGTTGAGGATGCTCGGCCATCATCGGCCCCGTGCCACCTACACCAATATTAGAGAATAGCAAAACATGCTAGTGCAGGAAGCGGGAAGAGGAGAGAGAAAGAAGGGAACAATTCTCCACCACCACCCCTCCCCCATGCTCTCTCCATCCACGGCGCTGGAAGAAAAAAGGCTGAGACCGGAGAATAGCGCGCAGGGCAATTGCAAATTAGCATTGTGTGTCTTTGCTCAAGGGCTGACAAAAGATAAGATCAAGACAAAAGTCTTGATCACAGAGAATCTCTCATTGTTTTGCTCACTCCTTTTGATGAGTGGAATTAACTACAGCACAAAATGAAGCTTTAGATTTTGGAATTTTCCAATTAATTACATTTTAAGGACCTTATTAGCAAAACACAATGCAAAACAATGCGAGGACATCAAACGAACTGTCAGGAATGGATAAATGGATT
The DNA here is from genome assembly GCF_001515645.1 of Sinocyclocheilus grahami. Taxonomy (NCBI): domain Eukaryota; kingdom Metazoa; phylum Chordata; class Actinopteri; order Cypriniformes; family Cyprinidae; genus Sinocyclocheilus; species Sinocyclocheilus grahami. The sequence continues at coordinate 1,302,483 of NW_015505237.1, forward strand.
GCACTGTCTTGCTTCATTGTCTCCTTAATAGAAATACAGCAGCAATATCCAGATCCATAATAACCAAATTCTACCCTCAGGCTAATTTTGATCTCGTTTTTAAAAATCAGAACATCCCCTGAGAGTATATGATGTGTTTATTAGCAGCAAAACACCAGAAAGCATCATTAAGAGAGTGACCATTTGCACAAAGGCACGTGCCCCATGTATTGTGGTATTGCCATCTTCCCCCCTTTCTGATGGGAAAACAAAAGACGCTACTGCCATTGGTGTGATTGACCAAGCAAAACCACATTGCACTGAGGTCTACCTGCCAGTTTGTGTCTGTTTCACCCATTTCTCTGGCTTTCTCACTCCCCGTGTGGAACACACCTGTCAGGTCAAGGTCAGGGAGCAAAACCAGGTGCTAAATATAGCAAGAACACTTGCAATCTCCTTGGAATAATGCTCAAATCACATGTGTTTGTCTGATGTCTTAGTTCAGAACTGTTCTGGAAAGACCATCATGAATTTCCAGTGCTCCAAGCTGTTATGCTGGTCTATAGCTGGTGGACTGAAGAAGTCTTGCTGGGACATCAGCACACTAGCATCTCGTCCTGAGGACCAGCATCCAAAAAACATATGATAGTCACCAGCTATGTGGGTCCTTTCATCAGGGTTGCCATGCTCTATCTCATCAAAAGGTTTTTGCAGTATTCAAAACAGAAGAAATATGAATCCTGAAGTAGTGACTTTTCTTGAAGATGCACCCTTCACATTATTATCATTATTATTAGTAGTATTTTATTAATTAGTACGTTTATTTATTTATTTATAATTTCCATGCACCACTGTGTATGAAATTTGGGTAACACTTTTTTACAATAAGGTCCCATGTTAACGTGTTAACTAACAATAACTATGAGCAATACATTTGTTGCAGTATTTATTCGTCTTTGTTAATGTAAGTTAATAAAAATACAACTGTTCACTAGTTCATGTTAGCTCAGGTCCATTAAATAATGTAATAATATAACCATGTTTATGTCTGCAGATATAAATTTTGATTTGAATAATGTATTCGTAAATGTTTAAATGCATATTAACTACAGTAGTTTTTTACAAGTACAAGTATGTTTCATTGTTAGTTCATGTAAGCTAGTGTAATTAATTAAAGCATTACCGAAATTTGTTATGTGAATAAAATTGCCTTGCCAACATTTTTTATAATGTAACACTATACAAAAATGTACTTAAAGTCAGGCATTGATATTTATTATTAACATGTTGCCTATTCCTTGTATTAATTAAGTGCTTTTTATTAAGCCAAATTTATTGCACAAAACAAATATTTATCCTCATTCCAAGTGAACCTCATTTAATGCCGTCTAGGTCATATACTTTTGATCTTGGGTAGTTTTGTTCATGCTTTTTCAAAAGTGAGGGCATGTGATGTACTCTGTGCATGTTTTATTTGCCTTTTACTAAGTGACAGAACAATTTACACCAAAAAAAGAGTGTGGTTGGATGCACAGCTCAAGCACAAGGAGGCTTTTGATACCCATAACTAATGGAAATTTCAACATGACCCAGTTTAAAAACTTGTCTTTGGAGCGAGGCTATTTGGGTTTGTGTTAACTTGCTCCTCAAGCTTCTGATTGCTCATCAAAGCGTTTGGTGGGAAGTCTGGCAGCAACTTTCCTGCTCTCGCTGGTCTGATTTTGCAGGGCAGATAGACCGATAAGAGGAGATGAGATGAGAACCCCAGTATCAGCTCCACCATCACTCACTTTGCCTCTGCTCCACAGAGCCTGTCTGCCAAATAAAAAGTCTCAGTCTTGTTTTAATCCTACAGTGGGCTGGTTCTCAATGTCCCAATAGAGCCTTTTGGGAAAACCTGTCTGAAAACAGTCATTTTTGCTATTCTGTTTGTTAAGTGAAGCTACATAGTTGAAGCTTAATTTCATTTCTGAATGTTATTTCAGTATTAGAATTTATGCAAGATTGTTCCACTTTCAATTTTTCGGACAATGGACACTTTGACGGTTTTGGACATACAGTACATCTGCAAATCTCTCACATTTCCGTATGTGGTGACGCACGGATCATAAAATGCATGCAAAAGCATAAAATGGTCTCAGAGACTATCCACTGTCATCTGGACACATCATGCCCTTCTGAAAGAGATCTGTGAGTCTGCAGCAGTGTAAAGTGTCTGGCCTCTACATGCTATGGGTGCAGATAGACATACCGTCTCACATAGCGCTGTCTCAGCCCGTTGCTCTCGCCTCAGGCCGGTAGGAAATCAAAATGTGGACACAGGTCACCATGACCTAATATAGCATCTGTAACCATTTCCTGTGACAGCTGTTTTGAGCGATGTACATATTGTGTAGCTACTTTTTGTATGTACGTAAGAAAATGGAGTTTAATTTATTTGAAGGATTAGTGCCAAAACGCACTTGAAGCTTGACACTGATCGTGAAAATGGCTAAATCAATCACAATTACATCCCTTACAGTTAAACACATTGAGGGTAAATGAAGTTGCAAATTCGTTCAATTAATTATAGGCATTAAAGAAAGTTTGATAAAAAGCCTGACCTCGTTTAGCGAGACAAATTTTTAAGCTTACTTTTGAAACTTCATTAATATGCAATAATTAATGGCATTGGTAAAATTTGTGATATTATTCCTGTAAGTCATTAAAATGAAAGTACAGTGGGATTTTAAGAGGGGATCAGACAAGCTATTAAAAATAGTATGTGAGTCTTTACACTTTACAATGGCTCTGTAATCTCCCATCTTTTGATTTGAAATGTCTTTTTGAATTTAAGTTAGTGGTGTAGACATTAATCCGGCAATTTCATAGCACACAGGTTATCAGTTGACTGGATTTGGTTAGATTTGATTCATTGGTATTATCAGGTCGTTTAAAATTAGCCTTGCGTTTTACTGAGGTTTCAAATTGAATCCATTACGCCTCTTATAAAAGATGTCAGCATTCTTATGGAGATAAACGGCACCAAGCTGAAGATCGCAGAGCAAGGTGTTCCTTTCAAGTTATGTATTTCATATACACAAAGATATTTTGAAAAATTTGTATTTTTTCCATACAATGAAAGTCAATGGTTGTCTGAGCTCCAACGTTCTTGAAAACTTGTGTTTTGCAGAAGATAAAATGTCATGAAAGTTTGGAGCGACTAGGGGCGTCACTACACCCTTTTTGAGTACTGCTGTGGCCCAGTAAAATATTAATAAATCTTTATATGTCAATGAAGATATACTGACCTGAGAATAATTTTTCTGATAATATTATAATAGTGTTTAGCTATTTAGAATTAGAACTTCATTTGGATTCATTAATTTACTCAAACACTGAATTGTTTGCCACTGATATATATTTTTTTGTTTTCCATTGTAGAAAGTAAAACTTGCAAATGTATTGTTTGTCAATGACGAAGCAGCTCTTTATTGCGCGTGCAGCTTGTGAACAATTCTGTACTGCAGGTATAGACCATTTATATCCATTTGTATCCAAAACAGCATTTAATAAAATTGTGAAAATATGGGCAAATTTTATTTTCTGCCCATTTGAGAATATGGGCAAAAATATGGGGCCTGGCTGTGCCACAATACTGATGAAACACTAGAAATGCCCCTGGGAATGACATGAGGGTAAACGATATAAATTATGTCAGAACTTAAATTTTTGAATGAACTGCCCCTTTAAGTACCACAAAAAGAAGTTCTTGGTGTTCCGCACATCATTAAGACTTTGAGCTTGATACATATGCAATTATAATGCACGTATGGGTCAAGCTGCAGCGGTGATGGTGGAAGCTTGTCCCAAGGTTAGCAAAGACATTTCAACCCCCTCCTCTCCTGATTCCCATGCTCTATGACTGTCCAGCTTCAGGCCACTTCCCTGAGACACACATGACATGCCACACTCTCTACCCTGACCCACTTACAGTACAGCACATACATAATGCTCATGTGGAAGGTGGGGGTCAGAGTCACTGCCACCAGCACAGGACCAGAAATCACAAATCAGCAGAGAGCAGACCACTGAGAATGAACAGCTACTGTATTAAGCTTTAATGATTTTTCTTTCTTACTGCCAGTAGATTTTTTTATACAACTGATCTGAAATAGGAAGACAACAAAGAGAAACCGGTCGGCGCTATCCATCTACCCTGATTGTAACAAAGAAGAGATAGAGAGATGCATGATGGAGACGACTTTCAGACGGTCTCTGACACGGAGGTAGAGAGATGGAAAGGAAGAAATATAGACAGGCATGTTTCCATGGGCGAAGGGGAAAGATTTGGGGTGAGAAACTTGCATCATTGGCTGCAGCCAATCAGAGGCCTCGTATAAAATGTTCAAAGGGAGTGTCCTAGCAACAGACAAATAAATAAATTTTCAGCCTCATATTGATTATATATAAAGGTAAAGCATATATTTGTGATAAACTGATGTGTATATGGTGCTAACACCAACTAATGAGGTATATAATAATTTGATGGTCAAATTTAAAACTTTTTTGTTTAAAAAGCATTTTCGATCATTTCTAGTAGTAATAAAATATATATATATTCATATATTTGCTGTACTGCATTTATTTGCATTAATTTTATAGGTTACACGTCAAATTTGGTGTGATTCAAGTTCTTTTTAATACATGAGTATTAGTCTTTTGTACTTGTGCAAGGAACAATGATTTTATATAATGACTAAAAACAAAAGCTCACTACCCTCACAAATTCATTACCAGTAAATGACAGATTTTGTTGCCACCTAACCTGATTTTTTTCCCGAAATGTCAGGGGTCTGGCAAAAAAAAAGCATTCATATCCTGACATGTATGACCAGACTTCATATTTTAGGGTTTCATTCATACAGCCACCTCTCTCTTCCCCCCTCAGGTGTGAATTTCCTCTCCCATGTACACGAGAGCGAGCGAGGATCGAAAAAAGGAGTGGTTCGTCTCTCCATTCATGGTTTCATTCATTTCTCTCAGCCCTTCACATGCTACATGTTTTTAACTACAACAATGCACAAGCATGCACACATACAACCGCATGCAGCCTAATTAGCCCTGTGTGGTTTCTGGGTTGCACCGAAATGCCTGTGCAAATGCCAACTGGGAATAAAATGTAATTTCTATGAAGATCAAGCTATCACGTCGCTTAAAGAGAAAGAAAACGCTTGCACAGTGCATCTATAAAAGCGCCCCTGACTATTTGCCCATAACGCCTCCTTATGCACCACTGGCCTCAGTTAATGTGAGAGGATGTGTATTGATTAGGCTAATAGGTGCGTTAATTAGCTTTATAAAAGCAGACGGTTAGTTTTACAGGACGTGTAATGCAACTGGAGTGTTGTGTGTTTGTGTGTCAGTGTGTGTGTGTATAGGCTGCCATGTGCTGCAGTGAAAGAGGACGAGCCCCAGTCGACCGATCATGGGGTTGAGAAAGTAGAACACCCCTTTCCCTCTCTCCTCCAATCCCTCGCTTTTTCTTCTTCCGCACCCAGCCGGCTGCGACGGATGCCGGTACAGCATCACCTAGGTATCGCGCTAGCCTCTCTCTCTACCCAAGCAATTAGAATGAATGAAGCAGAAATGAGATACAACAAGACTGACACACAAAAAAAGCAGGAAACAGAAATAGTTAGCGTGCCCGCTTACCGGCTCGGCGTGTTTCAGGGAGGTAACAGCGGTCCAGCTCTTTCCGCAGGCAAAAGGAAGAAGAGAAAGGATGGAGGGAATAAAACAAAACAGAATAAAAAGAGGGAAAAGAGCAGGGCCAGAAACAACACTCCTTTATCCCAGGGAGCTGAGACTGTGGGTTTCCCTAAACGCACGGCTAGTGTCTGCTTAAACCACAAGCTCACGCTGAGTGTGTGCGTCTCTCTCTCCCTCGCTCGCTCGCTCGCTCGCTCACATTCAGGCACCAAATGGTCTGTCTCACTGTCTCTCTGCTTTCAAGACAGTCCTGCCTAGCAGCTGCTCATCTATGAGAAATAGAACGCTCTGTTCCTCTCTCTCTTTCTCGCTCTCACAAAGACCTTCGCTAGCCTCTCCCCTTCACACCCCCTCCCCCTAACTAACAACTGACTGCTGGTGTAGGACTGGGGTTGGGGGGGCGGGAGTATGCGAGCGGACCGTTTGCAAGAGCGTTGTGTTTGTTTGTGTGTATAAGGGTGGGGGGATTTAACCCTTCTCCTTCAGGCTGCAACAGCAGGTGTGTGTGTTTGTGTTGGTGGGTGACATGGACGTGGCCCCTCCGAGAAGACGATGAGTCGTGGTGGCAATGGGGAAGGTGAAATGAGGCATGTCTAAGTGGCCAGGATAGCTATTGTTTGTAGTTGTCACACGATTCATACACTAATGCATACGTGAAGACATCCAGCCGTGTAGACTAGCACAGGACTGATGTTAAGGGAAGATGTATTCAGAGGTACAGTAAAATGCTTGTTTAATCCAAGTAGAAGTATTTTCTACTAGTAGACTGTAAACAATAACGTTGGACTATGTTCTATGGACCATTGCGTTTGCAAACAATCATTCTGTATATTGACTTGCTTTTAAGTACTGTAAGTAAGCAGATGGCAACATAAATTAAGGTTATTTATCAGCGATACTCTTTGCATTGACATATTTGTTTTTAAAACAGTGAGTTGGTAACTATCGCAAAAAAAAAAGCCAGTAGTGTTTTGTGTATGCGAGATGATGTTGCTAGTCAAGAGGGGCATTATCATTATAGAAAGAATCTGATTGGACACAAATTTGGATACGCCCTTAAGTGCAGGATGAGTCATGAATATTTTCAGTCTGTGCATTTGCCCTTCTGTCAATAGGAATATTCTAGCTCAGTGTTTCCCAAAATGGAGTTTCATGAGGGAACTGCTAGATTTGAGTTGAGTTGATAAGCTATTATTTAATTAATTACATCATAAAAATGTCAAATTAAAACAATAAATAATTTCTCAAATGTAAGCACTTAGGCTTACTAAAGATTTTTTCAATTTGTTTACCTGCATACAGTATGTCATGTAAGCAGTGCCTGACATCAGAGAATTGTGAACATGCGAATGTGTTGTTAAAGTTTTGAAATACTAACTTAAAATCTGAAGGGTATTGCAATGAAATATTTATGCCAAAGGGGTTCAGCTGAAAAACAAGTTTGGAGGTCTCTGTACTAACATATAGATGACTAAAAAGCCTCAAAACTCAGAAGGTGGTTTGCGTTTCTGATGAAAACGTTCCATTTTAACAGTTACTCACTTTCATTTCGTCAAAACGTTCAAGGAAACAGCATAGTGTTTTGAGACGTCAGTGGGTGAATCATGCTTTATGGAAAAGTACTAAATGTTTTGCAGAAATTGAAAAGAACAAGAGCATGTGAAGGTAGGTGTGTGTGTGTGTGTGTGTGTGTGTGTATGTGTGTGTGTCAGTGTGAAAATGCTTTTAGACATGCTTACCCCCAGCGTGAGTCTCCACCAGTGTAATGGTAGTGCATTAAAAAAAGACTCAGACAAATGTATATCTAATTATAGATATAAGCCTTCCTGTCAGCTTGCTCCTCCTTAAATAAGAGGATGTTGTGAGGTTTCACTTTCAGACTTACTCGCATATTCGTTCTGTTGTAATGTGCATTACTCTTGCCACATTCTGATGACTCTTTTATTTAGATTTGAATTCTTGGTTGTGGGCAGCATCTGAAACCATTCACAGCTAATTTAAAGATATTAATGCGTAATATTGAAAATGGACTTGTACTGAATTGCACTTTATATGTGTAATTTTGACTAGGTGATTACTCTGGGTGATTGCTTGGACATTTCAATGCCTACCCTCACATCTCTATGATATTCTGATCTCTAGAAATGACTTGGGTCCCTTCTCTAATGTATGTCCATGGGATTGTTTGCATGTTTTACCACCAACCAGGCAAAAATGTCAAATTCTATTACATAAAAAATGTAATAACGTACCTCTCTTCAACAAACTGCAGGATTTGCGGCATGAATCATGTATTTTGCACACTTAGCTGATGAGTTAAGTTTAATACATTGTTTAACACTAAGCATGAGGTGCAATAATAGTAATTGTTTGTTTTAGCAAGTACTTCTAATAGAAGTATGAAGCAGTATGATTGACAGCCACAGTAGCGTCAAATCAGCAGAGTCTGATATCATAAACAGACCTGCTTATTGCCAGGTGACAGAGACGTGCTGAGGTGGTGTGAGGGGAAATGTTAATGTGACATTAAAAAACGAGTGGAGAGATTGCACCTGACAATTTCCTGCACAAAGCGACCGTATTCTCATATCTTTTTCTCCATTCTTTTATGTTTTCTTATGACACGTTCTAACTTTGGAGGTGCGATAATACTGACTGTGAATGACAGGAAATGAGAAATGAAGAGGAAAAAAAACAATGACAAGACAGAATAAAAATATTTACTTAATACTATTATGTAATATATCTTTAACAAATAAGTGCATGAGTCTGTTGTTTTGGGTTTTGGGGTATTTATTGGTGAGACCTAATTGCATTTAACCTAATTGGTTATAATTTTCTAAACTGAATTTCTACTTTATTTTTACATAATTTACTCAACAGTGTAGGTCATTCAATCACATAACAGTTTTCATAATCTGTTTTCCAGAGTCTTTTATTAACTGTACATTTGTGTAAAGTCATGCATTACTATTTGGGTCAGTAAGATATTTAATGTGCTTTTTTTTATATGCTCACCGAGGCTGCATTTATTTGATAGAAAATACAGCAAAAACTACAATAAATTGAAATATTATTACAATTTAAAATATCTGTTTTCTATCTGAATATCTTTTAAAATGTAATTTATGTATGTGATGCAAAGCTGAATTTTGAGCATCATTACTCCAGTCTTCAGTGTAACATGATCCTTCATAAATTACTCTAATATGCTGATTTGGTGCTCAAGAAACATTCATTATCATTATCAATGTTGAAAACAGTAATATTTTTGAGGAAATGTAGATTTAAAAAAAAATCTGGATTCTTTTAAGAATAGGAAGTTTAAAAGAACAACATTTATTTGATCTTTGCAACATTATAAATGTCTTTACTGTCATTTTTGTATACAATTTTAGTATTCATTTCTTTATTTTTCTTAAAAAATGTACTGGTCCTTTAAAAGGAATAGTCCACTTCAGTAAAATTCTGGGATCATTTACTTCATTTCCAGCGTTATCGTTGACATGATTGCAAAGATATTATTTAAACTGAACTGAGCTGGATGTTGACATCACTGAATTCAATGATGAACTGTCTTTAACTGAAAAATGAGTGTTTACTATTGTCATTTTGCATTATTGACACTATTTTCCTAATTAATGCTGTTCAGTTGCTTTGTCACAATCTGTATTGTTAAAAGCGCTATATAAATAAAGGTGACTTGACTTGACTTGACTAGTGTATTTTCCATGTTTCAGCAGCTGAACATCCCACATACACAACGTCACAACATTTAATGGACTGCTTTAAACTATCAATTTAAAATGGCTACTCTGACTAAAGTCTATTATAGCACAAACAACTCAATTCTGCTTCTGTGGAACAACCTGAAAATGTCATATAAACATGTTTACAAGAGAAAAATCTCCTCAAAGTGTTTCAGAATGATACCTTATTTCTGAGGTCAACATCTCATTACAATCAAACTGTTTGCTATTGCATCATGTCTTCATATCTGAAGCATCAGCTGTTTTTTTTCCCTTCAACACCCTCTCATTCACCATTCTCTTCCGCATCCTCTTCTGTTTATTATGCAAATATTAGCCCAGTGACCTAAATCTTCCAATGGAGGTTGAAACTGTCCTAGTGAAGACGGCTGTTTGCCAGCCTGCCTGATAGTGGTTTGGTAAACACTAGATATGTTGAATCCAAGTGAACTGCATTGAGATGTATTCTGTGTGTACGTGTGGGAGAGCGTGCATGTCTCTGTGTTACAAGATTATCATTTGGCTGAGACAAATTAGTTTGGAGTCCTTTTCTTATGCCTGACAGTTCAAGAATAAATCTGTGCTGGTAATTTGAGGCTGTTGACGGTTATGAATGTGGAAGTGCGACCTGCCGCGTTTACATACGTAACATAATGTGTTCAGGTCTATGAATGGATGTGATGACTCATGCTAATTAGCATTTAGTCGAGTTTGACCTTTGCATGAAATCATAGCGCTCTGGCGTTCACCACTCCAACACTGAACACTACACAGAACCACCATCAGGCCAAAACTAATGCCATTATTATCCTTTAACTAATGGTCCAGTTGAGGCAAGAGGCAATGACAAATAATTGCTGAAATGTTCTGCGTAGGCCGCTACTTAAATCAAGAAAACTTTTTTCGAAGTTATGAAGTTTTTAATAGCAGCTAGACTAGAAGTTCATTGGGTTTTCCAGTGGGTAGAACTGTACATTTATCACTTGTAAGTGAACAGTAGTGCTGTTAAGCAGCAAAACACTAGCATTTCTTGATAGTACTGTAAAACTGCTTTCCCTTCATGCCATTTAATCCTAAAACAATAACAACTTTGACAAGTCTGGCTTTTTAGTCTGTTTGTGGTATTTTGTATCTCTGTAAGCCATGATTCAATTAAGGCTTTTTAAAATTTAAATCCTACTTTGAATGCCTTGGAGTGCCATTTTTTATTGAATAACACAACTTTATTTTGTTCTTAAAGTATTAGTTCACACAAAAATTCAAACAAGTTCAAAAACTCACCCTCATGTTGTTCCAAATCATCCATTTGGTAGAATGGACTTTCAGTGGAGGGACAGACATCTCTCCATTTGTTTTGATGATTAACAAAAGGGAGTTTGGAACAACATGACCCATGCCAAAAAAAGTGCACTTCCAATAATGCACTTAAAGTGCTCTATTTTCACGCACTAATTCTGTACTTAATATACTAAATTATTTGTTATTCTTTATTCTTCTTCTTATTTTTTAGTACTTCTTAAGATAAGTACGTAAGAACATCTAAGTGTACTCAACTGTGCTATTTTGGGACACCATGAATATGAACTAAAATCTGCTTTTAACATACTATCTCTGTATATAAAAAATGTATTTAGATACCACTTGTAGTACATTTGAACCCACTAGTGTATGAAAGATGGGTTCAAGTGTACTACAAGTGGTAATTGAATACATTTTTAATACATCTTTTTTTAATAGCCCAGCATTAATTTCCTTGTTTATACTGGTCTGGTGGACCTGCATAGTCAAGATGTTCACCAGCAAACCCTTACTTGTCAACCCTTCTGGTTAAGCAAGTTAAGGTTAAAAGATGTCTGGTAGGTCTGGTAGCACACCATCATCCCATGTCAGCCATGCAAGTCTATTCATCGACAGCTTTTTGGTTAGTTTGAGGAGCACAAGTCCAGCAGAAAAGCTCTACCTCTATAAGCTAAAATATTTATATTTGAGCAACATTTCCATGCAGTTCAAAGCTGAGCTGTCCATAATTCATACTACATCCATTATTTTTTGGGTCTGTTGTGACATCCCATACTGTTGCCTACGGCTGCAGACCAAAATAAAGTAGCCCATAGAAGTCTGGCCACCCGAAAAAAGGTCACACAAGATGCTAGCGCACACTTTAAGGCTTTTCATGCATGTGAAATCATTGCTAGCATTCTACCAGCATTATCAACAACCTTATGAGAACAGAGAACTGATAGCATGTTTGATTAATGTATGGTTTTGTGACCTTGGATTCTTCTGGTTTTATCCGTGGCAAGGGCTTTTGTGATACCTTTAAGTCTGCACCTGTCCCCAATGTGATGTATTTCATCTATGACGCCTGCGATGGCATTTGGTTTGTGCTTTTGTGGGGGTGGCGAGCGACACAAAGAAAAGTCTTCAAATGATCCCACTCAATGAATGAAACTCAGTACAGGACTGACGCCACATTCGTCTGAAAATAACCCTCACAAACATGCTGTAACATGCTGTCATCCCACAGAGAAATCCATGGGCATATTAATCACATCCCTCTCCCTCCCTCCCTGCTATTAAACCTATTTTCGTCCTTTTATTCGGGGCCACTCAAAGAGGTGGCGTTATTCACACCATCTCCATCACTTGCCCCCCACCACCTCCCCTTACTCTTACAAAGCTCCTCTGAACACCCCCATAAACCGTGAGCAGATAGTACGGTCCAGCTACACTCTTGCTCGTTCCTCTCCCTGCTCTCACTCTCTCCTTATAAGGGCAAAATGCATTGAGAAAGAGTGGGAGAAGGGGCCGTACCAGCTCTCAGCGGCAGGCAGGGGGACTCTAATGAGAGAATCGAAGGTTCTGAAAGGACAGCGCCTTGACGTTCCCTACAAGAGCAGGAGAACATACAGTACACACTCAGAGCTACATCTGAATACATCAAATGGGAAGGACGCTGTTAATAGTGTGGCTGAACAATTAGTGACTATGAACGTTCTCAGTTTCTTTGATGCTTTCTGAGTTTCTGTGTTCATTTTGGTAGCAGGGTTTGCTAAGTCCTCAGCTATTTCTCATACCATAGTGACATTAGGTTTAGTGATTTGAAGGGTAATGGAAATGCAGATAGTGATATTCATGTTGAGTAAATGTGGACATGCAGAGATTGTATTGAAAAGTGCCAATTGCACCTGAAGCAATCATTATACACATAATAGATGTTCTCACGTGGCCATATTCCTAATATGTGACTCTGGACCACAAAACCAGTCATAAGTAGCACGGGTATATCTGTAGCAATAGCCAACAGTAGCCTACATTGTATGGGTCAAAATGATCTTTTATTCTTATTTATTAATTATCAAATATTATTTTATGACAAAAATCATTAGGATTTTAAGTAAAGATCATGCTCCATGAAGATATTTTGTAAATTTCCTACCGTAAATATATCAAAACGTAATTTTTGATTAGTAACATGCGTTGCTAAGAAATTCATTTGGACAACTTTAAAGGTGATTTTTTTTTTTTTGCACCCTCAGATTCCAGATTTTCACATAGTTGTGTCTTGGCCAAATATTGTCCTATCTTAAAGCTTATTTATTCAGCTTTCAGATGATGTATTAATCTTAATATTTAAAAATTGACCCTTGTGGCTGGTTTTGTGGTCCAGGGTCACATGGCAGTCTGTGTCTATGTGGCAGTACAGTACATTTTGTTGTGACACTTCAGATTGGCCGTTTCAAATCAGACCTCACTGTACCGCTACGTCTTCCCACGAAACACTGCTGAGATCAGACACACATTAGTGAGGATAATGAGGGCTGCCCTGACTCTAACACCTGTGTGCTGCAAGGATCTGCTCTCAGATCACAAACAACAGACCTTCATCATCACACATTCAGCCTCACAGAGAGCACAAATATGGAGCAGTTCAATATGGAAGTATGACACAGCCTATTGTTACACGCCAATATGCTCTCATATAATGCTTGAAGAGGCTGTTCATCCAAAAAGGAATATTCGGTAATTGTTTACTCAACCTCTGGTGATTTAAAACCCGTATGATTGTCTTTCTTCTGTGAAACACAAAATGATTTATTTATAGCAGAATATCCAAGATGAAAGAAGAATATCCATGACTTTCAGGGCACACAAAACTATAATATGAATTCAGATGATTCGGTGCAAATACTGTATTGCCACATTTACAATGCTATAAAAAGTTTGTTTGTCTTTTTATAAATGTGACAGTTCTTGGTACAATCTGCTTTCATTGTTTGGAAAAGAGTGTGATTATTCCTTAATTTTTCAAAGTTTTACATTTTGGGTGAAATATCCATTTAACCATTTAGAAAATTAAAATTAAGATATCAGAAAATTTTTCTTAGTAATAGTAATAATAATAATAATTATTATTATTATTATTTAAATAAATAGCCATTTAATTTTTTTACACAATTCATTTATTAATTTTTTTAATTAGTTATTAAATCATATTTTTGTAAAATATGGGTACATGTATAATTATATTGATCAATTTGAACTAGTGCTTTTAAATGATTAATTGCATATGCATGTATATATTTAAGAAAAATATGTTATGTCTATATATTAAAACATTTATATAATATAAATGATAGGAATATAAATGTATGCATGTAAATACATGTTAATATATATATATATATATATATATATATATATGTATATATACTGTATGTGTGTGTATTTGTATATATAGTGTACATAATAAATATACACAGTACATACACATATATTATGTAAAAAAAACATTTATTTTGGATGTGATTAATCGTGATTAATCGTTTGACAGCATTCATTTGGACACAAACCTAGAGTGTCATATTAACTAACCTTTTATTCAAGTAGGACATGTTCCTATTAACCCATCATTTCCCTTAGATTACAATGATAGGATGAGTTAGGTTTAAGATTAGAGAAGGATTATGATCTGATTGCAAATCCACTTCAGCTAATAAAGGTTCCACTGATAAGACTGTGCAAATCATCTTTAGTCTGGTTTTCATAGTCTGAATTATTTTAATGATATGGTCACCCAAAGAATTTATCTTTTTGTTGCCCTTTCTTACACACTGTTTAATTCTTGTAAGCACTATTGTGACTGACCTGTGAGTAGTGTATTTAATGATTCTAGAAGTAGATTCTGCTGTATGCAGTTTAGAGGTATTGAGTTTCTTTGCTGTATTGACTGTACTGGAGCTGGCCTGTGAGAATACAGCTGGGATTAATGTTACTGCACCAATATCATCTCCTCTCTGCCCACAGCATCTCAGACTGCCGCTGCTGAGGCTTTGTGTGAGAGTCTGTCTAGAGTTAAGGCTTGCTTTTGTCTTAATGTGAAGATTAAGTGTTGCATAGTGTATTTGTGTGTTTATCGCATGCTAACACATTCTTAATCCTCTCTGTCGAACTGAAAATAGAGCTCAGTAATAGTTTACTCTAAGAAGGTTATGATAACTGACAAGCCAGAGTTAGGGGTTGTGGTGGTGGTTGAAAAAAATGGTGTAGGGTTTATTTTGAATCAATTTTCACTCAGTAATGGCTGGTAAATTTCACAAATATTTACAGAATTTTAGGAAAGGAAAGGAACTAACCATTAGGCCATGACTGCCCCCTAAGTGATCAGCAAGTAACACATTGAATTAAATGTAAAATTTAGTCAAACAATGAAATAGTATGAAAAAAAACATACTCCAACTTTTTTTACAGTGAACCACCCTTTTTTTGATAAACAGTCCCTATTGTATCATACTGTGTCATATACAGTATACTGCCAAGTCAGCTTTTTTTTTACTGGTCCTGAAACAACATTCAGAGGGATATAATAGGTTGATATGAATCTCATTCAAGGCCTGAATTTGGTAATTGTAGGCAACATGATTTTTCCCAATCCAATTAAGAGGAAACTTTGCTCCAAAGCCGGTCAACGGTTTATTGGTCTACTCAATCATGCAATCACCTATTAAGAAACATTCAGACTTCATGGATTCAGTTCAGAGTTTTGCGCTTAACTGGTCTGGGGAAAAATAAATTGCACAACTGTTTTTTGATACTTCACCTTGCCTAGACTAGTGTTATCCTTTTACTCGTTCAAACACATTTAACGTGTGACCCAGGTAACAATTTTAAGTTATAAAATTGTTGTGGGAAGATTATTTTGAAATGCTTCTAAAACATTGAAATGTCCTGTTTTCTTGTCGCGATTAGAATGTTATTTAAAGGTTACAAGAACTTTTCTTACTCGGGCTTACGTCTGACTCAGGCTCAAACTGATAAGGCTATACTGACGCCATTGTTTACAATACAGTACACTGGGAGCACATGTGGAAACTTTGCTCCAAAGCCGGTCAACGGTTTATTGGTCTACTCAATCATGCAATCACCTATTAAGAAACATTCAGACTTCATGGATTCAGTTCAGAGTTTTGCGCTTAACTGGTCTGGGGAAAAATAAATTGCACAGCTGTTTTTTGATACTTCACCTTGCCTAGACTAGTGTTATCCTTTTACTCGTTCAAACACATTTAACGTGTGACCCAGGTAACAATTTTAAGTTATAAAATTGTTGTGGGAAGATTATTTTGAAATGCTTCTAAAACATTGAAATGTCCTGTTTTCTTGTCGCGATTAGAATGTTATTTAAAGGTTACAAGAACTTTTCTTACTCGGGCTTACGTCTGACTCAGGCTTAAACTGATAAGGCTATACTGACGCCATTGTTTACAATACAGTACACTGGGAGCACATGCAACTACACGTTATGTTAAGAGGCGTGACTTTTCCGAACAATGTTCACTAGGCAGTTAGCGAATCACAACACACTGGGCCAGCTAACCAATCTGAGCCCATTGCGAATTTCTGAGGGAGGAACCAGGAAGTCATCAGACCGTTTTTAGGGGAACGGAAAAGCGGTGAAGAATAAAGGTCAAATATGTGAAAAATAATGTGATTTTTTTTTTAAACGAAGCATGAACACAGTGCACCCATAAACACAATCAAGCCTTCAAAAAAAAAAACGGTAGACCACCCCTTTAAAGTAGCTCTTGAAAGCAACAGCCTATCAATGTTGCTACCAAGCGAACCCACCAATTAGTGCAGGTAGATGACGCACTCAAATGCACGTGATGGAAGAAAATTTGGAGTTGTGTGCAAGACATTGTGGCAAATGGACAAATTAAGTTTATGTTCCGCTTTAGAGCACTATTTGGGCCTTTGTCTGAGACAGTATTAACCCATTTGGAGAAGATTTTCACACATTTGTTACAGTATAGACGAGAGGAGAATATGAAGAACTTGGGTGAGGCCCTGGAGTGAATCGGCGCCGTGGGTGTGACAGTGTTTGCTGGTTTTTACTTGCTTGCCAAGTGTTTGTTTGTGGGTAGTTGTAAAATGGAGACTAGTTTGTTTGTTCAAGTTGGTTTCTGTGTAATCCTGAACCGAGCTGAGTGAGAATGTGTTGAGTGGTTTTATTGTGGTGAGGTAAAGGAACGAAATCTCTGGGGGATCTCAGCTATATTGATGCACTGCAGATGCAAATCTGTTTAGTCACAGGTTCCACGGAGGAGGCCAGCCGGAGGAGATCTGGGAGTTAAACCTCAACTAACTCTATTAATATGTATTATCTCCTTGGTACGGCTCACAAATGTATGTGTGAGTGTGGGGTGGGACTGTGGAGACCTGGGAGTTCCTTATCTCTATTAACCTGTGGGCTCTCCAATTTACCCACATCTCTCTGGGCTTGCTTCGAGCCTCCAGTAAGAGTCCTGAATTTCAGCGAGAACCTCTAGGGAGACCAATCTCAGGGAAGAAATATCAGGGGGATGCAATTATGGAACATTTGGAGATAAGCCTTGCGTTACCTTCATGAACTGCCTGGAAGAGGCATAGTCATACTCTCATGAAGAAAGTGTGGATTACTGTAGGTACTTGAGAAGTGTGAGCTGTGAGGTGAGTGTCATGGAGGTTCTGAGTTAGTGAGACTTGTTCAGGCAAACATCCCTATTATTATAACAGTATTTCTCATAGTTAAAGAAATAAATAGTTCTCTCAAAAATGAAAATTTGCTGTTTATTTACTCAGGCCTTCCAAGATGTAGGTGAATTTTTTTCACTTCACAATTTTTCTTCTTCAGTAGATCAGTAAAGAGGATTTTTAGATGGAACTGTGATCCTTGGTGATTCGTAAAATGCAAGACAACGGCTGCCCTTTTTTGAGAATTATAAAAAGCATATCAAGGTATACAGAATTAATACCTGTAGCTCCTGACAATACACCTAGGTCTTATGAAACAGAATGATCTGTCTGTGCATGAAACTGAACAGAAATGTATTTACAACATAACAGCCACTCTAATTTATTTACAACATAATAGGCCACGTACACACTGTAAAGTTTAAGGAGTAACAACCATTTAAATACAGGAGTGAATCAACCTAAATTAACATTTTGTGTGTGTGTACAGAACAGAGCTGTTATGTTTTATGTTTGTAAGGCTCCTTCGCAGAGGAGATGGTCCACACTGCAGAACACAAGATCCAGGGGGTGAAGTTGGATCCAGATCCAACTCCTCCCACCTTACATATACCTAAACCTACCCGTCTCCACCCCCGATGCCTAAACAGACCCATCTCCACCCCTAAACCTACCATCTCCACCCCCTAGATGTGGATCCAACCCCGCCCCCTGGATCTTTGTTCTGCAGTGAGGGGCTACTGTCGCAGAACGTGCTCTTCCACTTTATAATAAGCAACGATTATTATGTTGATTGGGCTCGGCTCATAAAACGATTCAGTTTATGGAGTTAATAAAGTTGTCAGGTGCTGGTCATGTATTTTGGCACACGGCTCATTTCCAATATTAAACTTTTGGATTTAAGTTTCTAGGTTTATTGTTGTTTGCTTAATTTTTCCCCATTAACATCTAACAATAATCTTATAGCCTACTGCCCATACAAAATAAATACACTGCGATATGCATTTAAATACGCCAACTAGTTAAATTAAACATACTGCAGTAAAAAAAAAATGCATTTTTAAATTGGTAACATAAGATGTAGCCTAGTTACACATGACACGACCAAGAGAGTGCAGTTTTCCCTGAAAACCATTTGACCTTTGTTTTATGCAAGAGTTCAAACAAGTAGTTCATATTAAGTGACTTACATTTTAGACACAATGTTGTCAATGTTGACTGTTCTTGCTTGATTTGGTTAACAAAAACAGTTCCAAACAAAGATCACAGCACAGTCGCGCAATTCCCTGTACAACACTCCACGGTGTATCGGAATGATACAGCTATTTTGAATTAATTGGGAATGAGTCAGTGATTCAATAACCTATTCATAAAGACAGGCACTTGCTTCATTCTTGAATGAATCAGCTGTCTGAATGAATCGTTTAAATGAATGACTCAATGACTCACTCATTAAGACAGACATGTGCCACCTACTGGTGGTTTACTTTCAAATGTAAAAGTAGCCTATTATTTTTTAGCATTTTTTTTTCTAAACTTTCATATATTAAAAAATGTTTTAAAACATAGGGTCATAATATTTATGCGGTTGTATATTTGCACTGTTAATGCATTTCAGCATCATTAAACTGTCTGTGTAAATGCATCTAAATGCCATTAACTTCAGCTGCTTCCGTTTCTTCTGCAGTTAAAAGATCAATTTTGTTGATACTGATTTTATTTGATTGGTAACAGCCCTATAGTGTCTTACTATAATGACCTAAATTATTAATAAAATGTAAGAATTTGATATGAAAGATGACATAGGGCAAAAAGCACATAGCACAAATGGACAACCTAGCAGCCACCTAGCAATGCACAGGCAACTTAAGAAAATGTAAAATTGTAATTCATATAGTTGATCAAATACCACCTACTTAAATGATACTTCATCTTGTTGATTTAAGAGAGATCTTCTACCAATAGCAAGTATTTCAGTTACTTGCAATCTGCAATCATTCAAGATGTTTATTTAGGACATATGTGTCATGGGAGAAACGTGACGGAAAGGCATGATGTTCACAGTCGGAGCTGGCACGGTTTCATTCCCACGTGTGGAGAAAGAGGGGGAGATAAACATTCGTACAGTGACTCATAGTGAGCTTTCATACATCATATCAGCTATAGCTGCGACGGGGTTGAGCACCCACATACTGAACTGTTTCAAATGCAGAAAGCCTGAGTAAAGCCTCTGATCATCACTGTTATAAAAATATGCATGCACCTTGACACAACATAAATGAGAGGCGGGAAGATGAAGTTAAAGGAAAGAAAATGAAGACAGACGATTAATAAGAGACTCTCTTTCTGAATCGTGAGACGTTACAACATTTTGTGCGTATAATCTCCTCCTTTCTCTAGAGAGAGAAAAATGCAGTGTGGAAATGTGCCACTGCCACCTACACATTTACACTAGGAAACAAACTGGGTGTGTGTGCATATACAGTTGCGTGTGGATGCGCTTCATTGGTCACATCTGCAGAACCCTGCTTGAAGAAATAAAATTAGTTAGATGAGTTTGTTTTATGGTGCTGACTGTATACACATGATGTGTATCTATGTGTGCACATATGTATGAGTGAATATGTGCATGAAGGAGTGTATTTGCGTGTGTGCCCATGTGTGTGAATGTATGTTTGTTAACTGGCTGGAAATGGACCATGGTGAGTTTATGAAAAGCAGCTGCTCCCATATGGAAACAAACTCAGTTTTGTGCTCCACTTCATCACTGCTGTGATTTGAGACGGGCCTGACCTGAACACTACAGTTAACTGAAGCACTGGGTCAACAACAATGTACTCATCTGTTAAAACATTTTGGCTGCTCCTTGCTCCATCTGGCATCACAAAATTAATACCCGTGGCTCCTCATAATACATTGAGGTCTTATGAAGCAAAATGATCAGTCTGTGCAAGAAATACATATTTATATATTCCACATCTTTAGTCTGTTTATTAGTGATGATTTTTTTACTCTTTCTACTCTTTCTGCAAGTTACATTGTTACACCAGTGAGCCATTAAATCATTGATTCAACCAACACTCATTTAAGAATAAAATTTACGGTAAAAAAACGGCAGCTGTGGTTACCGGAATTTTACCGTAAAAAATACGGTAGCAACATTTTAGGTTTTACGGTTTTAACTTAAATTTACAGTCAAATACCGTAATTTCATTAACTGATAAAATGTTATTATATACCAACCTATTGAAGCACTGACATCTGTTTTGTACCTTTGTAATACACTGATAACCACCCAATGCAGGTGGTGATGAGAAAGTCACATGATGAATCAAAGCCCATCTCAAGCAGCTTTTAAATAATAACATATATAGAAGGTGCGCCGTGTCATTCACACAAACACCAAACACCATCATCGTAACACACATGAAACTGAAATAATGCAATAAACATTAATTTAACAACATTAGGTGTAACACTCAACCCTAATATACAAAACTGATAAGAAAAAACTAAGAAGAAACAGTTATTTCAACAAAAAAACATAAAATTTGAAATGTAACGCAGGGAATTCTGGGAATCTCCATTTACGGTTATTCACTGTAAATTATACGGCCTATTTCACTTCCAAAAACGGTATACTACTGTAAAATTAATGTCCAATACATGTAATGTCCAATACAGTTTTTCACCGAATATAGTAGGGGAATTTACTGTTAACCATTTAACAGGTTTTTACTGTAGCATTTTTACAGTCTTTTACCGTTAAATTCACGGTCATTTTTTACAGTGTACCTGGATGACTTACTACTTCAGATAAGATTCTGAAATGTGAATACAGTGGACATTTTACTGTCCCAAGTGACTCTTTATATTTATTAATCATTGAATCATTCATTCAAAAACATTGATTCATTGAGGAATTAATTAATTAAGTGCATGGCTGCATCCAAAATTGCATAGTTCCCTACTATGTTGTAGGTGAACAATATGTGAGACAAGTATCTGAGACAATGTCCAAATTCACATTATTCACAAAACAGTAGCTGAAAAGTCCCTGGATGACCAACTATTTCTGATTAGATTACTATCCCACAAGGCCATGCGAGAGGATTCTTGAATGGCAGTGAAGCGACACAGCTGACACGTTACATGACTATGACAATATGATGGATGTAGTAGCCTACATCCAAATTACATTCATACTGTACACATCCATAGTATATAAAACATACTTTTTTAAACAATCCTTAAGTAATTGCTTATTCAAAAGAAGTATTAACTTGGAGATTATGCGATTTTCAGATATAGCCACTGGTGACACGTTTCCTCCACGGTGCACTGAGGCTGAGGCCTCTGGCCAGAGAAGCTTATGCTAAGCGGTGGATCAGGAAGCTATTCCATAGCCTTGAGTCCTCTGATCTCCCCTCTCCATTGGGGGTCAAGACTCACTCCTTCTGAAGTTGGCCTTTGGGCGGGATGTCCCCGCCTACTTTGTCAGGTGCCTACCTGCTCTCTGCGCACGTTTCCTCCGGTCTTTTCACCTAGTCTTTATAGGTGAATCATTGAATCATTCACTCAACTGATTTGTTAAAAAACAAATCGAATGAACGCGGTTCAGTTATATATAGATCAGTGAGTGTGAGCGCTAACCGCGCCGGGGTGCGGAACGTATGATACGTGCAGCATGATTGCGTGAACATTTCTGAGCGGCAAGAGTGATAGATCTGTAAAGCAATATATTGTGAGAGGGCTGTGTGTTACCGCATCCCAAACGACTCAAAATAATAAACCACAAAGTTAATAAAACGACGCACTCCACTGTGCTGAGCGAGAGCGCTTCTCTGCTGTCTTCACATGCTATCGGAAACGTCCTATTTCCCACTTATAAAGTCGTGATTACGAGCATGTTGCATTCTTTTCTGTAACAGTGAACAGTGGTTTGTGAATGTTGATGCTTAGCCTAAATAATTTGATCGGGAGTGTTCATGGGAGCGCTGCTGCAGCCCACCCCAAATGCTCTCATTGGTTGAGACGCGTCATGACACCCATCCCAAGCCAGTACTGATCAACATCCCACCCCTCCTGTGACCCATGGTTTGTCTGTATGTGTATTCAGAGGCAGTGAACAACGGACTTAAATAATAATAAGAAACTGCATTAATGTGCGCTAAAAAAATTTTTTTGTTTGTTTTTATTTGGTTCATCTTAGGTCAGACAGAAAGCAACAATAATGTAAATATAGTATATACTATAAATAACAGAGCCGATCCTTCCTATACGCAAAATACACAAGCTGCGTAGGACCCCCGAAACACCAGGGGGCCCTCTTGCTCTCAAAGATGATTTAATTTTAGTTTCGTTTTTGAATTTGGCCAGCAGTTATGGAAACATGAATGATCATTTATTTTAATGCGGTGCGCTGTCGCCCTTTCTACGTAAAAACCAGTCAAATCATGTAATCTGAATGTCGTACAGATTTGCTAGAGACTAAAAAAACGAGCTGAAAGTGTACCGAGCCGCGGAAGAGACACTGTTTCTCAAGTGCTTTCCGTGAGCACGATTCGAGACGGAGTGAAACACGGACAAATACATTTCATTCATTCGATCATAACCACTCATACCCCACTCCACCGCCAACACAGTTTTGCGTAGGGCCCCCAGAAGTCTAGGATCGGCACTGATAAATAATATATACATATCTACATATAACATACAACCATACATTAATTCAGAGGAAGAAAAAAGAAAACACTAGGCAATTATAGTTATACATTCAAAGAAAGAAAGAAAGAAAGAAAGAGAAAAAAGAAAGAAAAATAAATAATAAATAAATAAATAAAATTAAGATAAAGTTGTCTCCTTAAAATATTTCAGAAAAGGGCTCCAGACTCTCAAAAAAAGTTTAGGCTTTTGTTTTATTGCTAACCGGATCTTCTCCATCCTGAGAGCATGTAAAAAGCCAAAAACCCATTGGCGATAAGGAGGGTGAACTGCTGACTTCCAATTCATAAGAATAAGTCACCTAGCCAGTAGATTTGCAAAGGCTACACTATCAGCCTGTATATGTTTAATTGAACAGATTCTGGCAAAATGACAAACAATGCTGTTACAGGGTTGGGGTCTATCGGTACAGAAAAAATAACAAAAAAACACCTAAAGACTTTCCTCCAAAAATCAGACAGTTTTGTACAAGACCAGAAAGAATGCAACAGTTGTGCAGCGAAGGCAGGTTTGGTCAAAATCAGTGAATGTTTTGTTTAATTTAGTTCTAGACCAATGGACTCTGTGCACCACCTTAAATTGATTTTTTTTTTAATTTTTTTTTTACTTTTTTTACTTTTTTAGAGTGTCGGGGGCCTGCAATCCTGGTTACATGAATATGCAGTGCATTATGTATATAAAACAAATTTTAACTGGAGTGGCATGACGCAGTTTGTGTGTGAGAATGGAGCGCTGTGTTTTTCAGCACAGTATTCATAACCTCTTTTTTCACTTTCACTTCTCTCTGGGGAAAAACGGCTCTCCCGTGCTAGAATCGGCCTGGCCTATGAAAAACCCGAGTCATGATGACTGTGGGAGGTCTTTTATACAGCTGGAAGCTATGAGAATATTGTGTTTGATGTTGCTTTGCAATAACATAGCCATTTGAAGCGCTTTAGATGCATCTCTCCATCAGATCTGAGGATGGAATGATGGTACAGAGAGGCATAAAAGCACAGAGGATAAAACGAGAGAACTGAGAAGTGATATCAGGAAGATTGCACACTCTCTATGTCCTTGTCCCTCTCCATTAAGCGTGTTCAACCATAATGAGAAAACACACAAACATGCAAAAATACATTCCAGAAGCCCTCAGTTCCCTTAGGAAAACTGTATTGCTCACAACTCAGAAGACACAGTTCCAGTGTGCTTCATTTAAATATCAACTTTGTTTGAGGTGTTTCTCCTAAAATTTATGAGGGGAAATAAAAATAGATTTTTTTAAAGCTTCAGTGTCCTCAGTGTTTTAATTTAAAAGATTGTTGCTCTTTAATTGTTTGAAAATAGGCCAGAATCTCACTATTTTGTACTTGTCTCCCATCAGGCTGTTTAACATCCCCTTTATAGAGAATTAGCAAGAAGATCCTAATTAAACTTTTCATCAGAACTTAAAATACTATTAATTTTGTATTTGTAATCTCTTTACCAAATAATCACTGCTCATTCATTGTCATCATCTCTGTAAGGACAAAAGAGTCAGTTCAAAAATGTCATTAATTTATGATTTTACATGCTGAGAGTTTTATTAGATGTCACTGTCAAACCAGTCAGTATTTATGAATAAAATATTAATTAAATTGATTGTCTGTCACAAAGTGTTTTCTGAGTTTTTGACATGCTGTGATCTCTTCTGACATTCTAGAAGAGACATATGAGGTTACAAGGGTCATATTCTACAGCAAAAGGGGAAACGGCTTCTTTCCTCTTCCTCTCATCTGCACATGGATAGTTTGAATCTAATTATCTCTACTAATATCACACACAGTACTACATTCAGCTTCTATTAAATGGGTCCTAATAATACTGTCATGAATATCTATCAAGTTAATTAAGCCTGACTGCATAAAACATATTCGAGTCGAGTTGATATAAACATACACACTCCGCTGGTGTGACCTGAAAGAGGGGATATACGATTCTTAAAGGTCAGAGCTTAAAAGCCAAGTGTAATGTGTCCTCCTGACCCTGAAGCAGTCAGTTAGTGAATGAAGGAGAATGAGAGTGGACGAATAGAGAGGCAGTTCTTTATGGCTTGTTTAGATCAATACTGTCTTTTTTTACCTCTTGTTTGACCAGCTTGTTTATCTCATCGGTTTCATCACTCTCTTCTGTCACCTCAGTATTTATTCTCTGGTTGTTGTTAGTGATCACCTCCATTAAGTGCCTCTCAGTTGTTGTCCTTCTTTTCTCAGGACAGCTGTCCTTGGCTTACTGGAAGAAGGTGTGGGACAAGGAAAAGAGAGTGAGAGATGACCCCCAGCTAGAAAATGACCATTCATTCATTCATTTCTTGCTTGCTCGCTTTCCTTTAATGCATGCAAACACTGGCCTCAATAACATTGAGATATTTAAATCACAAATGTATGAATGCCCCAGATGACCTACAACTTGATAATGCCTTTTTAAAATTGTATTTATTTTATTTTATAGTGTACTTTATTTTATATTTTATTTTGATAGCTTTTTATAAAAGAGGTTTTACTGTACAATAGCTCCAAAAATATTTACCACACTGAAAAATGTATATGAATGTCCCAGAGTGGGAGAAAGTAAAGTAAAGTAAAGTAAAGTAAAGTAAAGTAAAGTAAAGTTAAAATAAGTTGTGTTATTTCTTTTTATTTTATTTACTATTATTATTGTTTTTTTGGGGTTTTTTTTACTGTACAATAGTACCACACTTAAAAGGTATGTGAATGTCCCAGAGTGGTCATATCAGAAACAATGATAATAATAATAATAATGTGTGTGTGTGTGTGTGTTTACAAATATATATATATATATAAAGAGAGAGAGAGAGATTTTTTTTAAACAATTTAGCACAAACACAGCCAAAGCATTAAAAAATGTGAATGTGTGACTTCAAATGTTTTGTAATACTGAGCATATTCATAATCATTGCGTAGAGGCCTATAAATCCAGTGTCTTTGTCACTGATGTCATGTGCTGTTTTCGCTTGTCTCAGTGTCTCATGAAGGCATCTGCATTTAACCCTCTTCAGAGGCATATTATTCTATTATAATCCACTGTGGTGCCCTAACAGCGCTCTGACACCCCTGAGGCTGTGAATCTGAATGCGAGCATGTGTGTGAAAGGAAGGGGTGCAGCCCGAGCCCCACACACAATGCTCCATATGGAGAACCGATGGAGAGGAGGGAAAAGAAAGACGCCGATGACCAGAGAGTGACACACTCAGTGATTCACGTAGCGAGCAGCTCCTCAAGGTATGTGATTTTGGGGCGAAGAGGTCTGCTCTGAGATGGAGAAGGCCTGGAATGAGCCCAAACACACAGA
The DNA here is from genome assembly GCF_001515645.1 of Sinocyclocheilus grahami. Lineage (NCBI taxonomy): Eukaryota > Metazoa > Chordata > Actinopteri > Cypriniformes > Cyprinidae > Sinocyclocheilus > Sinocyclocheilus grahami. The sequence continues at coordinate 1,329,029 of NW_015505237.1, forward strand.
CACACACGCTACTAATAATCCAAGACCTGCATTTCACTGATAGTGTTTGAAGAGACTCATTACAATGACACACTCTTCTGCAGGCCCGTGGGCGGCCGCCTTGGCACCGTTCCACCTGTGTGTCTGTGCGCTGGGCCCTGAGCTCTGAGGGAGGGAGGGTTGTAAGACAGCTGCCCCTCTGCCACGGCCAGCCTCCTCCTACCGGGTATCAGTCATGGCACCATCCCTTGCTCCCTTTCATTCTGAGCTTCTCCACGTGGCGCATTCACTCCAAGCATACTCGTCCCTTCTCTTCCACACAGACGTCACATAGAGTTATCACCAAGGCAACTGTGGTGTAGTGCGCGAGCCTCATTGAGCTGGTTTGTTCTGTGCACGGCCCACGCCCTGAACCCACACTCAATACTCACCACAATCAATCAGCATGTGAGTTTTAGCTCTCACAATACACTCATAGTTCAGTACAGCTGTAGATTCGGCCCATCAGGACCGGCAGACTGGTTTGTGTGCACTATAGTGATGCCAATTCAGGGTTGAAAGAACTACGGAGACACTATAGAAAGATATTTTAAATCTGAGCTGATTAATACAAGGAGAGAATGCTTGCATTTATGTCAATGGTAGTTGCTTGGCTGGCTACCTGGAAGTATGTATTTCTTCCATCTTTGTAAGTGATTTTGAAACAATTAGCTAATCCATAAATGTCATGTGACAGGAAATTTACCTCCTGATTGGCTGATGACACCACAAGAATGCAGACAGCCACAAAGTCCTTCATAAGCAAGTAGCAAAAGCTGTGATGTTAAAGGAAAATATTAGACCATTTCATGTTATTAAGAGCCCTTCTATTGTAATATAATGACATGTTGTGATATATATATATATATATATACATAGATTATACACACACACACACACACACATGCTGTAAAATCAATTAATCGTGATTAATTGGATCCAAAATAAAAGTCTGTGTTCTATATATATATTTAAAATCTAAAATAAAATCGAAATATATATTTTAATTATATATATATATTTTAGATTATAAAAGACATATATATTTTAGATTATAAAAGACTTATGAAGAATTTATTTATATATATAAAAGTTTTTTATAATATAATAATAATAATAATATATAATTATAAGTATATGATTTGTAATTATGTTGTACACAGCATATATTAGGAATACATAATATTAAGGATGGCAGTCTATTCAAATCATCTCATTTGCCAACACATTTCGAACTCGAGTGACTAAAACGCTTCAAGCCTGTAAAACTAAAAAATGAAGGATAAAAAAATAGTTCCTGAGTATAAAGCGAGTGTTTACAGATTGGTCTGTTTGAGTCAGACGAGTTGCTAAGTGTGATTTATACAGGCCCGTGCCACAGGATGGCAGTCTATTCAAATCATCTCATTTGCCAACACATTTCGAACTCGAGTGACTAAAACGCTTCAAGCCTGTAAAACTAAAAAATGAAGGATAAAAAAAATAGTTCCTGAGTATAAAGCGAGTGTTTACAGATTGGTCTGTTTGTGTGTGTGTGTGTGTGATGCATGTTTGCCCACAGGCTTCTGTGTCATGCTTAATGAAGCCACATAGCGAGTTTCAGGTCACTGAGGCCAAAGCACAGTCTATGGGCCAAAGTGTTTCGCGAGACTGACGCTCCATCACTCAGAAGACAGACACACTGTAGTCTATCATCTTCAAGCATGATGATGATGATGATGTAATAACATGGGCAGAATATCGCTGTCCTACAGTGCTCATGCAGAGCTGATCTGACACATGAGCAAACGCATGAAAACACAGTAAAAGTGGAATCAGTGGAGCAGAAACACACAGGTGTGACTGTATGCTTCAACACCTTCTCACGTTTGTGTTACACCCACTTTTGATGCCAGTCGTGGGACAGAAGACGGTTTGGAGGACACACGCAACTGTGCCTCAGTATGTTTACAATTACAGTGACCTTTTTATTTATATCCCCACACATTTATTTTTTACATTTAGATTTCATCGAGGGTACTTTTGCCATTAAGCAGAACTGACTTTCAACTTCCCAGGAATATTTCAGGCCATTGGTACATTGCAGTGCCTGTTTTCATCGGAATAGAGATAAGATCTTAGAAATCCTGTTCCCAAAACTGTTCCTTGGGTTATTAAATTGATCCTGGTGCAACTTTAATCAGATGTTACACACAGTAATCAGGTAGGTTATATATTACACAGAGATTCCTTTTTATGTATCTTAATATGTATAAACTGAATGTAGAATAATTGAGTGTAAATAATTGATCTTCTAAATTTAGTGTAAATATTAGTTTAAACTTTAGTGGTTACAATTTTATTTGCTGTCACTTTATCCCACAATACCTAAATGTGTGTGTCTTTGCCTATATATATATATATATATACAGTATTTTTTTTGCCTTCTCTTTTTTTCCCAATTTTTCTCTTTTCTTCCTCACCCTCCTCTTTTTTAGGCTATGTCTGTCTGTTTCTATTTTTTACCGCTTTCCCTTCATCCCTCTATACTCCCACCCCCGTGGTTTATCGATCAATAGCTGAGTATTATTGATCCGGATATCGGATAAAAATTCTCTCATGTGGATGGTCCCGGTCACATCACAGCTTTGTGAAGTGGGGTCATAACTACAGCGTAACCCTGACAACTTGACCCACAATGCTCTCTGTCACTCAGCCGCAGACAAAATGTCAGAACGTGGTTTCCGGAAAACAAAGAAACACACATTTGAAGAGCATTATTGAGTGTTGTTCACTTCAGAGGCACTGGTGAGGCACGGCGCCAGAATTTTTTCTCTACCGGTGCTAAGGGGAGGCTAGACCAATATGTGGGGGTGCTAAGAAAATAAATGATATTGATGACGTCAGAGTAAACCAGGGCTATTCAAAATTCTGACGGGGCTATAGCCCCCCCCCCTAGCCCCGGTGTAGCGCCGTCACTGGGTGAGTGTGTTCCAAACATACATTCCTCTAAAAGAGGAGAGCATGATGCTTGGGTAATTAATGGATGTTCGACGGTTGAGTCACATCCTCAGGAAGGCTTGTGAGTCTGGATGCGTTGTGACATCCACTTGGCACATCACATATCCCACATATTCCCCTCGACATAAGATGCACTTCACATCGGCAAGTGCAGTGCACTTAACTTCAGCATCTGTAATTAGACTTCTGTAGGTCCCTGTGGATTAAAGTCTGTTCAAGAACAAGTTAGAAAAGTCAAGGGAGATACTGTATTACACCAGATATATACACAACAATGAAAATTATTGTTAGGTGTTTTGTTGTCTCAGCAAGTAACAAGGTATGTTTATGAATGGAGTACATAAACACAGTACCTTTGATTTTTTTTGTTGTATGAAATAATTCATGTTCATTATATACACCTTTCATATTATACTGTTCAAAAGTTTGGGAACAGTGCAATTTTTAATGTTTTTGAAAAAAGACTCTTTTACTCACCAAGGTTGCATTTATTTGACTAAAAATACAACAAAAACAGTAGTATTGTGAAATATTATTACAATTGAATAAAATAACTTTTCTATTTGTATATACTGTATTTTAAAATGTAATTTATTCCTGTGATGCAAAGCTGAATTTTCAGCATTATTACTCCAGTCTTCAGTGTCACATGATCCTTCAGAAATCTATTTAATATTTGGTGTACGTTTGGTATATTTGGTGTTCAAGAAACATTTCTTACTGTTATCAATGTTAACAGCAGTTGTGCTGCTAATATTTTATCTTATTTTAGAAACCAAACTTTTTATAATTTGATAAACAGAAAGTTCAAAAGAACAACATTTTAAACATAATTTCTTGTAACAATGTAAAAGTGTTTACACTAACTTTTGATCAATTTACTGTATCCTTGTTTTAAAAGTATTAATTTCTTGGGGAAGCATTATTACTCCAGTCTTCAGTGTCATATGATCCTTCAGAAATCTATTTAATATTTGGTGTACGTTTGGTATATTTGGTGTTCAAGAAACATTTCTTACTGTTATCAATGTTAACAGCAGTTGTGCTGCTAATATTTTATCTTATTTTAGAAACCAAACTTTTTATAATTTGATAAACAGAAAGTTCAAAAGAACAACATTTTTAAACATAATTTCTTGTAACAATGTAAAAGTGTTTACACTAACTTTTGATCAATTTACTGCATCCTTGTTTTAAAAGTATTAATTTCTTGGGGGAAAAAATCTTACTGACCCTGCACTTTTTAATGCTGTTGTAAATACATTTGCTGGAAGTAAAAACTGTAAAAATACTGTATTACAGAAATGAGAATCTAATTTAGAAAAACACAATTACAATTAGAAGAACATAAAAACTCTAGAAACATTATGGCAAAAGGAATCTTTAAAAAAAATGTTGTTAACTGTACTAAAAATATTCCAAATTGAAATAAGTCTTAAAATTGGTATGCAAAATACAATTTCTTATGGTTTATTTTGTCGATTTTGGGGTCAAATGTAATGTAATTTATTATTATTATTATTAGTATTAGTATTAGTATTGCTGTTGTTGTTGCTACTTTGATTTTGGAGTAATACAACCCAGACATGTTTGTGTGAAATAGGGCTATGCAGGGGTTAATAAAAACAAACAAATACAGCAACACAAGCGCTGACAAAATAAGTGTCCTCATTTTTATCATTTCTTTTCATAATCCTACATTTCGTAGTCATATGTCCACATTATCATCAACACTGTACTCCTTATAGCACCCCTGACACCCGCACACACAAACACTGTTGTGTGGGACACCTGTGTGTTGTTGGCCACCTGAGGGGCTTTGATACATGCTGGGCTTTAATCTCCACACTGGGCTCTTGTGCCTTTGAAGTGTTAATCTGAGGCACCTTCCCTTCCTCCTCACAACATGGACACACATCCCACGGTCAGCCTGTGGTCAGGCCTGGCCCGAGCCAGCTGGCCTGTGTGCAAACCCACATACATGCACAAAAAACACACACCACCTGTTATTGGAGCAGCAAGGAAAACACCTGTAGCGCCTCTAGAGGGATGTCAGAGCCCCTCATGTAGTTTATTTTTGCTTCTGTTATCACTAAGAAAGTAACATTGTGTTTTGAATATGGCACCATAATGATACTATGTTTTTGGGCACTAAGGTAATACTGAGGTCTTCTTTTAAGTATAACACACACACACACACAAAATCATCTAGAAACAATTTTCACTGAGAAATGGCTAGTAAATTTCACAAAAATTAAAGAGTCAGCAATAACACAATGAGTTAAAATGTGAAATTTTGATGTAGAGAGTAATATAATAATCTTTGTTGAATTTACAGTTTTGAAAATACCTTTTTAAAAATGTGATGCAAATACCATTGTAGTATAAGATGGTAATACTTGATATACATTTTTGAGTTTTTATTATTAATTTTTCAGGTGTAATTAAGTTTTATTTCAGTTTTATTTATTTTATATCTATTTATTGTATTTTCTTAGTGCATCAAATTTAAGGAAATTTAGAAATGTTGAAAACTAACTGAATTTGTCACGGCGCGGTCAGGAAAGACACACCGTGTGAGCAAGGGTTTTGGGTCCAAGTGCAGGTTTATTTTACTGCCAGGGAAAACAAAGGAAAAAAACAGAACATAAACAGAGCTGAGACTCTGAAAACAGGCTAGAAACACGCAAATGGGCACTGATGCAATACGGCCAACCACTGGCTTGCATCAGTCCCGGAACAGACACTAGAAACACTCGTAACGCTCGTGACTACAAACAAACAGTAAACTCGTGACACAACTCAACCAAACATTAACCAACCGCCCCGAGTGGCGTGGGGAAGGCGCCTAAATAGTCCTCATGACGGGCCACAGCTGTGTGAGAGTGAGTGTGTGCACAGGTGTGTGGAGTGCAGGTGATGGAGTCCCGGATGGGCGACAGCTGTGTGTGTGTGTGAGTGGGTGCCCAGGTGTGTGGTGTCAAGGTGACGGAGAAAGAGTCCGGGAGGAATGGGAGATGGCGACCTCTGGTGGTGAGAGGGAGAACACCAGACGCCAGCCCCTGACAGAATTAAACTTATGCTTTTTTATCTACTATTAGTTTTATTTAATTTCAGCTTTATGTCAGTAACAAAATCATTTTAATATTTTGTATATATATGCTGTCAAATCAATCCCAATTAATCACATCCAAAATAAAAGTTCTGTACTGTGTATATTTAAATGTATATATAAGAAATATTTACACATATGTGTGTGTGTGTGTGTTTGTGTGTGTCTGTCTGTGTGTGTGTGTGCGTGTGTGTGTGTGTGTGTGTGCGTGCATGTGCGTGTGTTCTTCTTCATTTGTGTTCATCTTCATTTGCCTCAGTATTTAAAGTGTAGTCTTTCCTGTTTTCCCTCGTCTGGTATTGATGTGATTGTGAATGTTTCCCTACGTGTGCTCCTGCCTGTCCGTCCTGGATTTACCCTTATGTGGATTTATTAAAAGGCTATTTGCATTTATCGTCATGTTCTTTGTGCGTTTATATCACCGTAGCGTGGAAAAATTTAAGGGGGTCTGAATACTTTCCGTACCCACTGTATATACACACATACAGTACATACAATACTTGATGATTTATAATTTATAAGAACATTTAAATGCAGATCATTTAATTAAGAAGATCTCATTCTTTTTATTAAATCATATTCATTGTAAAGTACTTCTTGTAATCTAAGGTTGTAAGTGGTTCTAAAAGTGCTTCATAGTGTTTTTGTACAGAAAGAACAGGAATAAGAAATATTCCACTTTAGTAGCAGTGAATGTGAGGTCAAGAGAGATTAGATGCTTAATAGAGCTGGCATGAGAAAAGAAGAGAGAGGGATGGGAATGAGAGAGCGAGAGGCTATTTATAGTAACATGTATATGAGGAAATCAAGGACGGAACAGTAGACGTTTAGATTGATTGGTCTCTGTTTGTTTTCTTCTTTCTCTCTTTCCATCCCTCCCTCTTTATTCTCACCAGCCTCTCTGCAGATGAAAGAAGAGGAGGAACCTGCAAGGTGGTTGTCACAGGCCTTTTCTTTGCCCTGGAGGACCTGTGCGGTTGCTATAGAAACTAGGTCAGGGCTGCCGCATCCAGGGAGGCAGAATGTGTGTGACCGGTGTATGAAGAGGTGCTGAGGAAAGGAGGGGTCGAGGTAAAGAGGAAGGAAGACTGACAAGGATGAGAGATGAAAAAGCAGGTTCCTGTACCATCATTCAGCTGAACTCAGCCTGTGTTTAAATTAAATCACAAAACCTGAAGTAAAGCTGATCTGTTCAGTTTATAAAGTACTTTAATAATAATAATAATAATAATATAAACTAAAATATTTTAGATTGATACATTTTAACTTTTGTGCAACTCACTGATGCACAAAAAGAACTTTAAATGTTTTTTTTTTAAACTGGAATTTTGTAAGAAAAAAAATGTTTAAGATGAAGAGTGACAGTTGTCTGCTTTTGTGTTCCATACAGACTGTCAGTCTGTGCATTAGTGATAAGGATATATATATATATATTTTTTTATTTTATTTTATTTTTTTTTCTGTATTTTAAACACTCCACTAGGTGGTGACAAGTGATGGTCTTTATGAGAGAATTATTGGATCATTCATTTCACCCATTGAAAAACACATATAAATCCAGATATGAAATAAATGAGAGTATTTGTGAGTCACTGAATGATTCACTCAACTGATTTAAAACACTGATTCATTAAAGAACAAAACACAGTTACTGTATGTTGCTGTGTGTTTAAAATGTCAGTTACTCCGTTTTAATTTTAAATTACTATTTATTTAATTTAATTACTGTATTTCTATTACAAGCCAGCAGAGAAGAATTCACTCCTTTTTTCCTTTGAAAGCACAAGACCACTTATTTATAGAACTGATGGCATAAATAAAACCTAACCTCACCTAAACTCTAAACAATAAACACAGAAAGTAGCTGATCATTTGAATAATAATGAAATATTACATTTTAGCTGATTTGCTTTTCACGTATTTCTACATCTCCCATATTTTTGATATTCCACATTATTAAATGTACAGTGTCTGACATTTCTGTTCACAAATAAACTCTCAGTTTAGTAAAACTGGTAAACATTTACATTTAAAGCTTTTAGCAGATGCTCTTATCCAGATCGACTAACAAAACGTAATGGGAATGAGCTAAAATCAGCCTTAATAGATGTGTGTGTTCAGAGGCTGTTCTTCAGAGTCAAACATCTGCGATATGGTTTGTGTCAGGGTGTATATTGCTGATGGCAGATGTGCACTGGACAGGCAACGGATGAGCCAACGGCCACCAAAACATCAAACATCAATGTCACTGCCGGAGACTGTCTGTCTACATGACAAGCTGAGAAGAACTGCCTTTGTGTCCTTGGATCACACTGACGCAAATGTTAACAGAGGAGCAAACTGTTTGGACTACAGACCTTTTACCTCAGGTTTCTCTGTTGTTCTCAGTCGGCGGAAGTAGACATACTTTGTGAGTCATTGAGATTTTTCTTGTTAACAACGGAAGGGCCTCAGCAAGACCTCAGGCCATTAACCTAGTGACTCAGACGTCAGGTCTTTTCTTAGATACCTTGAGATGACTAAAAGACTTGTTAACTCTGTTAAGTCTGAATGTCAGCATGGACTCTCAGAGCTTGTTCGTCAGTGTGAATCAGGTCATGGGGTTTGGCATATATGCCCCTGGTAACATATTATCATCAGACAGACAGCTTACAGGTTGTAGCCGTCCACCTCACACAGTGAACTTCATAAATCTCTCTAGCCAGAGCCGAGAAGGATGTGTTTGCATGGAGCATCAGGAAATGAAACTTGAGATGTGCTGTTCTGGTCCACAACTCAGGAATATATTTGGTGATTCTGTCCGGTGTATTATTTCTAAATATATTTATCCTGAGGGATCTCATTTTCTTATGCGCATAGATTATAAAGGAAGTTCAATCTGTAGTGTAATATTACTTTTTAAAAAGTTATACACATGAACGTTTTAATCCTAATCCGTGGTGACTGCTAAAATTAAGCAGGACTATTAGTATAGGAATGCACTTTAAAAAAAAATTCTGGACGATACCGATAAGCCGATAATTATTCTCATATATATTATATTCATATTAATTATTATTTTACCTAAATAAATTGAATGAAGAAAAAAATCACAAAAAATAAAATCAGTTGCTATAAATTCTACCAGTTTTTATTTCTTTAAAATTATTTAATATTATAAGTGTTTTTAAAGATTAACCTTCAATGATCATTAGACGGTGGCAAATATAATCTCAATGTAAAAATAGAAGAAATTGGTAAATATCTATTATTGGGCAAATTTGTATGTTTCCAAGGTTCTCAGAAGTAGAAGTGATTTAGTTTGGTAAACTGGTGAACTAGTGGCAGAAAACTACAACAAATGCCATTTTTATGTTCCCTTTCGCTCCAATAAAGGTCGTTTAAACTGTTGTTTTCCATCATGCCAAATAATGGATGAAGATTAAATGGGGATGTGCGTGTAAAAACAAAGCTGAGGTGGCAATGTGCTATAGGTTTGGGAATGATGTATTATCAGTTGTTTATATTACAATGTTTACAGCATTTTCATGAATAGCAGCACCTTGGGACACTGGGATGGGCTCATCAGAACTACAATAAGAGGGTTTCCAAAAAGAGGACTTTGCAGCAATGCCATAGAAGAACCATTTTCAGTTCCCTGAAGCACCTTTCAGTATGTAGTTTTAAAAGAACCATTTTTTTCATAATGCAATAAGAACATTTTAATAATCTAAAAAAACCTTTTCCCTCTATTAAGAACCTTTTGTATCTGTTTGATGCAAGGATGGAGCTTGCCGTTGACCAGGCCATGGAGGCTAAAGGTCAAGTTTGAGACCCTCAAGAGCATTTTGAGTATCCCAATGGTGACACTTACATTTCAAATCTATATTTATTGTCCATTATTGCCAGAAACTTCTATTATATTAAAGTTAAAGTTGGAAGAGCATATAAACAGATGCTCAATACCAAGACTGTTCTTCTGGCATCCCTCCACAATTTCATCTCATGCCTTATTTCTGTCCGCTCATTACTAATTTCATTTATTAAACAATTTGGCGGGACTTTAGTTCTCGAGTCAAGTCTCAAGCTCGAGCCCTCTTGAACAGCAAGCCAAATCTGTTTACCATCACTGAAGGATTATATGAACATTACAAACTGAAACTGGCATCAAATTACTGCTAGCATGGTTTAGTCTACATTACTTTCAACACTAGCCTAAAACAATATTTAAATAGATATTTAGCTGGTTAACATTACACTGGTCTGTGTGGCCTACCCATTTGGAAAAAAAGTATACTTATTACGGAAAATAATGTCCTTTAAAATAATACACTCAAGTGCAAACTAAATGTAATGTTTTCAGACACATATGTTATTTGCAATTAAATGTATTATAAAAAATATATTAAATATTAATTTATTATAAAAATATATAAAATGTAGTTTATATTGATATAAAATTGCATTATTTAAACTTAAGAGTGTTTTTAAAGGAATAGTTCACCCAAAAATGAAAATTCTGTCATTAATTACTCACCCTCATGTTGTTCCAAACCCGTAAGACCTTTGTTCATCTTTGGAACACAAATTAAGATATTTTGATGATATTTTTGATGAAATCCGAGAGCTTTCTGACCCTCCATAGACAGCAACGCAGCTACCATGTTACCAAAAATGACTTTATTCAACTATTTTTTCTCTTCCGTGTCAGTATTCGACAAGCGTTCACGACGGTACCACAACACATGAGAAGAATTGTTGAATAAAGTCTTTATTTTTGTTTTCTTTGTGCACAAAAAGTATTATCTTCATAAAATTAAGGTTGATGTCACATGGACTATTTTAACGATGCCCTTACTAACTTTCTGAGGGTGAGTAATTAATGACAGAATCTTCATTTTTACGTGAACTATCCCTTTAAGATAAACTTTCATGCATCATTATATGTAATTTTTCATGTTAGTCAACACATTAAAATAAGTATACTTTAAAGCATGATGTGATGATTTAAAATATAGTACATTTTATTTGACATTATTACAAAGCATACTTTTTAAAAGTGTACTTAAGTGTGTTTTAATTCATATACTATCTGCAAGTACAGTTTTTAAATATACTTTTAAGATTTAACTTTAAACACTTTCCTTTTTTTTGCAAGGGTATGGTGACATTATCTGTAAAGGGCACGTAACATGAAATTCAACCCTGAATATAACCTTGTTACTCTCATCTACTGTGAAAATATACCCAAAACTGTCCTATCCACTTCTAAGCATACCAAAGAAAAATCCACAAAGGAAGGACTGGACATCACAGTAAGAGTTCACAGTATCATATTTGGTCTCCTAATTCTGATCAAGTTCTGGAATAGCATGTGTGCAGCAGCGGGGTGGATGGCAGGGCAAAACAACGCACTTTCAATTGACTGTGACAGAAGCCCACAGTGAGAACCAACTGTTAACCAAATGCTGCCCATCTCCGGGAAACTGCAAGAGACTGTAAACCAGATACCTGCTGTTTTCCTCTCAGAATGTCATTTCATACTGACACCTGCCAGTAAAGTGCTGGACGCCATATTTCCTCATCTGTGGAGGAGAGTCTGGAGTGGGAGGACACCAGAAGGGACGTGCATGACATGTCTGCTGATGTTCTTTTAGAGTGACCCAGAATATGCGTGAAGGTGATTCCAGAAAACAATTACACCCTTTCTGATGTGATGCTAAATGGCCAAGGAGATCCAAAGGTAAAGTGATGAAAAGGAAGGACAGGACGAGACAATTGAAAAAGAAGTAAGCGGACAACAATAGAATGTTGTGTCTCAGAAGAAAACTATTTGCTAATCAAGCAATTGTTGATTTGTCAATATTGTAATTAGAATTGAGCGTTGGGTATCGGATGTAAAACAACACAAGGTCACCTGGTATTCTATTACAGTTTTTCTCAGTTGCTTTGGCTCAATTCTTAATTGAGATTCAGATCTCTAAACAATTAGTTTCTTGTTCACACCAGATTTGAATTTCTAAAAGGGGTCAAAGGATGCTACATGCGCTTTTACAAGTTGTTTGAACTGAAATGTGTGTTGGCAGTGTGTGTACACAACCACCCTATGATGATAAAAATCCACCCAGTGTTTTTTTTTTTTATCTGGTTAAATGTTTTCCCCTTTCTCAAACCGAGCCGATCTCAGATCCCTGTCTGTGTGACGTCACACAGACAGGCCCCTCCCACGATAGTTTGATTGACAGTGGCGTTTCAGCACAGACTGGACTGGCGTCTTACCTTAGACCCGCCCTGAGTGAGCTGTCATCAGTCTGCCATTGTTTCACCGCTGGAGCAGATGTAGACAAGAATGACTCCTAAGCGATTGAGGGGTTCTGTTGTTGGATGTAATAATGAACAGCAGTCATCATTTACTCCCGACATCTGAGCCGCTGAACTCGCAGTGGATTATTTGTTTCTGAAGGGAATGCACTCCCGATCTACATAAATGCATCTATATTCACACGAATCACTTATGAATCAGCCTCATCTAAGAAGTGAGTATAATGTTTTGTAATGAATCTTTGCAAATCGCCTTTCCTAATAATGTGCTAATTAGCAAGTTTCACAATGAATGCGGCTAAAGTAAACAGTCTCTCTGAGAGCAGCTCGGAAGAGAGGGGCGGGGTCTGCAGATCTCATTAACATTTAAATGAAAATGCTACAAAAACAGCTTGATCTGAAAAGAGCTGTGTTTGACAGGGTAAAAAATTTGTTTTTTTTACACTACCATTGAGAAATTTGACTTTTCATTAAGACCCTAAAGAATCATATCAACTTGTGGAAAATGGGTATTCTATGACCCCTTTAATGCGTGTGTTTTGGCACATGCAAACGAGTCAGTGCAATTGTAAACAATTTTGTACTATAACTGGCTTTTTGGTCAAAACTGACAAGTTTTGTCACTTTGTGAGCCATCAAATGCAAAATTATTCATTCAGTTTTCAAAATCAGTCAGACATACATATACATTCCGTAAATATATGGCATGAAATGTTTGTGATGTCTGCTAAATTGGCAAATGTTGACTTTATAACTTGGACATGCAAATGTTTATTTTCCATATTGCTACAAAAATAAATTTTTGTAATTGTCTTTTTCTGTATTACTTGACTTTTCCAGTAAAGTTTCACCTACTTTTAAAATCTGTATCTAAAAAAGGTTTGGGCAAGTTACAATAGGCTATTTTGCAGACATGCAGTTGAATTGTGATGCATGAAATGTTTGTGATGTCTGCTAAATTGGCAAATGTTGACTTTATAACTTGGACATGCAAATGTTTATTTTCCATATTGCTACAAAAATAAATGGACTGTAAACATACAAACGTGCATAAGTCTTTTTCTGTATTACTTGACTTTTCCAGTAAAGTTTCACCTACTTTTAAAATCTGTATCTAAAAAAGGTTTGGGCAAGTTACAATAGGCTATTTTGCAGACATGCAGTTGAATTGTGATTGCACATCTAGAAAAGGTTAAGATGGCTTCAAAATTAAGCCAAAGCAATTGAGAACAATTGTAACAATAGTCTCCAGATGTAGCCTAAAAATCTCCAGCACAAACTTGATCAAATGTTTATGTGGTTTAATTTGTCACCAACATTAGATAGATAGATAGATAGATAGATAGATAGATAGATAGATAGATAGATAGATAGATAGATAGATAGATAGATAGATAGATAGATAGATAGATAGATAGATAGATAGATAGATTCTTCCACATGTACACTTGGAATGCAAATGATTAAAGTACATGTTCGAGTGAAGATAAACATGCACATTTCCTCTGTTGGCACGCAGTGATGCCCGCAGGAAGGTGCAACAAGCGCTAGTTCGTAAGGGATGCGGCAACGAGCTGTGTTTGACTGACAGTTGAGAGCATCCAATTAAAAACGAGTCATTTCTGACAGTCGCGCTAATCTCTGATATTGGCCAATCAGAGAACGGATTAGGCGGTCCTTATGCAAATGTGTTGGCAAGGGAAACGAAACCGCTCCATTCATCCTCCCCATCACAGAGAAGAAACAAATAGGTGGCGTTTCTCTGTTGAAGTATATTTGACTCACTTTGAGCGATAAATAAAAGACCGGATACTTCTCTCACAATATTTGGGTGAGTAATATTGTATCTGTATTGAAATAGTTATCTATCTGTCTGCCATTTCATCATGTCAATTCATAATGCGCGCATTGCTCCTCCAAGCTTCGCTGAATACAACATATAGATTTTATATTTCAGTTAGTAACACTTGATAAATAGATCCACATATACTAAAACACATTAATACTATTGCATTCACTTTTTCTTTGCTATAAAGGGACAAATGTTTTTCAATAATGTGCCATTACAACTTTTACTTAAAAAAGTATTGCTATGTTGTTTAATCTTAGTCATGCATTGCTATATCGTGCATTCATATTGATGTTATTAAAGTAAGATTAAACCAAATGTAATAATAATATTGTATTAATTGTATAATAATAATAAACTCATAATTGTTCATTTGGTTTTACATTCAAATGAATGTCAAGTTGGCTTGTGGTTTTATATCCTACTGACGACTTGGTCTGTTGCATTTATTAGTCTGTGCAGTTGGCACAAGCCTGTGGCGTTAAGGTTTGTTTATGAATAGCGCGGTGCCAGAAAAGTTCATGGATGCGTGGATGCGAGTCAGTGTCGTGTTTGCGCCACGCATGTATGAGTGGGACAACATGGCTGTGTCTCAATATCTATAGTCAGCTGCGTTCCTAGGCAGCATTTTTGGCCATCAAAAGAGCCTTATTTTGGGCATCATAGGGGACTGCAGCATTTCTGGGTATGTATAGTATTTTGGGCACCATGGACTCATGTAGCATTTTTTGACAATTATAGGTGCCTGCAGCATTTTTGGACGTTTTCGTTGAGCAGCATTTTTTGTGGGCATCATGTGCGTACAGTATATTTTAGGCATATTTCGTTGCTCTAGGGTTGATTTTGGGGCATCACAGGTTCATACATTATATTTTAGGAATATTTCATAGATCATATTTGGGCATCATGAATGCATCATTCCTAGTGCATTGAGCATTTTTGGGAATCATGGACTTGTGCGTCACTTTTGGACATTATATGTGCTTGTAGCATTTTTGGGCACCATATATGTGTGCAGCCTTTTTCTTTCAGCAGCATTTTTGCCATTACTTGTGCAGATTACTGTGGGCATCATATGTGTGCACAGCATATTTGAGACATATTTCACAGTTTAGGGATCATCTTTGGGCGTCATGGATGCGTGCAGCATTTTTGGGCATCATAGGCACATGCTAGGTTTTTTTGGCATCATAAGACACATGCAGAATTGTTTAGGCATTATAGGCCGTTGCAGCAATTTCGGGCATTATAGGTGCATACAGCATATTTCTAGGGATAATTTTTGGGCATCATGGATGCATGCAGCATTTTGTGGCATTGTAGGACACTGCAGCAGTTTTGGGCATCATAAGCTCATGAAGCATTTTTAGTCATAATAGGCTTTTAGAGATTTTTTAGGTATCAGGCACCAAATAAGCTGTCTAGGTAAACAGCATACACAATTTTAAAACATATCCCATGTCTGTTCCATTTCTTTCTTTGTGAATGTGTGCTCTTACATTTGTAAACAATCTGCATATAAGCATTCAACTTTAATAAATAATTGACTGCTCTTTGAGTGCTCTGTTCACTGGTCACCAAGTGCTCACCACTGAACTGTCACTAAAATGATCAGCAGCGAGTTGTGAGAGCATCGGCGTGTTGGCACCACATCTGTTTGCATCCATGCTGCCATTTGGATGGGCCTACGAGTGGCCATGAAGCTTCAATGAGCTCAGTATGTCTCACGGGCACTGCTCATTAAGCTCAAATAATGAATGGATGCAGAAGTGATTATGAAACATGGCAGAGGGCAGACATGTTGGATGGTTTCAATGGTGAGAAGAGTGGAGGGCTACGGCCTCATTACTTCATCTGACCATGACACACTTCAGTTGCTGAAGAGCAGGGTGATTATAAAATCCGTACTTAGTTTGAAATGTCTGAAAAGTTGTACTGTTGTGGTGGAACATGGCAGCAGCTTTGTCCTTTAACTCTGTACAGCCTGACATGTTTTATTTTTAAAGCATTCTATTGAACTTTTTGACAAATATAATGAATATATTATTTTAAAAAAATGTGCATGTGTTTTTTGTTGAGTACCATATTTGATATATCAGGCTTTTATGGTCCATATAGTATGATATTTGAGAATATGTAGCTCATATTTGAACATGAATGATGGCAGATATATATAATACAATACAATCTTGAATGAGAGATGTACACAAAAGACTGCAGGTTCCCAAAGAACATTTCAGTCAACAGTTATTAAAATATTTTTTTTCCTACCTTTACTTATAAAATTCAGTTAAACGTTCACAGCAAAAAGGCACAAGAATTACACTAAAACCGACTTGCTAAAAAAGCATAAACTATCAATTATATGACAGAAGGCATGCACAAGATTGTGTGCAGCAAGTTTTGATCAGGTTAATAATTTAGAGACCTCAGAAATGTTGCGTATTGAATATTATTTAAAAATTTTTAGGTGAACTAAAAGGCTGTGGATGGGTCATAGGGTCAGCACACACACGTCCAGCCGTCCCCTTGATTTTGTCCCCTACAAGACGAGAGCAGTGGGCAGTATCGCACTACACTCACACGCATGGCCGACTGACTGATTACCCACGTCACATGCTCTGGTTTTCATGGAGATGGATGGCAGATTTAAAATGGCTGAGCTCTGAAAGCCACACACAGTTGTCAGCTTTTTGGCGGGACTGATCTAATGTCCTCCGGGCAGCTCGATATGGAAAAACAAAGGAATGCCTGCATGGAAGAGTGGATGAGGACTGTTGCGTTTTGTTCCCCTCTCCGATAGGATCTTGTTAATATTGTGCATGTTCGTCATGTCAAACAGAAGTGCTCTGGCTTGTTTTCTTTCTGTTAATCTTTTTTTCTGATGTTGTTGTTGTTCTTTGCTGTGCTTCCTATTCTGAATTTGAATGAGAGGCAAGTACAGTGTCATAACGAGGGGATGCTGTCAGATACATTTAGCAGCTGGAGTTATCGGATGACGCCCTGGGGTGTTAGAAACAAACTGTTCAATGCGCTTACCCAACATGTTACAGCATATAGATAAGGCAGGATATGAAATTCAAACCATGATAAGGCTGATTTTGAGAAGTAGGACTGACTGTTCCATGGCAAACATAGTGTTGGCACAGAATGATGCCCACTGTGCTTCCAATCTATAGATAGCATGAGCAGCACATCCTTTAGGATCTGACTGCTTGTCAGTTTCCAGCCTATTGATTTGAACACAAATTGATTTTACATTGAACTGACAATAGAAACTAAGCCTATATGTAACATTTTCACCTCCCGAGAGATGATATTTCAAACTTTTGATGTTTACAATTGATTTGCACAGTTTTTTTTTTCACTGGAACCATATCTGATCTCACAAATTGTATGTAGTGCATTTCTTTCAGAAGCATTGAAGTGTGCACTACATCGACTGCCCAGACTGGTCACCACATTTCATAATCCCATTTACCCCCCCCCCAAGTACCATCCTTGAGAGGGCACAGTTCAAATACAGCCTGCCAAGCCACTTAAATCAAATGTAGCACAATAAAATGAACCCAGAAAGACTGTGCACCTGTGTGACATGCCGTTCTGAATACTAAATACTGATTTTGCTCAAAGTTGTATTATTGCAGCATCTGGAACAGCCGTTTAATGGTACAATATTTTGTTCTGCTTAACAGAGATGGATGGCATGAGCTTATTGAAATCAACTCTTTACAATGTTGCTGTTTTGTACTCTAGTAGTGGCAGAACCTTTAAAACCTTTCCTAAACCACAAGCATGGTAATGATTTTATAATGTTTTGTTTAGCTGGGGGTTAGTTTATCATCTGACAACCATCTTATGTATAATTTTTAAATTATACAAGGAAATGAACTTAAAAATATAATTCACCCAAAAATTTGAATTCTGTCATTGCCATTTACTTCCATAGCATGGAAAAATACTATGGAAGTTCATGGCTACCGTCAGCTTTTTGGTAACCAACATTCTTCAAAATATCTTCTTTTGTGTTCAGCAGAAGAGAGAAACTCATACAGGTTTGGGACAGATTGAGGGTAAGTAAACAATGACAGAATATTCATTTTATGGTGAACTATCCCTTTAATGTCTTTTAATTTATATATTATATTATATAAATTAATATTAATGTTAATATTATATTGCTTGTATGAGACTAAATACCAGTCAACATTTTTATATATATGTAAATGGATAAAAGCCTGTGCAAAACTTGCCGCCACAATGTTGGTGTTGGTTTTGTGGTAGGATTCTGCTTTATTGTGTTGCTGTGTAGGTTCTAGGGCATTACTAGGTGGTTTCTGTGGTGATCTAATTGGTAGTTTACTGGCGAATTGAAATGAGCCCACCCTCAAGTCTCAGATATCATCGTCTTTAGATTTGACTTAAACTCCTACTTCTGTATAAATCTATGGTTTTTCATCTGACATCATTTGACAGGTGAAAATCAGCTAAAAAGTCTAAATGCCTATAGAAATAACATACCTCTACTCAACAAGCTTCACGTTTCAGGACGAGTTTGCATTTGTATTAGGGGGTTCAAGTCACTCACCCTGTGTGCCTTAGCAATAACACTAATTGGTATTACTATTAACCCCTTTTTTACTCCTTGCACAGAATTATCTCTAATTCAGAACATAATACATTTGGTTTTTGAGGAAGCATTTGGGAGTTTCTTTGTATTCTGTGGAGTGGAACTATAGTGCTTTTAGGTTCCTCAAAATACAACATTAGGCTTCTTTGTATTTCCAGCCATTAGCCGCAACGGTGTTGCATTACCAAATGACAGTACTTAGTACATACAATATTTTGAGAGGTAGAGAGCATGTGCGGTGACCTTCACTGGGTTGCCCTCTTCTCCTGAGAGAGGAGAATATGTTTCTTCAGCACTGGAGTGGGGAAATATCACTATAGAAACACCAGAGGGTCTAATTTAACATGATGCCGTGGGACTCGTTTAGAGCCAGTAAACATGACTAGCTGTTTATCCCAAAGAAAAAAATATTGCTTAGGGGTTGCGCTTTCATAGCTCAGGAGACGGGATTCTCAGCTATGTTGCATTTTAGAATCAACTTTGTCTGAGATGTTTCTCCTGAAAGTCCTTAATGTAAAAGAGATCAAAAATTAAAACAAATTTGACTTTTTGGCATTGTAAAGAGCTCAAATAAATTACCCTGCTACTTTTTGATTCTTTTTTTTTTTTTGTGAGAAATGCTTAAATTCAGAAATTTCTGAGCTTGATTTCAGAATTTGATCTTTTGGCAATCAGAGCACTTGTTTTTGAAAAAGCAGGAGTCTTTTACCCAAAGGGATAGTTCGCTCAAAATTGAAAATTCACATATTCAACCTCGTGTCATTCCAAAGCTGTATGACTTGTTTTTTCTGTAGAACATAAAGCAAGATATTTTGAAGAATGTTTCAACTGTTTTTGTTCATATACATTGAAAGATAATGGGGTCCAAAAGAATGCTGGACCTTCACATATAAACAAAAACACAGAGACAAAATATCCTCTTCAAAATTCAAGATGCATCTACAATCATTATTTTATTGCTGTTTAGGCATTTGATGCTTTTAGAAGATCCTGCGTTTAGTGTCCCAGCTTAGCTACAGTCCTGCAGTTGTTAAGTGATTTGTTTGTCTTTACCCTGTACCCCACATGGGACCCAGTAGCCCCTTGCCTACTGCAACTACCTTAAATTACTGCCCTGAACCATCTGCCACCATGCCCTGTGTGTGTGAGTGTTGTGCATTAGTGGCTGTGAGAAAAAGTACAGTTAGAGACAGAGAGGTTTGTTGTTACTGACAGAGAAAGGGGAAAATAAAGGGACTATGTATTTTCCCCACTGATCTGTTCATGTATACTTGAAGAATCTCCTTTATGCTGGCTCTTTTGCTCACAAAAGCTCCTTTGACTGACGTTGATGATGATGACTGACAGTTTTGGATGTGCCCCTTTGACTCCAGATAAGCATGGCTGACCTTTAGCGCGCATATAGTCCAAACAGCTGCATTATTAATGCCCACTATTGGTTGTTATGCCACATGAGTCAGTGGAGAATTTTATGACTCACCTGTAATTGAACTGCAGTCATGAGAAGGTGGCATAAAAAGCTTCAGGAGTGACGCAAACATCCATAAAACTTTTGTAGATTGAGAGAAGGATCATAATATTGACCTCAATTTCTGATCATGATTTTGCATTTTTCCAACTTACTGTATATATTACTTATATTACTGGATATACAGTATCCAATTGTTATAACTTATATACAGTAATGTTACATTTAGTGAAAAGTTCATTGAAAACTTTTGGGGAAAATTTTAATTTCAGAATAGTAGTTTGTGTCCCTTTTGCTTTAATGACAGATGGCCAATAAATTCTGAGAAAAAAAAATATACACACACACACACACACACATGTTTACTTAGCTATCTAAATGGGGACATTCCGTAGGTGTAATGGTTTTTATACTGTCTTTTTTTTTATTCTATCACCCTACACCTAAACCTACCCCTTACAGGAAACTTTCTGCATTTTTACAATTTAAAAAAAACTTTGTTTACTTTATTTTTATACCAGTTTTACAAATGAGGACGTACCCAAAGGGAGGTTTTTGGAGATTTTTGTCAGGTTTAGCTCACTTTTGGGTACAGATTTGTCCCCAAAATATAGTTAAGTAGGTACACACACACACACACATATATATAGTATTTAACTACTTTACTTTGCTGAAAAAACAAATATGACATCAGCTATGGAAAAAATTTTGAATTAGACAAATAGAAATAAAAAATATTTATAGAGGGACCTCTAGGTATTGGTCGATAACTGATATGGTGTTGTTATATATCATACATCCATAATGCTGACATTAATAGTGAAGAATCTTAAATATTTATTATTCTTCTTATATATTTATATTCATAAATATATATAAATATATTTCAAATTCTATTTTGAATCCCTTTTTTTTAATGCGGTCTTACATTTTTGGATTTTGGTATAGGCCAATTAGGCTATATATTTTTGGTATAATTATATTTTTGTGCATGCATGCATGCTGAGTTACTGGTTAAGTTTCCTTGAGATAATTCCTTCCACTGAAATGGCTTAAATTTAAAGGGGTCATGAACTACCTCTGTTTTTTATTTTTGTTCTGTTGTACTGCTGCTGTGATTTAGGTTAAAAATGCATAAATACTCAGTTCATATCAAACAATCTTTTTAACAGACAAAGCAATAGTGATCACTTAATGAAAACAGTTACTCACATGACTGTCAGATAGTCTGCACAGCATCGTCTTTTAGTTTCAATCTTTTTGAAAATTCCTCGTCGAATTGTGCCTTGTTTGTAAACGAATCTGTGGTAAATTGAAGTAAACAACTTCAATTATTGAGGCGATCTGGAACTTAATTAAAAATAAAGTTCATCCACTCTTTCCTAACGTTGGGATCAGAAGGAAGGCAATGCAAAGACTGTTTTTTTCCACAGCTTGGCACTGCACAGCATCTTGTTGTCTTTAGAGCCATCTTTATCGTTTGGTTTCTGCATAGACCTGCGCGTTCGCCTCTCTTGTAAACACTACATGCGTGAATCGGTGGGCGGGGCTAAACAGACAGTGATGTCGATCTTCTTCTGCGGAGGCAGCGCTTATCCACATTATTACATCATAGAGTAGAACATTCCAAAAGTTGTCTTCAATATAAGCTGTTTTTAGACTAACGACAAAGTTTTGAGTTCTGAAACTTACAGGATATTTTTATAGCACAATGACCTCTTATATGCCAAAAGATCAATTTTGGTTTCGCAGTTCATGACCCCTTTAATTAATTGCAAAATTAATTTAGAAAATAGTAAATCAAATATAAGATGAATTGATTTTGCTATTTCATACGACGAAAGAACAAAAATAAGCCAAGGATAACATCCATTCATGGCATAGCATCTAACCAGTTGTTATTTGCTGAATTTTGTGACACAAGGGTTGTGAAAGCTTCCTGGTCTGTTACCAGGACAACCAATTATTCACCAGTGGTATCATCCCAGGGTTTTGATAAAGCACACTTGTAACATGCCACTTTTGTCCACCATAAAAGGGCCGGAACATTGTTGTGAAAATGCTAGTAGTGTCCTTACAGGGTACTTAATTCAGGTTCAGGTCAGTGACGCTCAGTCGGATGTGTGTTTGTGTGCTGGACTGGTGCATATGTGTGTGTGTATCCTGTTTCACCTTTATATGTCAATAATAATACATTTTAGTAATCTCTCTTCAGATTATAGAAATTGTGGTTTTAAGTTGTTTTTACCCATATTAGTTGCTAAAAACATGTTTTCTATCTTTAATAACATCTGTAAATACATCAATATAACAATATCAGTTTCATGATTTCTGATGCATTCTCAAAAGCACTAAATGTCATTTGTAATCAATTATCTAACTATATCGAAATAATGCAAAGAAAAGGCAATGATGATGGAACGATGCCACAAGAATTATTACAGGAACAAGGAAAGCAGCCATTTATCCTTGTGTTGTGATTGACAGGATTAGATGAACATGCTCCTCCCAAACCTTCATTTGGAGCTCCATTTGTTTAAATGACAGCTACTTTATTGCGTTTGATCTATTATGTCTGACTATGCAGATAAAACCCACTTTCTGTCCCTGTGAGGTTCATGGCCCCTGTTATATTGAGCTGTCACAGGGAGTTGAGAGAGAGAGTTAAAGGCAATGACGGAAGACAGTGGTGACTGGAATTGGTGGAAACTCTCAGCAGAGACACATGCGCTCAGGCAAGAAACTCAAAGATATGCCACAGTAGTTTTTATTGGAATGAAAGGTCAGCAGTCTTGATGGAGTAGTTAAACCAAACATTTTAATTTGCTGAAAATGTACTCACTCTCAGGCCATCCAAGATGTAGATGCCTTTGTTTCTTCATTAGAACAGATTTGGAGAAGTCTAGCATTACATCACTTGCTCATCAATGTGAATGGTTGCCGTCAGAATGAGAGTCCAAACAGCTGATAAAAACATCACAATGACCCATAAGTAATCCAAATGACTCCAGTCCATCAAATAACATCATGTGAAGCAAAAAGCTGCGTGTTTGTTAAAAGCAAATCCATCAATAGGTCATTTTAACTTTAAACTGTTCCTTCTGGCCAAAATAGAAGGTCATAATCCATAATAACACTTCATTCAATGAAAAGTCCAACCCCTGTTATCCTCTCACATCAAAATCCACTGACATATTTGTTTAAAACAGTTTTCACTTGTAAACGATGCTTGATCTGTGCATATTTCTCTCCTGATTCAGATGGCACAACTTTTTTACTGGAGAAAGCAATATTATGGATAGAGGACTCGTTTGAATAAAAAAAAGTTTTACGGGTTTTTTTTGCAAAAACACAGCTTTTTTTTCTTCACAATGTTAATTGATGGACTGGAGTCATGTGGATTATTTGTGGATTACTGCGATGTTTTTATCAGCTGTTTGTCATTCTGACGGCACCCATTCACTGCAGAGGATCCATTGGTTAGCAAGTAATGTAATGCTAAATTATTCCAAATATGTTTTGATGTAGAAACAAACTCCTGTACACCTGTACATTTTCATTTTTGTGAATGCTAAATAGGAAAGTTACAATTTACCATACTAATGTCTGGGTAATGCTAGTCTAGCAGGTGAACCAGTGCTGCCAAACTGGTGAACTACTATCTGACCTCCATTGTTATATGACAGGTTCTGTGTGTTTCTCAGGGTTTAAATCTAGAAATCTTAAAACTACTCTTTCATCTCTCAGTTCCTTCTGCCATTTCTGTGTGTCAATCTTGAAAGAGTTTGCAGAGGGTCACTGAGGTGAATAAAGTCTGGAAGAGACTCAAATTGAGTCATCTCTTCTTTTCTCGTTCAATCTCTGACAGTTGCAGTACAATGTCCAAGCCTTGGAAAAAAAAACTTTTCTCACCTGGGATCCATTTAAGCGCCAGACCTGTATGTCTTTGTACGTGTGTTTATTTGTGTTTGTGTGTGTGTGTGTGCATCTATGTGTGTGCGCTGTGGTAGAATTAATCCACTGCCAATATCCCAGTGTCCAGCACATCTCGGCTCCCAGGGTTCTCATCTCATTTGGTGGCTCTTAAAAGGAGCACTCACAGACTGATGTGGCTGGAATATCAAAGACTTCAGCAGTGACCACACAGGCAATCACTGTCCATCGATCAATCCGAGTGACAATGGAGAACTGATGAAAGAGAGAAAGTGATAGGAGAGACCATGAAACAAGGCCACAAAAGACATTTGCTACATTTTCTTACTGACGGGAAGGTAACAGCTATGTGTGACTGAAAAAATCACGGAAAGAACATGAAGCAGAATTAATGTGCATGACGTCTTGGCCTCATCACAGGAAGTTTGTGAGAGCTATTCATTTTTTTTATTTTATGGTCTTTAAAGTCAACATAAAGTCAAAATAGACTATATTTACTTGCTTAAAAGTCAATTGTGCAAGTTATTCTAAAGAAGCAACAATAAAACAATATTTACCGGATGTCAGCTAGGTAGCAAGGGGAAAATAACCAGTAGTCAAATAGCCAAAATAATGCAGACTTGTACAAATACTAATACAAATAATATTACTACTACTACTAATAGCAAAAACAAAACAATTTGAAATTACCATTAGGAAATCTTCAGGCTCAACATCTCAGACACATCTTGGTTCCCAACTAAATCTATTCCTGTTCTACATTTTTATACTATTTGTATATAATGTTTTTCTTGTAAATGCATCGCATTACTGAAATAAAATATGCAAATGCCATTTCATGTTGACTTTAAGTTTATATACATATAAGTACATCTGGAATGCAGTGTGACATTCCATCTAAAACTCTCATACAATATTTTTCATAAAAAAGTACATGCCATTTTTATTGAGACTAATATTTTTGTTTTTAAAAAAATAAAATTTTCATACCACAGATTCATTTAAATTGGTTGATAGTGTTCAACTAGTGTAGGCAAAATAAATAAATAGATAATTAGATAAAAGGTGGAAAAAAACTAAGAAAAGGTGACCAATTACAGCATGTAAAACCAGACATTTTCCAGATATACCAGACATATACGTGCATGTAAATATGAATTTAAAATCTTGATTTTTGAGTGTACTTCCAAAGAGTTGAGTCTACTTCCAATTAACTCCTTTGATATTCCTGAGAGGAGTTTAATGTTTGCTTTGAAAGAGCAGATGTTGGAAAGCAATCATTTACCTGTTCGGAAACTTAAAGCTAACCGTGTAGCCCTTTCTGGCTGCCCTTCAGAAGTTTGTTTTTCACTGACAAGCCAGCAACCTCTAGGGCAGTTGCATGTGGTTTAAGCAACTTAAAACTTGAAGCATTAATCTGCAAAGCCTCACAGAAAAGCATCACTTTTGCTCAAAGAAAGAGAAGCGGCGTAGTGACGGCAGCACCTTTACATGTCTCACACATTTCTTCCCTCAGCACCGCTAGACTAATCCGCAAGCAGCCGTCATAATCCTATAGGAGCCACAAAAACGCAAGCATTCGTTGATAAGCAGAAACGTCCTCTCGGGTGGCAAATGAAGCAGGAACTGACTCATCAGACAGAAACTCCGGAGAGATTTTATTCCACAGCAAACAACTGGGAAAAGAAGACTGAGTTTCTATTGTAACTCTAAAACCCAATTAATCCATTATTTCTCAACACAAGCCAATCAGAAGATTAAAGGTTTTTGGTGTACCTTGTATTTTTTCCCATTCATTTTTAGACTGCCCATATTTCTTATCAGCTGAGGTGCTTTTGGAAGCTTAGTTTTCTGCAACATTTGCTCTCCTGACAGACATTAAATTGGGCCTTGTCCATGGCTCTGGATGGGACTGCTCTGTCCAACCTTCACCTTGGACACCAAACACAGCTGGCCTCTGGCCCTCTTAAAAAAAAACCTCCACTCCCGTTCTCCCTCTTTAACACTTCCCTCACCTTCCAGACCTCAAAGGCCCTTTTTAAACCTGGTATTATGATGGTTTTCGTCAATCTGATCAATTGCCGATGACATTAAATACAGGCGTAAACGGGTTCTAAAATGTTTTGAGATAGTCCACTTTGACCACTTCCAGAGGAAGTCAAAAATGATGAAAGCACACCACAACAATCGATTCCATCTTCACTATATTGAGCCAAAACTATTGAAACACTGTTACCATTCATATCAATCCCAATTAATTGTAAGCACTGTAATAGCTTCATTTATTCAATTGTATTCATGCGCCACCTAATCGCCACCCACTTACCAAACATGTGAACGTTATGGGACTTATTACGAGAAAAGCGCACCAAAACAATAATTTCCACATATGTTGAGCCAAAGCAATTAAAATTCACTGTTACCATTCGTATCCTTTGCCAAATGCTTGTAAACAACAATTTATTCAGTCGTATTTGTGTGACATACTTGTGGCTCCCGTGAAAGTTATGTAGAGTGTGACAAAATAAGAGGGGAGGGTCCAGACGAAATCCAAATACAAGTGGTCACAGGAGACGCATTTAAAACACATGGTTATAGCAGGTGTAAATGGCAATGCCTCTTGGATGACCACTTGCGAATGGGTGACTGAAAGTGCATCTTAATACCAGGTGTAAACAAGGTCTTTATGTTTCTATTTAGTCACCTTGATCGCGGTTCCTTACCACCCTCCTCTCCAGCTCACCGTGTGTCCCTTGTTGTCCTCATTGTGTGATATAAAGAGATACATGCTGGTAGACCTGATCTGTTGTTCTGAATTGAATTGTAGAAATGGGTAAAAAGAACAGGTCAAGGGCGTGCTACGAAAACAAAAGGGTGTCACCCTGCACACATTTAAAGACAATCAATCAATCAATGTACTGTGTGTACTTACATCAAAAAATAAGTACAATGTACTTATTGTGTTCATATTGTATTGCAAAGTACTTCTGCTACTATTGGGGTGGGATACGGGTAAGGTTAGGGGCAGGTTTGGGGGTATGGGTAGGTTTAAGGGGTAAGGTGTAAGGGATGGGTCAACAGTGTAATTATAAATGTAATTACATAAATTAATTACAGATGTAATTACATACAGGGGACATTAAATACAGGCGTAAACGGGTTCTAAAATGTTTTGAGATAGTCCACTTTGACCACTTCCAGAGGAAGTCAAAAATGATGAAAGCACACCACAACAATCGATTCCATCTTCACTATATTGAGCCAAAACTATTGAAACACTGTTACCATTCATATCAATCCCAATTAATTGTAAGCACTGTAATAGCTTCATTTATTCAATTGTATTCATGCGCCACCTAATCGCCACCCACTTACCAAACATGTGAACGTTATGGGACTTATTACGAGAAAAGCGCACCAAAACAATCATTTCCACATATGTTGAGCCAAAGCAATTAAAATTTACTGTTACCATTCGTATCCTTTGCCAAATGCTTGTAAACAACAATTTATTCAGTCGTATTTGTGTGACATACTTGTGGCTCCCGTGAAAGTTATGTAGAGTGTGACAAAATAAGAGGGGAGGGTCCAGACAAAATCCAAATACAAGTGGTCACAGGAGACGCATTTAAAACACATGGTTATAGCAGGTGTAAATGGCAATGCCTCTTGGATGACCACTTGCGAATGGGTGACTGAAAGTGCATCTTAATACCAGGTGTAAACAAGGTCTTTATGTTTCTATTTAGTCACCTTGATCGCGGTTCCTTACCACCCTCCTCTCCAGCTCACCGTGTGTCCCTTGTTGTCCTCATTGTGTGATATAAAGAGATACATGCTGGTAGACCTGATCTGTTGTTCTGAATTGAATTGTAGAAATGGGTAAAAAGAACAGGTCAAGGGCGTGCTACGAAAACAAAAGGGTGTCACCCTGCACACATTTAAAGACAATCAATCAATCAATGTACTGTGTGTACTTACATCAAAAAATAAGTACAATGTACTTATTGTGTTCATATTGTATTGCAAAGTACTTCTGCTACTATTGGGGTGGGATACGGGTAAGGTTAGGGGCAGGTTTGGGGGTATGGGTA
The DNA here is from genome assembly GCF_001515645.1 of Sinocyclocheilus grahami. Classification (NCBI taxonomy): domain Eukaryota; kingdom Metazoa; phylum Chordata; class Actinopteri; order Cypriniformes; family Cyprinidae; genus Sinocyclocheilus; species Sinocyclocheilus grahami. The sequence continues at coordinate 1,357,433 of NW_015505237.1, forward strand.
GGTTTAAGGGGTAAGGTGTAAGGGATGGGTCAACAGTGTAATTATAAATGTAATTACATAAATTAATTACAGATGTAATTACATACAGGGATTTTTGTTGCAATGTAAAAACATGTATGTACACAATAAGTGCATTGTATCAAATTATTAATTTAAATGTAAGTACATAGTAGTTAAGGCCACTTAATATAAAGTGGGACCAACTATTCATTAAAAGAACCACCTCAAAAGAGTCATCCATCATTTTATAGTTTTACTGCTGAAAAGTGGTACAGGAAACATGGTTACAGGGAAACTACTTCACGTTATGAAAATAGTCATTTTAAGAATTAACAACAGGGCCCAGGCAGCACAGTTGAGTGAGTTCAGCTGAACACAGACAGCTTCAGAACAGTAAGTGCAACAAATACCTTTTCACACAGCCACTGAAAATAGAGTAAAGATCGATCTAGTGATTTCAAGAATCAATATCGGGATAGTTCAAATGAACATCGCAATTAATTGGAAAAACCTATATTTTTACCCATAGTTTTCCCTACTGATTGAACAGTTTATTTTCACAAATTTTGAAATTATCACAGTGTGTTTCACAAGTGTGCACAGAAGATGCTGCTAAGCTGCACCAGTCTGGGGCCTGGGCCTAGACCAAAGTACAACAAAATTCAGTGCTGTAGTGTATGTTTGCTTAAACAACAATCCAAAACCAGTGGGATAAAGTTGTTTCCACAAAGTGTGTTCAACTGTTGTTACAACTCCCAGGTAACCACACAACTCGCTCACAGGTTCCAAAGCGAAATGGGTGTAGATTAACTTTCATAAGCCCCTCCACCAACATTGCTTTCCAATTTGAGCCATTCTTCATTTCCTTTGCAGTTTCATAGAAGGCTCTGGAGTAATGATTGACAGATTTGGTTTCCTCTTGCACGCCGGCTCTTTGAGCAGTCACTCATTACAAACGAGTTAACAAAGGTCGGCCTGTGGGCATGAGTGCTTGCAGAGTTTGATGGAAGCCTTTCTGATTGAAAACAATAGTGGATTGTCTCACCAGCCCCAAAGAATCAGCTTTCCAGAGCCTTGAGGCGAATGTTGTCAGCCATACAGTTCATTAACCACTTAGATCTTTAATTAAACCCCCCTGTCTAAAGTTACCTAATCAGAAAGATGCCAAGATTAGCAAAGCCACCAGACCACAGAATTCCAAAAAAGGTCAGCGACAGAGAGGGAGTGAAAAAGAGCAAGAGAAAACGAGAGGAGATGAATGCTCACCTCTGATTAGTCATCATGATCCCACTAAAATGACCTTCCATCAGGGGGAGAAAATAGCGCCGTGGGCGACCGGGTCTCAGAACGTCTCAGATGAGTTCCTCTGCAAAGCTGCTGCTGCTGTATTCCGTAGTCATGTGCCCCTCGTCAACTATTTAGACCTGTTCAATATTTAATGAACTTTAATAATCCGAGAGCGGAGATAATGACTCATTAACGCAGTGCCTCATTTGTCATATGTGCACCCAAATATATCCATTTTCAAAGCCCAGGGCAATTTGGATTTGGTTTAATATATCTCGGATTCAGCCAGAGGCAGACATGTTATAAAACATAATGTCATGACAAAGTGTAAAACCCCAAAAGAATAGCAGGCAACAGCTGCTAACAGAAGACAGAGAAATGGAAACATCAGCTGTGACTAGTTCTAATCAGACTGTACTTTACACAGCATTGTAGGTAAATAACTACAAGAGTAACAAAGCACAGTAAATGGTAAAACTATTTGCACTGCAAATCAGTGTATTTATAATTACAACATTACATTAAAATAAAAGAAATACCAGTTTGCAATATTAAGCAGCATAACTGTTTTAGGGGGGGAATGGTTCATCTTAGTCATGGTTCGGTTTGTATCACGGTTTTAGAGTCATGGTTTCGGTATGGTATGTGCTATGTTTAGGCAAAAACTATACTGTCAAATAAAAATAAAGAAAATAAGAATAATCTATCTAACTACAAGCAACAGCACAAATAAATACAATAGAGTAAAGATACAAATAACATACATTTTTAGGTACAGAAATTGAATAACGTAATGAAATGTAAAACAGCATTGCATATTTGACTGTATATATTAAAGACTATTCTTGATTAAAGTTACAAAAGCTATTCAATCAAGAGCAGTGAATGATTTCTTTGTTGTTGCTGTTTGATTAATATTAAGAAAGTGCTGTCACTTTAAGAGAATGCTCTGATCCAGTGCACTGATACAGTATGTTCAGCCGGCTATGTCTGCTATAGGATACTTACCAAGACGGGCATTTTGACATAATTTTTGTGTGAATTTGTCCATTTAAACACAATACTTCAGAGAGAGCTTAATATTTGCACGCATTCTGAGGCGCGAGTTTGCGCGCTTCGGATGAGCACAAGCACAAATCTGGCCCTTAAATGTTTACACTGGCAAAGCTTAAATGAGTTTAGCTTAAACACAGATATCAACGTGTGCTGTTCAGGTCTCACCTGTGCGCGCGCGCCTCAGAACCCGGGTGATGACGGAATAAATGCTCATATTCCAGCATACGGCATTTGCATTGAACAAGAGAGAATATTTTGTCCACGTTTTAGACCCTACGTGTTATTTATAGCAAACCATTACAGATGCGTTGTCAGATTTAAGTTGAACCGTGGTCCTGGCGCGTGCCGAACTGTACTGTTCGATTTTTTTCGCGCGAACCATTCCACCCCTAAACTGTTTTGTACAGCTAAAATAACTGGAAGCAAATGACACTTTCAAATGAAGATATTTTTGATGATATTTTTGAACTAACACGTTCAAGAGATGGACTAAGACATGGTCCTTTTTCTGGGTCTTGAAAGTGGTAGCTGCATTACTGTCTATGCAGGGTCAGAAAACTCTCGGATTTCATCAAAAATATCTTAATTTGTGTTCTGAAGATGAACGAAGGTCGTTCGGGTTTGGAAGGACATGACGGTGAGTAATTAATTACAGAATTTTAATTTTGGGGTAAACCATCCCTTTAAGATGAAGTGGATAGTGTTGAAAAAAAATTACTTGATTTTATTTTTGTGATATATATGATTTTAAGTTTCAGATTAGTTTTAGTTTGTTACACTTGTTCATATATTTTAGCTTTAAGTTTAGAAATTGTTTACCCTGATCACTGATTGGTTGTTTTACATGTCAGTCTGATGGTTGATTCACATAACAGAGAGCAAGAGTGAACACCCAATATTTCATTGATTTCTAAAGTATTATTTTCCTGTTCGTTTGCTCCATATGGCTTAAACATTAACATTTAAATCTTTAATGTTGTTTCAATTTTATATAAACATATTTGTTACACTAAATGACAATGGAACATTATTTCACCCATATTTTAACATTTTATTTTCACAATAACACGTTCAAGAGATGGACTAAGACATGGTCCTTTTCCTGGGTCTTGAAAGTGGTAGCTGCATTACTGTCTATGCAGGGTCAGAAAACTCTCGGATTTCATCAAAAATATCTTAATTTGTGTTCTGAAGATGAACGAAGGTCGTTCGGGTTTGGAAGGACATGAAGGTGAGTAATTAATTACAGAATTTTAATTTTGGGGTAAACCATCCCTTTAAGATGAGGTGGATAGTGTTGAAAAAAAATTACTTGATTTTATTTTTGTGATATATATGATTTTAAGTTTCAGATTAATTTTAGTTTGTTACACTTGTTCATATATTTTAGCTTTAAGTTTAGAAATTGTTTACTCTGATCACTGATGGTTGATTCACATAACAGAGAGCAAGAGTGAACACCCAATATTTCATTGATTTCAAAAGTATTATTTTCCTGTTCGTTTGCTCCATATGGCTTAAACATTAACATTTAAATCTTTAATGTTGTTTCAATTTTATATAAACATATTTGTTACACTAAATGACAATGGAACATTATTTCACCCATATTTTAACATTTTATTTTCACAAGTTACCTAAAACATTAAAGAAACAAAGAATCATGGTCATGTAGTTCTTCACCTGAATTTATTTACATTTTAACAAAAATGGTGAAATAGCTCTGACTGATGGCTTCAACAGAAACGTATACCATTGATTATTAACCTCAGAGCTCAATGTTAAGTGTGCCTTGAACGTTTTATCTCTTTCTCTCTAGAGAAAATGAATGAGAACTCGACTTGAGAGAACATGAAGTACCATTTAATTAACAAAAGTCTTTGTTAATGATAAAAGTTTTTGGTAATGATACAATCTTGCTCTACTCTTGATTTTTCAAATACTTGAGGCAGAAGTAATGAGAAAGGTGTGAAATTGTGCAATTCTCCGTTGCATTACTCCTTCACTTTAATCTTGTCAAGAGACCTACTGTCCACAATACATTTCTGTTTTTTATCGCTGTTGTCAGTCTATAAAGCAGTGGTTCTCAACCTTTTTTTCCACTGGGCCGCACTATGGTCTAAGTGCAAGTCTCACGGGCCGCACGCATATCACTTACATATTACATCACCAATACAAACCAACCAGATTTATAATATTATAGCATAAATATTATAAAATCTAATCGATTACATTCATTCAAATAAATAAATAATTCTACTCACCATTAATAAAGCACCTGATGCTGTCGGGAGCTGACCAATTTTGTGAAATTCATCTCGAAAGGAGTAACAGCACAAGGAAGTTGCGATTGTAAGTTGCAGTCTGTAAGACGCGCATGGAAGTGTGATTTGACGTGTGACATTGCAGAAAATGTGCATTTCGATTTTCTCCCTTAATAACAAATTTGTCCATTCTGATGCTCAATTTTACTGAACTAATGGCTGCTGATTACTATTTAAATTGAATTCTGCTAAAGTGCGTGCTTGTAAGTGTTAAATGCGTAAGGTTAATTACGTGAGAAGCCGACAGGTCTGCTCCTGTCTGAAAATCATTTATGAAAAACAAAATTATTTTACATAACAAAAACATTATAGCTTATATTTGTTTAGTACATTTTTTAATTAATGTAAAAACTAAATTGATTTGTAAAACTGAAAGTAATTTTTTTTTTATTTGTGTTCACCATGGTGGGCCGCATTTGAATTTCTGTCTGAAAATCATTTATGAAAAACAAAATTATTTTACATAACAAAAACATTATAGCTTATATTTGTTTAGTACATTTTTTAATTAATGTAAAAACTAAATTGATTTGTAAAACTGAAAGTAATTTTTTTTGATTGTGTTCACCATGGTGGGCCGCATTTGAATTCGTGACGGGCCGCTGGTTGAGAACCACTGCCATAAAGCATGAATGTATTTTAATGGCTCTTTGCCCAGCTTGTTCACAGAGAGGTGTAGAAAGATGGGGAAACACAACAGCAAGCTTGCTCCTGAGGTGCTTGATGACTTGACCAAGAGTACAGAGTTCAACGAAGCTGAGCTGAAGCAGTGGTATAAGGGGTTCCTGAAGGACTGTCCATCTGGCATCCTCAATCTGGAAGAGTTCCAGCAACTCTATGTCAAGGTGAGGGAAGTCAAAAGGATGCTTTCCACATTAGATATACCTACTCTCAGTGTGACCCTCAGGTACATGAAGGAAATTTAAAAAAGACACTGAAAAATATTGTCAAGGCTTTCCCTGTTGAAAAAACCCCCAGCAAATGCTGGTTAGGTATGTTTTGAATCATGGCAGCTGGTTTGAGCTGGTTTAAGCTGGACCTTAGCTGGTTAAAGCTGGTCCTAAGCAACTAGTCAGGACCAGCTTAAACCAGCTCATGACCAACCAAGGACCAGCTTAAACCAGCTCAAACCAGCTGCCAGGCTTCAAAACATAACCAGCATATTAGGGTTGGTTCACCCAAATGTGAAAATTCTGTCATCATGATTTAGTTACACTCATGCTGTTCCAAACCAGTATGACGTTCTTTCTTCTTATGTGGAACACAAAAGATGTCAAGCAGAATCTTGACCTTCATATTTCCATAAAATGAGATCATTACGACTAGGGACTATAAAACTACAAAAATGATGAGAAGTCGCTATACAGATATCATAAAAATGGTGATTATCATTTTGGGGTGGACTGTTCTCTTAAGTAGGGCTATGTAGTTAAGTTACTAAAAAGTGTACTAAAAGCAAGATGCTGTTTTGTGTCTTTCAGTTCTTTCCTTATGGCGACGCTTCAAAATTCGCCCAGCATGCCTTTCGGACATTTGACAAAAACAATGATGGTACCATTGACTTCAGGGAGTTCATCTGCGCGCTGTCCATTACTTCCAGGGGAAGTTTTGAGCAGAAACTCAACTGGGCCTTCAACATGTACGACCTGGACGGAGACGGCAAGATCACACGCATGGAAATGCTGGAGATCATTGAGGTGAGGGATTCAGAGAAGGCACTGCATCACATAATAAAATACGTGTTTGCTTTAGAAGTGTGTTCATCCCATTTTTTTGGGCTGTCTCTGATGTCCAGGCAATCTACAAGATGGTTGGGACGGTGATCATGATGCGTATGAACGAAGATGGGCTGACCCCACAGCAGCGTGTGGACAAAATCTTCAGCAAGATGGACAAGGACCACAACGACGAGATCACGCTGGAGGAGTTCAAAGAGGCGGCCAAGAGCGACCCCTCCATTGTTCTTTTACTGCAGTGTGACATGCAGAAGTAAGGAAGGAGAGGAGGAAGATGAGTGAAGTGGGCTGGGGGATGTAGGGAGGGGAGGAGAACCATGTACAGACTTCTAGAGAGATGTAGGTAATAGAGCATGAGAGAAAATGTACATACAGTTAAGTTAGACTGCATGATAATCTTGGGAATGTTAAGGGAATGATTATGGCCATTTGGAATGATTAGTCAAAGTAATGCAAGAGAGGGTCTTTTCCACCCTGTATCACTTATTACACATTCTGTCTGCTTTCCAGCCTCTAGAGAGAGTCAGAAAGTTCAAAAGATTGAATCCTTAATACAAGATGTTTCTTTCCTCAAAAAAGGTCTTTTCTGAGCCAACTAACTATATTTTAGGATTAGAAGCATATTTGAACAATTTAATGTAAAAATTAAATTTTTTAAAGATACAAAATGCATTTTTAGGCCTGAAATTATATTAGGGATACACGATATATCAGAATTAATATGGTGTAGAAGCAATTTTCACTCAGAAATTGCCAGTACATTTCACAAATAATTACAAAGAAATGGCAAACAAGACATAAATTAAAGAAAGACTGAAATAGTATTTCATGTAAAACATTTTAAAATATTCATCTTTGTTTTATTTGTTTTACTACAAAAAAAATCATATTATTTAGTGTTACTGATTTTTTATATTTATTGGTGGATATTGAAATTACCTGGTATTTGAGACACTTAATAGTTCATGCTCATTTCCCCTATTTTTACATTTAGATGATCTTTGCTGTCATTTAACACTCACTTGAAATTAATCTTTAAAAACACAAATCATTAAATAACACTGTTAAATATAATCTTTAGCAAATGAATTTCCACTTTTCATACTGTACATTTTTATATAATTTATTTAGAAAAAATAGAAATGAATTTATCTATTATTCATTTATCTACAGAAGCAGTGTCGAGATTACAAGAAAAAGGGCTTCCGTAATTTATCGGTTATTGTGCATAACAACAATTATCTGCTTATCGGTATCGGCCACATGTTTATACCATGCATCTTTTTTATTTATTTATGTATTTATTTATTTTTTGCCCAGATTGAAAATGTCAGAAGAGCAACATGCCCGGTTACAGGTTGTGCCAGAGGAAGAGCATTACAGAATTACTGAGAGTTCAGGGCAGGACTGAATCCTTTGATATTTGCGGGTGCCTTCATATACAGCGCTCTACCCCACTAGATAACACTCCAGCAACTAATACTGACACATCAGTGGAGTTTGAATGCATTGCCATAATCTGACGATACCATCACAAAGCATAGACTTCTAACTGCGTTATTGGCCGAGATAAAACTGAAAAGCCATGGCTGAGTAAAAGGGTGATATTTTGTAACGGGTCATGCCAGAAAACGAGGAGTAGTGTTAGCTAGAGAACTGACAATATATGTACATGAAGACATTTTGTACATAATGCCTATACACATGCTTAATATGTACATGTAAATGTTTCTCTACCTTATAACTGCTTTCATAATCTGACTGCAATGATTTGTGTGCTAACACAAAAAAACCTTACTGTACTTACGTATGTGGGTCTGTCTGTGGAAGAGGCACAATAATGTGTGCATTTTCTTCATTATAATCTGGTGTGAAAGCTGCAGTGTGAGTGTGTGAGTTCATGTAAGAACACAAATGCCTCAATCTTTGTATTAATTCTTTCTTATGATCTTCACGCCAGTGCTAGGAGTATTACGCCGTCGTGTTTGTTGTTATCTGGTGTGGGTGGTGAGCTTTTTTTTTTTTTTTGTCATGAGAGCTTTAGTTTAGTTCAGTCTTTATTAGTTCATCTCTTATTTCATAAGCTTTGCAGGTGTCACATAAGGGGATTTTAATTGTATGAATATTGTCAATGTTGAACTATCTTTCTTTACTCTTGTAATATAAGTGGACACAAATGTAAATCAGACGCAGAATGTGTAGTACTTGTCAATGTTACTATGCCGCAATACTAACATGAGATTACTGTTGCACTATGTAGTGAGTAGAGGCAATACAGCTTTAGTTTTAGACTGCCTCCCTGTGGTGAAAGATGTTAATTAACTTGCCCAGTTAACTTTAGCACCAGATCTTCAAACACTACGATTTCACTCAGAACCAGGGCTGTCAGGGGGTCTAAGGGGTCCAACTAAATTCAATATGTGATATAGTCTCTGTGAATTTTAGCAGCAATCCCCCTTGAAAGAAACAGCTCGCAGTTTGCTGAAAATTTTGTTTTGGTTCCTTATTGGAACAGATTTGGAGAAATTTAGCATTTCATCATTTGCTCACCAAAGGATCCTCTCCAGTGAATGGGTGCCGTCAGAATGAGAGTCCAAACAGTTGACAATAATTCACTAGTAATCCACACGACTCACAGTCCATCGGTTAACATCTTGTGAAGCAAAAAGATGAGTGTTCGTAAGAAACAAATCAATCTATAAGGCATTTTAACTTTAAACTGTTGCTTTTTGCCTAAATAAATCTGTAATAATGCTTCATCCAGTTCACTGCATAGGATCCATTGGTGAGCAAGTGATGTAATTTCTCCAGATTTCTCTTTTAAACCCTAAATATACTTCTAGATCACAATGAGGAGGGTCTTACTGGAACGTTGTGCTACAAAAAAAAGCAATGATTATTTGTATTTAGACATCTTTTTAGCTTTACCCAAGTGACTTATTTTTCATTAGTGAAAGGCTTTAGCAATTCTCAAAGATTAACCCTGCGATTCATTTTGCAGCAGTTTATTTTTTACATCTTCAGTAACAGCAGTTTAAGCAATTTCTTTACTCGCCCGTAAGCACATTTTGTCACAACTGCTTTTCCACTACTCATAATCTTGTGAAATCCTTGTGGGATGTGTTTCCTGTCACATTCACACACCTCTGCTCATGAGTGGCAAGTGTAATCTCTTTCTTATTATGTCACATAATAGCTTTCTTTATACTAAACTGTGCTACCCCTTGTGAAAAAGAAGTGTGCTTAATTGTATTGAATGTGCACTTGTAGTGTACTTCAAATCTTTTAGGTACATTAAAAAAAAACTGTACTTGCAGATAATATAATATGAATGAATTAAAAGGCCACTTAAAGAAAGTATACTTTTATAACTGTTTCTTAATACACTTAAGTACACTTTGTAATACTTTCAAATTAAAAAGTAAATTTTAAATCATTATGTGTTAATAATCTTTTGTCATGCTTTTGAAGACACTCTTACTTTGATGTGTTTATTAACATACTAAAGCACATGTAAAGTACTTGGTTAATATATTTTAAGTACTTAACTGCAACTTCATTGCAAATGTGTAATTACAAAATTATTTAAATATGTGACAAAACTTTCAATAGAAATGACATTAAAGTATTTTTACTTTCAATAATTAATACAAATGCATGTAATACAACGATGTACTTAAGCAAAGACAATAGAATAAAGGGACTTTGACTTAAGTCCTACTTAAGTGGGTCAAATAAATTGCCTTTAACGTTAATTTAAACTGTAATAATATTTCATTTAAAGGGTTAGTTCACCCAAAAATGAAAATTAGGCTGTGTTTTACTCACCCCCGAGGAACTGCTTCTGTTTACAACACTGAGCGCAAGCTAGATTCAAGTGATTATTACGTTTTGAATATGGATATTTTTCTTACAAAAATGCATCGATTCGCTACAGAAGGCCTTTGTTCACCCCCCGGAGCCGTGTGAGACACTTTTTTTATGGATGGGCGCTTTTTATTTAAGTTCTTTTGGACTGAAGCAATGCAACACCCGCTGAGTGCCATTAAACAGCTTGAAAGATCAAAGACAATTTTTAATATAACTCCGACTGGATTCGTCTGAAAGAAGAAAGTCATATACACCTAGGATGCCTCGGGGGTGAGTAAAACGCAGCATAATTTTCATTTTTAGGTGAACTAACCCTTTAATTGCAATTAACATACAGTTAAGTGTCCGAAAACATTGCATTCAGTTCACACTTAAGTATATTAAGTACTCTTTTTAAAAGTATGCTAATGTGTACTTATTTTTCACAAGGGAAAATCAAATTTAATTGGTCACTGTCACTGAATTTGATCTTTGACCGCAATTCAGAGCTGTACCAGCGTTACTCAATATATGGTCTGCAATCTTTCAGACTGACCATCTGACTATCCAATGATCACTGTGATTAAATTACATAAACGCAGTAATGGTCATGGGTAATGATTATGGGAAGTGCAAAATGGGCCTTGTGGATTTTGTGCAATGTGCTGATCTGCCAGTGAGCTAAAGTCCAATATGACAATTTCTGTGCCAAAGACTCTATAAAACATAAAATTGGATAATAAATAAGATATATATTAAATATATACTGTATGTATACACATGCACATGGATGTTCTGAACTTGCACCCAATTATTGAAAATGTATTTTGATTGCATTAACATTTATATTACAGCTTAAAAATGTGTGTAACCTTCCACTGCAAATTCTGATATTGTCCCAAAATGATAACATTGTAAAGGGAGTAATTGTGTCCAGTCGTGCAATACAATGCTTTCTGTTTTGGTTCTTTTAATTGTGGTGATTTTGGCTCACATTTAACAAAAACCCACCAATTCACTATCTCAACAAATTAGAATATGGTGACATGCCAATCAGCTAATCAACTCAAAACACCTGCAAAGGTTTCCTGAGCCTTCAAAATGGTCTCTCAGTTTGGTTCACTAGGCTACACAATCATGGGGAAGACTGCTGATCTGACAGTTGTCCAGAAGACAATCATTGACACCCTTCACAAGGAGGGTAAGCCACAAACATTCATTGCCAAAGAAGCTGGCTGTTCACAGAGTGCTGTATTCAAGCATGTTAACAGAAAGTTGAGTGGAAGGAAAAAGTGTGGAAGATAAAGATGCACAACCAACCGAGAGAACCGTAGCCTTATGAGGATTGTCAAGCAAAATCGATTCAAGAATTTGAGTGAACTTCACAAGGAATTGACTGAGGCTGGGGTCAAGGCATCAAGAGCCACCACACACAGACGTGTCACGGAATTTGGCTACAGTTGTCGTATTCCTCTTGTTAAGCCACTCCTGAACCACAGACAACGTCAGAGGCGTCTTACCTGGGCTAAGGAGAAGAAGAACTGGACTGTTGCCCAGTGGTCCAAAGTCCTCTTTTCAGATGAGAGCAAGTTTTGTATTTCATTTGGAAACCAAGGTCCTACAGTCTGGAGGAAGGGTTGGTTAAAAAAAGTTGGTTAAATGGCCATGGTGTTGGTGTGCTTGACTAGCCAGCAAACTCACCTGACCTGAACCCCATAGAGAATCTATGGGGTATTGTCAAGAAGAAAATGAGACAACAAGAGCCAAAATCATCACAATTAAAAGAACCAAATACTTAAACTACTTCAGTCTGTGTGCGTTGAATTTATTTAATACACGAGTTTCACAATTTGAGTTGAATTCCTGAAATAAATGAACTTTTCCACGACATTCTAATTTATTGAGATGCACCTGTAGATGTTATGATTCATAGAGTTTAATTGCTAACATTAGTCCTTGTAATCATTTTTGGAAGCATTCTTCTTCATCTCGCCTTTTTAAAGAAACTTTGGAGTCATGGAGGAACCAGGAGCCATAGAGGTGACCGTGAAAACTCTGGATTCCCAGAGCAGGACGTTCACTGTCAGGGGAGAGGTCTGTTTCTGTGTGCTTTACGATATTATCAGTCATAGACAAAAACATTATGTGAGGAGTTTATTTGTGCTATGATTATTTTGTGTGTTACCCAACTAGCTAATTTAACAAGTATAACCCAGTCCGCTATATTGAAAGGCTGTTAAATACACTTGAAATCGATAAACCAATTACGTTTGCCTTTGTAATCTGATTGTCACCTCTCTTACTTTCTCTCAGTGGACAGTGAAGCAGTTTAAAGAGCACATCGCTTCTGCTGTTGAAATCCCGGTGGATAAGCAGAGGTTGATCTACCAGGGTAAAGTGCTGCAGGATGAGAGCACACTCACAGAATACAGTGAGTCACTTCTTTGTGGCTGTTTTTTTTACACTGGGACTGTTAACTGTTTGTATATCACTCCAATGTCTTTCTTAGTGAGTCATTGGAACGTTCACGCAACCGTTTTGTTCAAAACACAGATTCATTCAGGAACTGAACGAGTGACTGTTGGTGAATTCGGAACAGCATGCTACTCTTTCTATTTTGACCATATTTTTCTATGGCAGGAATAGTAGAAGTTTGGGCGATATAACCTCTAAATTATATCATGACATTTCAAGAATATTTGCTATAAAGATATTTATGACGATATAGAACAAAATAAGGAACAATGTTTTATTGGTGATTGCAGCTGGCAGTAGTGTTGGGCGATATGCTCAATTTTCATATCGTCGTATCGTCAGCCTGTGAGATCACAGATACACGATATTATCGTGCTAATTTATGTAGCCTAATTATTTACTTAGTTTCATTGTGGGAAAGTGAACCAACTCCAGCGTAAGGATAAAAGCAGCCTAATGTTTTTAATAAGACCGAATTTGTATTTAACATGATAACAAATTAATAGAAACATCGTAAGTTACTAATTATAATGCTTACATTTCCTCAGTTATTCAAAAAGCAGCTACAGAAAACAAGCAAAGAACATTACACTACCAAACAACATCATCACAAGCTCAGTCTAGCGCGTTATGCACTTTAAAAACACTCGCGTTAAACTCAGCGAATATACGCTGTATGAATAAATCTCTTATACTTACATCGGACGTAGATCTGCACTTTGTTGTTTATGATGAGAGAATTTGTGAGTTAGAATTCAGTCAGCGCGCGAGTGGGGGTTCAATCTTCAACTGGCTGGCAGGAGCTGCCACTGACAGGTCATGTGACCTGCCAGTGGCTGGTGGCAGCTGCCAGTCTGATTCTGGCAGCTGCCAGTGGCTGGTGGCAGCTGCCAGTCTGATTCTGGCAGCTGCCAGTGGTTGGTGGCAGCTGCCAGTCTGATTCTGGCAG
>NW_015505237.1:1371756-1406122 GCF_001515645.1 Sinocyclocheilus grahami
TAGTGTTGGGCGATATGCTCAATTTTCATATCGTCGTATCGTCAGCCTGTGAGATCACAGATACACGATATTATCGTGCTAATTTATGTAGCCTAATTATTTACTTAGTTTCATTGTGGGAAAGTGAACCAACTCCAGCGTAAGGATAAAAGCAGCCTAATGTTTTTAATAAGACCGAATTTGTATTTAACATGATAACAAATTAATAGAAACATCGTAAGTTACTAATTATAATGCTTACATTTCCTCAGTTATTCAAAAAGCAGCTACAGAAAACAAGCAAAGAACATTACACTACCAAACAACATCATCACAAGCTCAGTCTAGCGCGTTATGCACTTTAAAAACACTCGCGTTAAACTCAGCGAATATACGCTGTATGAATAAATCTCTTATACTTACATCGGACGTAGATCTGCACTTTGTTGTTTATGATGAGAGAATTTGTGAGTTAGAATTCAGTCAGCGCGCTATCGTCAAAGGCATCAACCACAGGCGATATCTCTGACTATCGTCAATACACGATAATATCGTCTATCGGCACATCCCTAGCTGGCAGGCAGCAGCGTTTATTAGTGCAAACCAAATGAAGGGCATTTTTCAGCCTTTTCCAATGAGCTACTGTCATCGATGGCAGACTACCTAATTCGAAGTGTAAATCTATTGTCATAAGTTGTGTGTTTGACTTAAAGCAGACCGATCGGTGTATGACGTCAAAATACTGCAAGAGTGACTTACCCCTTATTTACAATGCGGCGGGTTACGACTCCGACGCGGCCACTCTAGTCAATGCTTAAGTTTCCATCAGAAGCGGCTCTCCGCACCGCTTCGCTAAAGATAGGTGCCTCGCCTATTTTTGACGGTAAGAGTGTGCCCTCGAATATGCTCTAGAACCACTCTACTCGACGCGGGCAAAATTAAATCGAGGATTTTGTTTTAATTGAATACTCTAATAGAATCGAGGAATCATTGCAGCCCTAATTAGGCCTGGGCGATAAAACAGTATCGATATTTATCGACGGTACACCATCATCGATAACGATAGAAAATTTTTCCGATGTATCGCACAATAGTTTCACACTTTTTAAAAAAAATTTATTTAAAGGTGCGTGTTATGAGTGACAAGCAGAGCGCCAACAGAACACACAAACACACGCTGAAATGAGTGCCGTGCGATGAGGGGACTGTGAATCAAAAAAAGGAATATTAGTCGAATTTAAAATAAAAATTTGCATTCGAATGAAAAAAACGGTATATTTGAATGTTAGGTGTGCGTCAGAGAGCCTTATCAGCGGCGCACGAGATGTGGTGAGGATGATGTTGTTGCATTTTGATGTTTTTGTTAGTCTATATCCAGTTGAAACCACAAGATGCGCCGCTGCTGCATATTCAAAATATTAGAGAAATATAGAAGCTCAATGCGGAGATGATATTGGTTAGGTTAAAACCAAAACCAAGCCATTCACCCAGAACGCATATTCGGCGCATTCTTGACTGTTGCACTCGCGTCTCGCACAAGAGATGATTAATAGAAAGCCATGTAAAGTTAAAAGAGGTTAAACTTTTAGAAAACATGTCTCGAGAATTTGTGGGGGTTTTATTTCATTCCACTGCGTCTTATGTGTTTTTAAATGCAATCGTGTGATCGGCGCTTTGGCTATTTGTATTAAGCTATACATAAATACATGATGCTGTTTTGTTCATTATTGTTTATGCAATTTACGAAATCATATTTGATTTATAAATGTCAGTTTAGACATTATGTACTTTTTTTATAGACCGATTCGTATTTTCAGGTAAAAGTAACTTTAACTTTTTGTTTCAGGGTCAGTCAAGTGAACCGTCATCTCAGCAAGAGACACCACATCCTCAGCCATCATCATCCTCATTCTTAGCACAGCCAATGGACAGCTCCCCACCTCCACCTTCCTCCTCATCCTCAGCTTCACAGACAGAAGGAGCAACTCACTCTGGACCCAAGTAAGAGAAAATATTAGGGTCTAAGACAAATAAAATAGTCCGTGATGAGGAAAAAGCTTTTAACAATCTAGGTAAAAAGCATGCGCCAGGCTCTTAGAAATGTATTTCTGGTATTCATGTTGATTTCATATGGTTAATAGAAAATTGTCTTCAATCTTCAAGAAGTTTTGGATTTAATGGCTCTAAAAATGTCACGTGGTGTAACCATTAAAGGGATAGTTCAAACAAAAATGAACAATTACTCTTAATTTACTCACACTCAGGCCAACCTGGATGCACAATAGAGGACTTCTATTTCCCAGTAGAACAGTAAAAAAGATGTTTAGCTAAAACCATTGTCCTTGGTGAGTCAAACCTTGTCACTTTGAGAGTCAAAAAACAAAAACTTATCCAAGCAGTACAATTAAATAACCATGGCTCCTGACGATATATTATATCTTATGAAGTGAAATGCTTGGACGGTGCAAGAAACTGAACATTATTAACATTATTACCTGAATAACCTGATCTAAATTAAGAGCAAATTGACCATCCCTCTAAGTAAAAAGTCAATGTATTTTCCTTAAACCTTGAATGCATGTACATGATACATTGTGTACATCTAGATGTCAGTGCAGCAGATGCTGGCTGGTGTTGGAGAAATGGGGCGTAATGTCAGAGTGAGCACCAGCACAGGAGTGAGTCATACTTGCGTCCTCTAACTTCACCAACCATACTTACATAATTATGAACATTATAAGCAGTGTACTGAATGTTTGTATTAGAAGCGCTTTTGCTTTGTCTGGTCACAGTCTGTTGTTTAAAATGGAAGGTTATCTCTGGACACATCTACAGTAATTTATTTCCTCTCTCACAGAGCAGTGGCTCTGTGGATGTCCATATCAACGTGGACCAATCAGTGCAGAGCGAGCCCAGGATGAGGCTCCAGCTGGCTGAAAGCTTGCTGCGAGAGACACAGGCTTTAATCCACAGACTTGAGGTGCAGAACAAATATTTACATCCAACAAATAAAACAATCTTTTTGGATTTCTTAATTATATATCAAATGTCATTCGGCTTGATTCGTATTTTCAGGTAAAAGTAACTTTAACTTTTTGTTTCAGGGTCAGTCAAGTGAACCGTCATCTCAGCAAGAGACACCACATCCTCAGCCATCATCATCCTCATTCTTAGCACAGCCAATGGACAGCTCCCCACCTCCACCTTCCTCCTCATCCTCAGCTTCACAGACAGAAGGAGCAACTCACTCTGGACCCAAGTAAGAGAAAATATTAGGGTCTAGGACAAATAAAATAGTCCGTGATGAGGAAAAATCTTTTAACAATCTAGGTAAAAAGCATGCGCCAGGCTCTTAGAAATGTATTTCTGGTATTCATGTTGATTTCATATGGTTAATTGAAAATTGTCTTCAATCTTCAAGAAGGTTTGGATTTAATGGCTCTAAAAATGTCACGTGGTGTAACCATTAAAGGGATAGTTCAACCAAAAATGAACAATTACTCTTAATTTACTCACACTCAGGCCAACCTGGATGCACAATAGAGGACTTCTATTTCCCAGTAGAACAGTAAAAAAGATGTTTAGCTAAAACCATTGTCCTTGGTGAGTCAAACCTTGTCACTTTGAGAGTCAAAAAACAAAAACTTATCCAAGCAGTACAATTAAATAACCATGGCTCCTGACGATATATTATATCTTATGAAGTGAAATGCTTGGACGGTGCAAGAAACTGAACATTATTAACATTATTACCTGAATAACCTGATCTAAATTAAGAGCAAATTGACCATCCCTCTAAGTAAAAAGTCAATGTATTTTCCTTAAACCTTGAATGCATGTACATGATACATTGTGTACATGAATGTACACATCTTAATAATTTCAATATTTTTCAAGATAAGTAATTTTTAAAACTATCATGATTATTCATAATATTATTTTGGGGGAGACATTGATGTTTTATAACCTGAACCTTGCCTTGTCATAAAAAGATCAAATCATGTGATATACAATACTGTACAAAAGTTTGAGGTAAGTTTTCATATTTTCAAGTGTCTTATGATCAATAAGGCTGCATTTAGTTGATAAAATGTACAGTAAAACACTAATATTGTGGAATATTATTACATTTTAATATACTTTTTAAAATATCATTCTGATACACGTTTTCCTGCTCAGGAAATATATTCAGTGTTGAAAAAAACAATTCACTATTGTTTGTGGAAAACATATTATACATTTTTTTTTCAGGATTCTTTGATGAATATAAAGTTCAAAAGAACAGCATTTATTTGAAATAGAGGTTTCATAACATTTATAACAGTTTTTAATGTCACCTTTGATATGTGTCCTTGCTAAATAAAAGCTTTAAAAAAAAAAAACTCACTGTCCCTGAACGTTGAATGGTGATGTATCGTCATGTCTTTGGCCCATTACTTTTTTTTTTACATGTACAAAGTGTAACTTCTTTCCATGTCTCAACAGTCACCCCAGCCCTTTAGAGTTGGTGGAGGTTTCAAGATAAGTAATTTTTAAAACTATCATGATTATTCATAATATTATTTTGGGGGAGACATTGATGTTTTATAACCTGAACCTTGCCTTGTCATAAAAAGATCAAATCATGTGATATACAATACTGTACAAAAGTTTGAGGTAAGTTTTCATATTTTCAAGTGTCTTATGATCAATAAGGCTGCATTTAGTTGATAAAATGTACAGTAAAACACTAATATTGTGGAATATTATTACATTTTAATATACTTTTTAAAATATCATTCTGATACACGTTTTCCTGCTCAGGAAATATATTCAGTGTTGAAAAAAACAATTCACTATTGTTTGTGGAAAACATATTATACATTTTTTTTTCAGGATTCTTTGATGAATATAAAGTTCAAAAGAACAGCATTTATTTGAAATAGAGGTTTCATAACATTTATAACAGTTTTTAATGTCACCTTTGATATGTGTCCTTGCTAAATAAAAGCTTAAAAAAAAAAAACTCACTGTCCCTGAACGTTGAATGGTGATGTATCGTCATGTCTTTGGCCCATTACTTTTTTTTTTTACATGTACAAAGTGTAACTTCTTTCCATGTCTCAACAGTCACCCCAGCCCTTTAGAGTTGGTGGAGGTTCTGTCAGAGGTGCGAAGGGTGGAGGAGCGCCTCCGTCCATTCATGGAGAGAACACATTCCATCCTTGGAGCGGCCAGTTCCGCTGACTACAATAACAATGTATGCCCGCGATAGTTTAATGTTACATAATTGTCATATGCGCTGTAAGGCATCATACTAATCTTCTGAAAATGGGTTTCTTGGACAGACTCAAGAGCGAGAGGAGGATCAGCGCACTCTCAATTTGATTGGAGAGTCACTCCATCTCCTTGGCAACACATTGGTGGCTCTGAGTGACCTCCGATGCAATTTATCAGCTCAGCCACCCCGCCACTTACATGTGGCGCGGCCCATGTCTCACTACACCTCCCCTGTTGTGCTGCAGAGTGGACCGCCCCATATTCCCATTCCAGTGAGCTAACCAACTATACATGCAAAACTACTTTCATACTATTAGTAACAAACAGTCAGCCTCAAAATATGTCATCTTCTAGATGAACCTGGGCTCCACTATGACCATGACGGCAAACAGCAGACAGACAAGCGAGGGTCAGGCCCAAACCTCACAGCCCAGCAACCAATCAGAGCCTCAGGGTCAGGCACCACCTCCTCCACTGAATGGAGCCAGTCAACAGACGGGTCATGGTCAGGGGACGCCAAGAGTGATCAGAATCACTCACCAGACCATGGAGCCAGTGGTCATGATGCAGATGAACCTGGATGGTATGTCACCAACCCGCAATCAGAAGCCCAGTGTTCTTAGCACTGTGATTTAGCCATGCTGCCCATTCCTGGTCTGCTGCACTTCAGAATAATCCAAACTCTTTTCTTCATCATGCTATAATTTTATAATTTAAAATAGTTGCTTTCAAAAAAGGAATTGTGAGACCTGGAATGGGTAGCTGTAGTGTAACTGCCGACCACTGATCTGTGCATTTCTGTGCAGCAGATTCAGACAGTGGAGTGCAGGGCCAAAGGCAACAGAACCCCAGAGCTGCTGGAGAGACTGGTTAGTTTCCACCTCTCTCTATAGCCAGTAACCATTGGCAAAAAAATTCACTCAAAAAATACGCTTTATCATCATTTACATGCCCTCATGTCATTCAAAACCAGTTTGACTTACTGTTTTACACTGAACACAAAACAATAAATATTTGCAGAATTTCTACACTGCATGTTTTCCATGCAACAAAATAAAAGCGGGACTGGGGCTAAAGAGATCCAGACATCATCATAATAATTAAATTCACCATATACATTGTAGTCTTTTAACATGGGTTGCCCATGGGGGTGTTAGGGGCCCATTGACAATTTCAGAGAAAAATTGTTTAAAATAGTAAAAAAAAAAACACATTTGCCATTGCTTATTTTTTTATTTTGAAGAAAACTGAAAAACGTTGTATTGACAGCAATATATTTATCGTTAAAGTTAGTGAAGTTTGTGGAATTAACTCTTTATTAGATATTGTTTATTAGATGCAGACTTATTAAAATGTTTACTGGGCACACACACACACACACACACACACATATATATATATATGTATGTATATATGTGGGCCTCTAACACTAGTTTGCACTATTCTTTTTCTATTCTGTTTTTCTTTTAATTTATTATATAATTAAAAACAAAAAACTTGCATACACATGCATGTGGAATTAACTCTTTATTAGATATTGTTTATTAGATGCAGACTTACTAAAATGTTTACTGGGCACACACACACACACACATATATATATATATGTATGTATATATGTGGGCCTCTAACACTAGTTTGCACTATTCTTTTTCTATTCTGTTTTTCTTTTAATTTATTATATAATTAAAAACAAAAAACTTGCATACACATGCATATGTTTTAATATTGTTAACATAAAAAGTTGAACACTGATAATTGAAATATTTGAAACTTTAAATGTGAAATTAAAACATCCAGTAGGTGTCAGCAAGTCACTGTTAATAAGTGAGTCATTGCGATTGAACCGAATCATTTAAAACGGTTGATTCATTCAGGAACCAGACACCCTCATGTTGCTCAGCGACGCAACACAGTGTTGTGACTTAGTTTGGAATTATTTTTGTTGGCGAAATAGAGCAAAACAGGCAATATGGTGTCTAAAACGTAAATCTCTTAATATTAACTTCTTGTTTATTGAACAGTTATCAATATCTGTTCAATAATATAATAATCAATATCACATTCTTGTGGTATTGATTTTAAAACATCCAGTAGGTGTCAGCAAGTCACTGTTAATAAGTGAGTCATTGCGATTGAACCGAATCATTTAAAACGGTTGATTCATTCAGGAACCAGACACCCTCATGTTGCTCAGCGACGCAACACAGTGTTGTGACTTAGTTTGGAATTATTTTTGTTGGCGAAATAGAGCAAAACAGGCAATATGGTGTCTAAAACGTAAATCTCTTAATATTAACTTCTTGTTTATTGAACAGTTATCAATATCTGTTCAATAATATAATAATCAATATGGTATTGATTAACTACATGAAATGATATAAAGGCCCCATATCTTGAATTTTGTGATGCATTTTAATAGAATGAATCATGCAGCGAAAGAACGCAATCTAAATGCGCATGCACACTAGTCTAACCTACTAGACTTCATTATGTCATGTATACGTGCACATTTTGTTTGGATTTTGCAATATACTCGATAATGTCAAAACGCACATCGTAAAACAACAATTATGAAATGTGTAGATTCAGTGGCGAACGCCGTTACCTGCAAACTCCGTCCCACAGGCTTTACAGTGAATGCAGTGCATAGAGCACACAGCGCAGTGCATTTTCATAGCGAAGCCACTCGAAGTCTTTCAACCATTTTCTCCGAAAACTGTACGCCGCCTTTTCGGCTGGTGGATCAACATTCACCACATGATCGCTATCACCAGCACCATTATTTGTAACTTTAGGCGGCTTACAAAAGTAATGTCAGTGTTCTTTTCATTTTCTCTCTTCTTCAGCCCTTTACATTCCGTGCGGTAGTTAGCCTGTCACCTGACAGCAGAAAGCAGTGACTGAGCGATTGACAGCTAATATTAACCAATCTAAAATCTGCATTAAAGTTAACAATGTAACAATGTAAAGCTTAAGTTTAATTGGTTATGTAACGTTTGATGGAATGACAGACCGGTCACCGTATCAGCACTCAGAAGGCACATACTTCCCATGTAGTTTTGGATTTTGTTTTCCCTTAATAATAAAAACCTTCATATAAAAACTGCATGTTGTGTTTACTTGTGTTATCTTTGACTAATATTTAAATTAGTTTGATGATCTGAAACATTAAAGTGTGACAAACATGCAAAAAAATAAGATATCAGGAAGGGGGCCAACACTTTTTCAAACCACTGTATATGCACTCGCACAAATACTCCCAAATATATTTTGAGGTCGCACAGATTAAATTTCGGGAGCATATGCGATCAAAATGGTCGCAATTTCAAGCCTTGTGTTTACATATAGTCCACAAGACAAAAAATTGCTGTAATTATTAAAATAGCCCTCTTCAAAAGTTTGGGAACCCTTGGTTCTTAATACTGTGTTTGGTTACCTGGATGAGCTACAACTGTTTTTTTTTTTGTTTTGTGATGGTTGTTCATGAGTCCCTTGTTTGTTCTGAACAGTTAAACTGAGCACTGATCTTCAGAAAAATCCTCCATGTCCTGCAGATTCTTCAGTTTTCCAGCATCTTTTTGGTGAAATCTTTTTGAATTTGAAGATCAAGGAAATTGTACTTAATTTGTCTTCCAGGAAACATGCAAGTATCTTCTGTTGCTTCCGAAGGGCAGTACTAAATGGAAAAAAATTATATTTGAACAAAATAAGAAAAATTTGGATGACATCTCAGTGTTTCCCCTGCCATTATTTTAGGGGGGCGGCCGCCACCCCAACGGCACCCCCCCGCGCCCCTTGAAGGTCAAGTTAATTTGATTTAATTATATTTTCTGTATAGCGCCAGATCACAACTGAAATCATTTAAAGTTACCTTTCCTATAGAACAGGTACAGTATATACCTTGCTCTTTTATTAAGCAAACTAAATAGCCTTATGTTATTGATCTTATTTACACGACGGCATGTCATTTCAGTCTCTACGTTATGGTCGCGCTCTCTGTATCACGCACAGCGGTGTTCCGCCCGATAGTATTTGTAAATATTAAGCCGCAAAACGATGCATATTTAAATATGAATTCTGCGTATCTCTGTTAATGAATGGCACAGACGGCCGCCACCCCAACGGCACCCCCCCGCGCCCCTTGAAGGTCAAGTTAATTTGATTTAATTATATTTTCTGTATAGCGCCAGATCACAACTGAAATCATTTAAAGTTACCTTTCCTATAGAACAGGTACAGTATATACCTTGCTCTTTTATTAAGCAAACTAAATAGCCTTATGTTATTGATCTTATTTACACGACGGCATGTCATTTCAGTCTCTACGTTATGGTCGCGCTCTCTGTATCAACACAAGCGATCCCCCGCCCGATAGTATTTGTAAATATTAAGCCGCAAAACGATGCATATTTAAATATGAATTCTGCGTGTCTCTATGTTAATGAATGGCACAGACGCGCGGTTGTGTGTAGTACTCGTACTGAAACGCTCGTGACGCTTCCGGTGATATTTTGTTGAAATTATCACAGATTCTGCAAGGGTTTTCCAAACTTTTGCATGCCACTGTATATGTATATACTGTACATATGTATGTACAGGTTTAAGCGCTTTGGGTGTACAACAATACACAATAAAGCGCTATATAAGTGCATCATCATTCATTCATTCATATACTGTATGTACTGTACATGCAAATATTTCTTAAATATATACATGTATGTGTGTGTATTTTTATAGTCATACAAATATACACAGTACACACATATTATGCAAACACAAAATTTTGGATGCGATTAATCTATTTGACAGCCCTGTAGTAATTTAGTTTTTTTTAATTAGCATTCATTTTTATATTTTCAATTAATAATAGTTTTATGTGATTTTGTTAATTTTATTAGCTTTTTATATATTTCTATTTGGTTTTTATTTTAGTTAATGATCATTTTAATACTTTATTTTATGAAAAGTTTTTTAATTACAAAAATGTTTTTAATAGTTTTAATTTATGATATCAACACTGCTCTGGAGGTTCTTCAAAATTCCTTTTTTAGTGTTCTGTGGAAGAAATCAAGTCATACTGGTTTGGAACATCGTGTGAGTAAATGATGACAAAATTGTTAATTTGAGTGGTGTTAAAGTACTATTTTTGCACTGGGATGTAACACAGCTGTTGTTTGTAGTCTTGTGTGTAAAATTTAAACCTTGCAACAGTTTCATTTTACAGCAGTGTTAGTAGTCACTTTTCATTGAATTGTGTGCGTCTGTTCTCTGAAGGCACCACAGCACCCATCCATGTACCAGGACTGCCACCGGAGTTCATGCAGGCCATCATTCATCAGATCTCCCAGCAGGCTGTGGCCATGGCAACCGCAGCCTCTGCTGGGCAGCAGCAGGGCACTGCAGGCACAGGTGCCCAGAGTGCAGACAGCCCGGCTCCTCCGCCACCTCAGGCCAGGGTGGTCATCACACGGCCCACCTTATCTCCACGCATCCCCCAACCAATGAGCACCAGAGGGACCACCATCAACCTGCGGGCAACAGTGCCCCCACCAGCAGGACAACAGACTAACCAAGTATGAACTTTTAAGATAAATTGTTAGTGTGTTTAGGAGAGCTTTGGACATAAAACCAAAGTCCCTTTCAAGGAAAGTCGGTGGCCATATTTGCAACACCTGAAATCTCAAAAACTGCTTGCCACATTCATATTTGAATTACATATTTCAAATCAGTAACAAAATATGACATTAACTGTCCCATTAATGTTGTTTCTTATACTCAAATATTGTTTAAAAAAGCTTATATTTCAGTGATGTGATGGTTTTACCATTTACCATATCTAATCTCTTTGCATAAAACTCATTGATAATTTTTGTTCTTCAATCAAGGGCAACCCTATGACGTCCTCTCCTCTCACACAGATGGTCAGTGGTTTGGTAGGGCAACTTTTGATGCCATTGCACACAGGTGAGTGGTCCTTACCTATTCAGTTCCTCTTCAAGATCCAACATTACAAAGCTTGTAAACATTCCATGTTTTCCATCATCAGGCGACCAGACGTCCACTACCTCATCGTCCCATTCCTTCTCTTTCTCTACCTCCACAGCTACCCCTTCCTCCTCCTCTATCTCCTCCTCCACTGCTCCTCCATCCTCTACCAACACATCCGGTCAGACGTCCACCCACACCACCAGTACAGCGTCCATGGGTCAGTCCCAGGAAGGCGGCCCAGGAGATAACCTAGCTCAGCTGCTGGGCTCACTTTTGGGAGGAGTTGCGGGAGCTGGTGGAGGGGTGTCTGGAGGTCCTCCCTCCATTACAGTGACTGTTCCAGGTGTCCCTGCATTTATCCAGGGCCTGTCTGAGTTCATTCCGGTTGGTGCCTTTCTAAGCAAATGGGTTTTTGTAGTCTTATTTTACCAAAAGTGTTCATTTGAACGTCCTGTTTTCTTTGCAGTCTGGCCAGCCTGTGTTTTCTCCACCAAACCAGCAGCCTCCACCCTCACAAGCCACGCCTTCTGCCCCTTCAGGAGCTGCCCACACTACCGCCCCTCAGCCTCCCAGTGGAGGTGGAGAGACCCTCAGCCCTGAGCTTTTCACAGGCATCGTGCAGGGCGTCCTGTCCACAATGATGGGTTCTCTGGGTGCTGGTCAAGGCAACACTGAGAGCATCACCCAGTTTATTCAGAGACTTTCCCAGACCAGCAACCTCTTCACTCCTGGAACTGGAGATGCAGTGGGTCAGTTTCTGTGTTTCATTGGCTCAACTCAAAGTTGCATTTGATGTACTTGTGCTTGACTGTCTGTGTTTGTTTGGCAGGGTTCTTTGGAGATCTGCTGTCTCTGGTGTGTCAGAGTTTCTCAATGGTAGACATGGTTCTGCTGCTACATGGTAATCCTCAGCCTCTGAGCCGCATTCAGCCCCAGCTCATGGCCTTCTTCACTGAGCACTATCTACAAGGCCGAGAGCCCACCGATGCCAACATAGCTGTGAGTCTGAGCTCACACTGCTTTCATACATGACTTTCATCTCAGATGAGTTACATACTCAATTGACGTACTCAGTAATTGGGTTCTATTATGATATTATCTTTGACTATAAATATTACACACTAGTGTTCATTTTGTCAGGCATTTTTAATTTAGTCTTAGTCCTGTGTCAAATGTACTTTTTGTGTCATTGCCAACAAAGGGTATATTATAACAAAGTATTGAGATGAAATTTTGTTATTGACCAAATACTTGTTTTCCACCATAATTTGCAAATAAATTCTTTAAAAATCCTACAATGTGATTTTCTGGATTTTTTTTCTCATTTTGTCTCTCATAGTTGAGGTATACCTATGATGAAAATTACAGGCCTCTCTCATCTTTTTAAGTGGGAGAACTTGCACAATTGGTGGCTGACTAAATACTTTTTTTCCCCACTGTATCAATCTTGGCCTGTTTTAGTCAAGTTTTATTCGACTAAATGTCTGAGCATTTTAGTTCAGTTTTAGTCAACGAAGTCTTAGTCACATTTTCATCATGCTGTATAATGGGTAAACTGATTAAAAATATATATACTAGGGGTGTAACTAGTGCTGGGCGGTTCATACCGGTTCATATTGGTGTTTATTTTTGTTATGATATTAATTTTTAAAATACCGCAAAACCGGTGTATGTCGCTTAAACAACGTTCGGAACGCGACACTGTTTGAAAGGGGTCCCATTTCACTGTTGCACTGTGGTGAGGGAACAGTTGTATGTGTTACTAAGCGTGAAAGTTCCGCTGTAGAACTAATAGAACGTGATGACACCGAAGAACTCATCCACAGTATCCACATTGACCACCACAAATGGTGGTCTGTAAGCTTCTGTTACACTGTGGAAGCTTCTGTCACGAAAACAAATTCCTCGTATGTGTAAACATACCTGGCAATAAAGCTCATTCTCTTCTTCTTCTGACAAATATCTACCGCCTCCTGCCATCATCTCTCGCGTCTCACACACACACGAGCGCGACTTGAGCACTAGATTTAGTGGCTTTTTTCCATAGGATATTCATACTGACGAACCTAGCGACTTTTTTGGATAAACCTTAGCTATGGTTCAGTTGGAAGATTTCACCAGTGCTGTCCCGCGAACGTGAGGTCTGACTTTCCCGGAGAAGTGTCACCTCTCTCGGCGTCTGTTCTGTGCAGTGAGCGGCAGAGAAGCAGCAGATTCAGTTGGCCGCACCGCAGCCGAGTCAAAACGAGGATTTGTAAAGAAGAATGTCGGAGGATTTCGATATAAGCCAAGAGGAGACTGGTTTGCCGTGTGAGACACTTTTTTTTTATTTTTATGTCACGGCGCTTTTTATTTCACTTCTTTGGGACTGAAGCACTGCAACACCCGCTGACTGCAATGATAGAGCTTGGAATAGCCAGGACAATTTTTTATATAACTCCGACTGGATTTGTCTGAAAGAAGAAAGTCATATACACCTAGGATGCCTCTGGGGTGAGTAAAACACAGCCTAATTTTCATTTTTGGGTGAACTAACTGTGAAAGGTCCCGCGATAACCTCCCCTTGCTGGGTTGCATCGAAAGACGATGATCTTGTATTGACGATAGCCAGAGATATTGTCAAAGACATCAATTATTGGCAATATTAAAAGGATTTGGCATGTCCAATTAATGTAGGCCTGTTACATTCTTATATTATTAGGCCTATTATTATTATGAATACTTTTATTATTAAATTAAGATTACAATTTGCCCCGCAATAATTACCACATAACTGACACGTTGCAAGGATAACAAAAGATTAGGCTATTTACTCCTCGATTAAAATGTTTTAAAAAAGGTCTTTTAAAACAGGTCTATTTTACAATGAATTATAGGCCTATTATTAAAATATTAACACTGCAGTCCTCAATAAAAATCAATGAAATAAAAAGCTTTTATTTCAAGCACCAACTTTCAATAACAACCTGTTTAACACTAAATACGTTTCTTCAAATTTTTTTCCACTATGTACGGGCCACAAGAGAAATATTACGGAAATAAATTAAAACCGTTAGCTATATAGGCTACTGTTATCAGCATATGTTGAAGTACATTCATCTCTCGTCGTCTCTGAGAGAATAGCCTATGCGGCGTCAGTTGCCGTATCGAAACGAACCGTGAATTTTGTGAATCATTACACCCCTAATATATACATATATTTTTGCTCAAAATTATAATCAAAATGACTGTTGTCATTTGAGAAATTATTTTTTGCATTTTAGCTAGTGCACTTTCACCAATAAGCACAAATCAATAGAATGTCGACTCATACACATGGTTTATTTTCTATTGTACTGATTACAGGTTACTTATAACATAAATTAATATCAAAGACTTGTGCACTCTCTCTGTCTACATTATGAAAACAACCATGAAATTTCTAATAGAAATTCCAATATTTCTAAATTGCGATAATGGTTCTCTATTAAAACAACAGCGGTTGCATAGGTACATTTATTCAGAAACCAAAATCGCAAACAAAATAGTCGAGATCTTATGACAGAACACAGACCAGCTGATTGACACGCAATGAAATTTAATATAAGCAGAATATCTCACATAAGGATTGCTAAACTTCAGCTTGCTTGTTTGCCGGTGTTTTCAGATCATCTTCGGTGCTTTCGCAATGAAGAGCAAGTGCGTGCGCATGGTTGCCAGATTGCAAACATTTAACAAAACACTGAGCAGAAAATGTATCCTTTTAACAGAGAAGCTCTGATTCGAGGATTTGAAGTCTTCAAAACCGCACACATGAAAGCTTACGTTATACAGCAGTACGCTGAGATTTTGGTAAAATGTTTATTTTTTTTAATACATTTTAGTCTCGTCTTTTATTGTCAACGATATTGCATGTGATATGATCACAGTAGGGCTGTCAAAAATTGTTTTGATTATCAAATTCGTTGAATTTAAAATAAAAATCCACATTCGAATGCAAAAACGTTGCATTTGAATTTTAGGTGTGTGTCAGGCAGCCTTATCAGTGGCACACAAGATGCAATGACTATGTAGGTGTCATTGCATTTTAATGCTTTTTTTAGCCTATCCAGTTGAACCCACTGGATATGGTGCTGCTCATCCAAAATATTGCGGAAAAAGAGAACTTCAATGCGGAGAAGATGTTGTTTACATCAAAACTGAAACCAAGCCGTTCCCACAGAACGCATATTTATCGAATTTTCTAGTGGGACATCTATCAACATTGCACTCGCGTCTCACACAAGAGAGCCGCATGTTTAGAAAGTCATGTAAAATTAATGCAAGTTCAACTTTTAAAAAACATGTCTCGAGACTTTGTGGCAATTATTTTGCATCCCACTGCATCATGTTTTTAAATGAAAAAAAGTGCTCTTTGTGATTAGTTTTCGGTCTTTTGTTTTAAACTATACATATACATATATGATGCTGTTTTGTTTCTAATTGTTAAGCAACGTAATTATATATTGTTTATAAACATTATGCACTTTTTTTCAAAGATAGTTGTATTGTTTTATTGCTTAGAAGAAACATGCATTAGTAGAGGAGCCTCAGGAGAGAAGCCAAAAGCTTCTTTCCCCCTAAAAGAAATTATGCCTTTTAAATTCGAATATAATTCGAATATTGATAATATTTTGATACAAATTTCGAATTTAGTTATTCAGCCATTTTTAACAGCTCTAGATCACCGTTATTGTTTATTGACCTTATTTCTGTCTCATCATTGTCTCGTTTTAGTCAGGGGAAAAAAGCTGGTCAAGGAACATTTTTCGTCATAGTTTTCGTTAACGAAATTAACATTACACACACTTAACGGACTTTTTTTTTGTTGAACATTTTGGAGTCATGATGCAAACAAATAGTTTATTCAGTGTTTTGATTCACTGATTCATTGAAATGGTCACTTCGAAAGAACAATGAAAATAATGAAAACATTATTAAATAAAAAAGTATAAAAAAAACAAACAAAAAAAACACTTGACCCTCAAACGCTTGCACTGATCATATTGAGTTTCCTATTCGTCTATTATTTGTTACTCTTATAAGGGAAGACTATATGTTTAGGATCTTAGTATTAATCCAAGACTAAAATGAAAGGATTTACCTTAACCCTTGTGCTTTGATTTGATTTTCCTGATTTTCTTTTTTTCTTTTTTTTTTTTTTAACTCTTTTTTTTTTTTAAAAAAAAAAAAAAAAAAAAAAAAAACTTTGCTATGTGTATTGCGTTAGGCTAACTGAGACTTGTCATAGCACTTGTATTTTATTGCTCTTTTGTTGATTTGATTGCTGCTTAAATATTGTTACAATATAAAATAGCTGTTTTCTATTTTAATATATTTTAAAATGCAATTTATTCCTGTGCTGGCAAAGCTGAATTCTCAGCATCATTACTCCAGTATTCAGTGTCAGGAGAAAAAAAACTAATAGAAAATTCAAAAGAACAGCATTTATCTGAAATAGAAAATTGTATAATAATATGTTTATTGAGCAGCAAATCAGCATATTAGAATGAAAATTCCAACACAGTAATAAATTGCATTTTTAAATATATTCAAATAGAAAAGTTATTTTAAATTGTAATTTTTCACAATATTACTGTTTTCTGCTGTATTTTGGATCAAATAAATACAGCCTTGGTGAGCAGAAAAGCCGTTTAAAAATAAAAAGCATCACTGATCTAAAACTAATTAATTTTTTATTTCATTAAATAAAATGTATTTTATTGACAATTTTATTGTCATTTTTAATAATTTTATTGTGCTTTTGCTGTTATCATTATTAATAATAATAATTAGCTTTATTTTTATTTCTGTTATTTTTTTAGTGTTCTTAGTATCTCTGTTTAAACTTCAGTTAATTTCCGTTAAAGTTTCAAAAAAAATATTAGTCTAGTTAACAATAACACACACACATCATAAGCAATTGTTCTTTGTGTATTTCCTGTCCCTTAGGCCTTGAACACATCTGGATGTTTGTCTGCACTATAAACTGTATTTCATAATAGTATTATGTGATTATATGTTACAGATGGAAGAGGGTCTGTCTCCTGCTCCTTCCACCACTGCAGAGGAAGTCATGGCATCCTCAGGAGACACTGCTGATGGTGATGAACCACCTGGCAGGCCATTGTTAGAGGAGACACGAGGAGCAGTAGCCATGGCACCAGTAGACAGGGAGGAGTCAACTGGAGAGGCGGAGCCATGGGCAGCAACTCTTCCTCCTGTGAGACTCCATTGTCTGTTGTGATTTAGTGTATCTGCTAAATGTTTATTTTATCACCTTTTTGTTGTACACTGACTAAGAAATAATGTGTGTTAAATATATGTTAATCAGGAGTGGGTACCCATCATAAGACATGACATGTTGACCCAGAGGAAGATGAAAGCACAGCCGCCTCTGTCTGATGCTTATCTGCATGGGATGCCAGCTAAGAGGAGGAAGGTCTGTGCGCCAACTACATTCATTTAAAACTAGAACGCTACCAAAGAACACCTATGCAAAATGAACAATTCAATTAAAACCGCTTTCCTCCCTTCACAGATCACACAGGGGGAGGGTCCTCATCCCTCTCTCGCTGAGGCTGTGAGTCGAGCTGCCAGAACAGCAGGGGTGAGACCTGTTACTGCCCCAGATAACCTACAGGGGGAGCTGGAGGCACCAGAGCTGCAGGAAGTTTATACACAACAGGTAAGAAACTAAAATTGCACCTGATCTGTCCTGAGACACCTGCACGGAATAGCCTTACAACTGGCTAATAGCTTCGGACCTGTAGCACCGAGCCCAAAATCACGATGCGTTTCCACCGTCGGGCCAGAAGCTCCGCAGCGTTTCACTAAAACCCGCCTCTTTGGAACAGCGTCACGCAACCCCATCATTTCACTAACAAAGAGAAGTTATCAGAAAACTAATAAGAAATAAGTCACTGGAACTAGCGTGATCACAAAACGATCATGATAAAAGCGGCCGTTTGTTTGCATGTTTTGTTAAAGATTTAAATCCAAAAGCATTGGTGTTTTACAATTATAAGTGATACATTGATCATAATGAATTTATCAGGATTGAAAATTAGTCACACAGAAATAAAGCGGTATGAACCGTTATTTCACAAAAGAAAGAGGACACATACCCTACTTATTCAGTCAAGTCTGTTTCTGTTTATTTGTAGTCACAATATACATCACATTTAGAAAGAATGATCATTTCTATATTTTTTTCCATCAAAAATACAACCTGAGTAGCAGAGGGAGCTCCTGAACAAAAACCATTATTAGATTTTTATGACATACACAGAGCTAAAGTCTCGAGATGTGACTTATGACGGATCAAATATGTTACTAAATAAATACACGATCGTGATAGAAAATGAGAAGCTGACGTTGATTTCTTCAAGCGGCCGTATTTACCATGTTTACTATGGTAACGTTAATGGCTAGCGTGCATAGTCTTTTGCATCGCTTATAAATATTTCTGCCTTGTATGGCGATCATAATCCACATTGAATCTCAAACAGAAGTTATTTCAAACACTCGCTGCTGTTTGAAAGTGAGTTTTGAGCTGAAATTAAAGTCTTTAATGCTGGTGTTATAGCTGTTAACTTTCTGAAATGATCCGCGGCGCTGACGCTCTCCAGACGCGGAGAAACTCTGCCTTTGTTCATAACCACTCCTCTAGCCCCAGTTGGCCCGCTTTGGCCCAAGGTTTTAGTCGGGCCAAAAAAACCCTGGCTGTTGGCCACAAGGAAGCACCGACGAGGCACGATCAAGCCCCGGAAGTGACAGTGGAGACGCAACTGGCCCTGGCACGCACTAGCACGCATGCTTTTGGCCCGACAGTGGAAACACGGCTATTGGTTCTCAAACGCAATTCCTGGAGGGCCACAGCTCTGCACAGTTTAGCTCCAACCCTAATCAAACACACCTGATCCAGCTAATCAAGGCCTTCAGGATTACTAGAAACTTCCAAGCAGGTGTGATTTGGAGCTGGTTGGAGCTAAACTCTGCAGAGCTGTGGCCCTCCAGGAATTGAATTTGAGACCACTGCCTTACAAGGTCTTAAATCAGAGCAGAAAGTATTTTGATAAAGCTGTGGCATGAAATGTTGCACGAACAGCAAAGAAATATCTTTCTCAGTATTTTTGTCTTATTTTCCAGTACAAATATCCTTAAATCAAGATACCTTAACTTCAGATGCAAAGTGAACATATGAACTCTTTTTCTTGTTTTCTGAGAAAAAAATTAAGTTACTTTATTCTTTTTTTTTTTTGATTAATTTTTTGACATTTTCAGATTTATTAGAATAGGACTGATCAGAACTGACAGGAAGTGAAGTGGGAGAGAGATAGGGGTGGGATCGGGAAAGGTCCTTGAGTCGGGATTCGAACTCGGGACACACGTAGGGCAGCTGTGCTGCCCACAGGGCTATCGGTGCCGACAAGTCAATTTATTCTTAAGACAACAACAAATATCTCTCGGTAGGGTCTGAAAACTTGTTTTGCGTTTTAATTGAGTTCATATTTCTAAGCTCATAGGCAGATTTTTAAAAATGTTTTAATGATAAAATATTTGGAGTGGAAAACAAGACAAAAATACTAAAGAACATAACTTTTTGCAGTGTGATCAGACAGTACAGTAATAGGTATTTCTAACTATTTCATATTTTTTTTAGCTTTTTTTTTTTATTAAAATGTAATGGAGCTTGACTTTGAAGTGTTGCTAATA
Source organism: Sinocyclocheilus grahami (assembly GCF_001515645.1). NCBI lineage: Eukaryota > Metazoa > Chordata > Actinopteri > Cypriniformes > Cyprinidae > Sinocyclocheilus > Sinocyclocheilus grahami. The sequence continues at coordinate 1,391,722 of NW_015505237.1, forward strand.
CAACTCATTGTGTTCTACTTGGACATTTACATTTAGACATTGTTTTCCATTTAATTTATTCTGTTTAATTCTGTGCTTTTGCCTTTATTTTTTAATAATAATATTTCGCTTTATTTTTCTTTTCTTTTAGTACTTGGCTTATTACTATAACTTATTTCAGTTGCCAAGACAGCATTTCTATTTTTTCTCATCTTATATTTATATTTTTCTCATATTTTATCTTTCTTTTTTTTTTAAAGAAAACAACTGTTAGTTTTGGGGCTGATTTTTCCATACTGTTCCTGTGAGTTTCAAAGTGTTCCCATAGAATTTTAATATATACTGCAGGGGTGGAAAACACTGTCCCTGGTGAGCCACAGTCCTGCAGAGCACAGCTCCAACCCTAATTAAAACTCACCTGCCTGGAGCTTTTTTTTTTTTTGTAACTCTTCAGCTGAGGACTCCTAACCCAACAGCTCGGTTTACTCTGTCTTGTCATCTGTCAAACATAGTCATCATGACCAGGACGTCTCGAAGGAACGGCCAATAGCGTCTCGTGCATTGAGGGGTTCCAGCTGTTTTGAAATCGGCGACTGACACATATCTCAGATGTCTGCCATAGTCAAATGTGTGGATAGTGGCTAAATATAGAGCCGGTGAACTAGACCGGCCATGGAGGCAGAAGAAACTAGACTTTCTTTCCACTACGTGGCATCCATTTGTCGGAAACAGCATCTTATAATCTTAGTAGATGTCAAAACATTCAGTTTTAATCTGACAGGATTCATATATGCCCCTGTCCATTGTAAATTAGCTGTACATTGTTGTAATAAGTTGTTTTAATAATGACGATAATATCAGGCACATATACATGAAGAAAACGTAATTCGTTCCAGCTTGACCTGCTCAGTGTGTAGATGGAGGAGATGCCAAGATTGCTGTTTACAAGCTCCAGGCATGTTGAACGTGATTAGATGTACAGCACTGCATATTCGTCACTGAGGACTGGAAGAGTTTTAGTCATAGTGAATGCCATACAGCTGTTATTTGTATTTCTTGCATGCCAAAAACATCTTGTTGGCTCCATCATGTTGTTCATGAATGTGGCGGTTACAAAATAAATGGTTCTAGTTTTAAAGAAACGGCTGTGTCTGCCTCCATATGTTTGGCCACTTACATTAAAGAAACCTCTTTGCTATGGTTTAGTTTTTAAAACAAGCACAATGACTTTCATCTGGATACAAATCGGTATCTCTTTACTTTAAGATATAAAACTGTGATACCCAGGAAATGAGAATTTGGACAGACAATTTTTGCATTAATTACATTAATAGGGTCTCAACCATTCAACCATGTGTAAAATGTTTTTTTTATATATTTTTTTTGGTTGGTTGTTTTTTTTTATCAATAACTAAACCAGCATTTGGCCCCTTAAGTGCTAGCTGAACAATTTTTTAATTTATGGTAAATTTCTAACCCTGTTACCCATACTTTACTGACATTATTGAAACTTTATTCAACTCAAACTGGTGACATAGCTGAATTTTTTTTTTTTAATAAAACTAGTATAAAATAAATAGAACATTATAATAAATAAAACTAATTATAACTAGTTATGGTTAATTATTCATATTTCCCATGAGCTGATTAGCTACAATCATTCAAAAGTTTAGGGTTGGTAAGATTTTTTTAAATGTTTTTGAAATAAGTCTCAAATGCTTACCAAGGCTGCATTAATTGATCAAGATTACGGTAAAAACTCTTAACGTATAAAATGTTATTAAAATGTAAAATAACACATTTCTATTTAAAAAATAGTTTTATTCCTGTGATGCAACACTGCCTTTACACCAGTTTTATGTCTTACGATATTTAGAAATCATTCTAATATGCTGATTTGCATTTTTTGTATTATCAATGTTGAAAACAGTTGTGCTACTTAAATGTGCAAACCATGATACATTTTTAAATATAAAGTTCAAATAAACAGCATTTATTTAAAATATATATTTAAAGCCTTTATTATCACTGTTATCAAATTAATGCATCTTTGCTGAGAAAAAAAAAACTTTAAAAAAATAAAATAAACTTTTGAAAGGTGGTGTACCATAACAAAAATAAAGAGAATTAAACTATATTCAAATAAGTATTCATATAAGTTTAAACTCCTATTTGAACCTCAAAAAAACTGTACCTCATGGAAATTGCCTTTATATGCAACAAAAACATTATTTTGCAGATAATTCAAATTCCTAAATGGAAGTGGATAAAACAAAAACACACCAAAAATATCAATGTCAGTATGCATTTATTTGTCTCACAACATATTCAACACAGGTTTCTGGGTAATTAGTGCAGAAATAATCACCAGCACAATTACTCAGCCATGTTTTATATGGATCTGCTTTAACAGGTTCTGATTGTGGAGTGATAGCGTTTCATGCTTTTATTGTCCATTTAAAAGCGCAAGCACTTGAGACAGATGTGTTCTGACTACTTTGTGACACAGGAAGTCCATTAAAGCGTTTGGTCTATGTCTTTACCACAGGAAGCTAGAGCAGTTGAACTGTTCTTGTGGGTGGAGAGCATGTGTTAGCACACGAATTACATTACTGAGCTAAACTGACCAATTAACCTGGAGAAAAATAACCCACGCTTTGCTCTGCAGATGCAAATACACTTTTGAATATACTTCAATGGGAAAGAATTTGAAAGCATGTGTCTTTCAAATAACAGTGCTTAATTGACATGGAGGCAATGGCAAGACCAGAGCAGATTTGGCAATGTAATTATGCAGGGAGCCATACTGGCTGATAACTTCTACCATGTGACTTGCACACTGAAAACAATTCAAGCATGGAAAGGAAGGGCAAACAAGAACAAGTCCAGACAGGAAACTAAACTCTCTATGCTCAAAGGCAGTCCCTGGCATCACTTTCCCTTAAAGGTCAACAAAAAGGCAGCAACCCTAAAGACGTAAATGAAACAGCTGGTTTTCATCTACCTTCCTCTATAACGTTTAAACCAATGCAACTGATGAAAACTCCAATTAATATATAAATACAAAAAATATATAATTATTACAATAAGCTGATCAAGACGTAAATATCATGACCAATTCCTCTGCCGATTCCTTACTGTGAATGTGTGCTGAACCATCTTCACCTTTTATCTGGCATGTGCTTTAAAAGCCAGTTTTACAGCCGAGCTGCCTAAATGTATTTAGAGATAGCATTGAATTTACCTGTAACGTACTGGGTCATCAAAACCTGTATGTTAACAGCTGTGTGTTAGTTAAAGGGATAGTTCACCCAAAAATGAAAATTGGCTGTTTATCTGCTTACCCCCAGGGCACCCAAGATGTAGGTGACTTTGTTTCTTCAGTAGAACACAAACAAAGATATTTAACTCAAACCGTTGCAGTCTGTCAGTCTTATAATGGAAGTGAATGGGAATCATGGCTTTGAGAGTCAAAAAAACATACACAAACAAAACCAAATTAAACCCTGCGGCTCGTGACGATACATTGATGTTAAAAGACACAAAACGATCGGTCTGTGCAAGAAACTGAACAGAATTTATATAATTTTTTACCTCTGATCCACCGCGATGTCCAACTGTCCTGAGCGCGTTCTCGACAGCCGGCCACCTATCTCTCAAATGGACCATTTACACTCCTTATTGAGATTGTAGATAGTGTCAATGGTCCGTTTGAGAGATAGGTGGCGGTAATGCACTTATAAGTCTGCGATCCGCCGTAAAGCAAGAAGAAGAAGACGCCTCACGGGCCGGCTGTCGAGAACGCGCTCAGGACAGTTGGACATTGCGGTGGATCAGAGGTAAAAAATGATATAAATACTGTTCAGTTTCTTGCACAGACCGATCGTTTCGTGTCTTTTCACATCAATGTATCGTCACGAGCCGCAGGGTTTAATGTGGTTTTGTTTGTGTATGTTTTTTTGACTCTCAAAGCCATGATTCCCATTCACTTCCATTATTAGACTGATAGACTGCAACGGTTTGAGTTAAATATCTTTGTTTGTGTTCTACTGAGGAAACAAAGTCACCTACATCTTGGGTGCCCTGGGGGTAAGCAGATAAACATCCAATTTTCATTTTTGGGTGAACTATCCCTTTAACCTCCTAGTTAGTGATGGCCTCATGTGTTACGATTCAAACCAGTTTGGTGATATTCGAACAATGGAAATTAAAGAGCGCACAAAGAAGATTGTTTCAAGTGAGAGCAGTTTTTGGATTTCCCCCCCCAAAAATGGTTTCCAATAACTCATTCACTCAAGCCACACAATACAGCGCTGCATCTTTTTCAGTCTTTTTAATGGTGTGACCAAATGCATCTGCGGCTCAGGCTCGGGTCTGTCGGAGGGAAGACAGCAGGAGTGGGAGCAGGTTGAGAGCGGGCCGGTGCTCCTGAATGCCCAGCGCCACCAGAGCCCCGGCCAGCATTGAGGTCACTTTGGGCAGCAAGGGAGGACGAGCCTCCATAACCTGCCAACATAGATAAAACACTCAGATTAAACCAGAGATGACACGATAACATGTTGTTTTTCAATCAGAGAGCCTCAGCAGATGTCCAAGGGGGCCGCAGGATGGCTTAAAGGGATAACTCACCCAAAAAGGAACAGTCATTTACTCACCCTCAGGCTTTTCCAAACCTGTATGAGTGTCTTTCTTTTGTGGAACGTAAAAGAAGATATTTTGAAGAATGCTGGAAACCAAAGTTGCTGATATTATTTTATTTTTTCCATATTATGGAAGTAAGCGGGACCAGCACCAACATTCTTCAAAATATCTTTGTGTTCATTAGAGAGAAAAAAAAGTAAATAATGACAGATTTTTAATTTTCGGGGCGGAACTATCCCTTTAAATGTACTTCAATTAATACATTATTATTAATATATGAAAGTCATACTCTAAATTAAAGTGATACATTTTTTTTATGAAAATATTTATTTCCTAATGCTCAATAACTATTGTTTTTAATTGAAATACAGTTCTTAATATAATTAATTAATATAATAATAGTAATTAATAATTAGTTCTTGAAACTTGTGGAATCACAGAACTAATTTAATACCATTTATGTTAACTGTTTGAAAAGAAGCTTTGTCATAAGTATCATTTGAATTTTATGTTGGCCTTCAAGTCAAAAAGGTTGAGAAATACCGCAATTAAGAGACAAGCGTCAAAGGTTATAATACCGGTTAACTCGACTTAACAATTTTTCTGATAACTTGTTTTTTTGGGTAGCTCTGACCACAGTAAAATCTCAATGTAAAATCTTGCTCCATATCTTCTGATTCTATGCGACTGTAAAACATTTTTTTCAGCTTTCAGTATCTCTTCAGTATCTCCTTTTTACAAACAAGTCTACTATATTTTAAATTAAGGGTGGTACTTAGGGAACTTCCACTTTTAAACAAATAATTTCATATAATGAGGCTGCATTAGAAATGATCCTTATTTGTCTGTTTGATTAGAGCTGTACATTTTCCAGCATTCTCTATATTTATCTGTAGGGGAGTAACTAGTTACATGTAAAGGAATTACGTAATTTAATTACAAAATAAATGTTACTCAGTTACAGTTACTTGTGAAAATGTTAACGATTAAAAAGGGGGTTACATCTGAATATTTTCACACACACACCCACATAAAGATTTAATTGATTTCTTTCCCAAATTGCAGTGACTGCTCTAAAATATGAGACGGCAATGTTTCAGGAGTTTAGTACACAGAATAGGACACGTTTATTCGATAACTGTTTTATTTGCTAATTGGGTTTATGCATATGCTTTTTTTTTTAAGATGAACTGTTAGATGCATGTGCTTCCTGTCATAGCTATGCAAAGATTTGATTTAAAAAAACAGTATCATAGCTATTAGAGTATTTCTTGTTATGGTTATGAATCTGTAAAAAACCTCAGAATGATCTCAAAGTAAAAAGAGGTGCTAAAGTCTGATTTTGTGGAGGCTGTGCTTTAAAAATAAGTTATAATCTTAATTCAAATGATGAAGGATTCTGAAAGTCTGACAGTAATCAGTGTTGAGTAAATGATGATCAGTTGAAAACATTCATTAGAAATTTAGAAAAGTAATCAAATGTAATTGGTTACATTAATAAAGTAATTCAAATAGTTACACTACTTATTACATTTTAAATAGGGTAACTTGTAAGCTGTAACCTATTACATTTCCAAAGTAACCTTCCCAACACTGTTTATCTGTCAGGAATATCATATAAAGCTTGCTATCTTAATGTGACATTAGATTATCTGTGACAAAATCAATTTTTTGTCCTCTAGCTGTGTTCTGTTCCTCCTGATTATTCTCTTTTTCTTTGTATTTCACTATATTAATATGAAAAGACAACAGACACTGTGCAGATGTGGTCTGCTACTATTATCTCCACATCCTCACTCACATCTCTTTCCTGGTTTTTCACACAGCGCTTTAAAACAAAACTGTCCCCCCCCCCTTTTCACTTCTAATCCCCATCGGTTTACTGAAATAAATCTGGAAAATTCAGCTTTTATCTGCTCAAAATGAGGGAAAGCACTCTGAAATATCCATCAGTGTTCCAGTTAATGAGGGGAACGTTTTTATTAATAAAAAACAACAACATGCTGACACCAAACTTTTAAACAGGAGTGTAATATGATTCAGAAATTTCTTTTCACTGACACTTTCTTGGAAAATAATAAGAAAGAAAACTATTTTCCTATTTAATTAAAAAAAATTATATAGAAAACAAGGATTTAGTTGCAAGCAAACCTCACCTTTTCAACTTTATGCCGGTGTATTCGTCCATCAGAGCCAACATAGAAGGTGGAGAATGCATCATATGTTCTGAACAGAAAAAAATCATTAAGAAGACACAAAGACGAGCACAGAGCAAGGTTTTGATGACCGGTCACAGCATGTCTCACCTGTAGAGGTGGCTCTTGTCTTTCTTGTAGAAGAAGACCAGAATGGAGTGGAAGGGCAGGCCTTTGACTCTCCAGCGAGCTTTGATGGAGCCGGCTGGCCGCTCTGTTCAGCTGGCATGCGTGGTGGAAGGGATGGGACAGGGATGGCTGCTTAATGGACAGGTAACGCAGACTGTTCGGAGGAGCCAAGGCCCATGATGCACTGCTCAGGGCCCTACAGTTTTCATTCAAGTGAAATTCGGTTGTCTGCAAATCAGACAGAATCTGATTAGAGATCAGACAAGTCTAATTGATCAAAGCTTTTGATTTTGATTAATTAAATTAAATATAATTTGTAAAGTTGTGTAAAAAATTTTATATTCTTTACACTTTGAAAATATTTGGGTGTACAGATGTTAAAGGGATAGGTTACCTAAAAATAAAAATTACCCCATGATTTACTGACCCTTAAGCCAACCTAAGTGTATATGACTTTCTTCTTTCAGAAGAAAATAATCAGTTATCTTAGAAAAAGTCCTGGCTCTTCCAAGCTTTATAATGGCAGTAAATGGTGGTAGATTTTGAAGTCCAATAATTGAATAAAGGCCTCCTGAAGCAACTTGATGCATTTGTGTAAGAAAAATATTTATATTTAAAAATTTACAAACCGTAATCTCTAGCTTTCGCTGAGTGTCATACACGTGTTCATGAGTCATCGTGTGGATGATGTAGGCATTTTTATGAGGGATGGATGCACTTGTTTGGGCTTCAAAATCTCGACCCCCATTCACTGCCATTATAAAGCTTAGAAGAGCCAGGACATTTTTTAATATTACTCCGATTGTATTCGTCTGAAAGAAGAAAGTCATATACACCTAGAATGGCTTGAGGGTGAGTAAATCATGGGCTAATTTTCATTTTTGGGTGAACTATCCCTTTAACCCTTATTTTCAAAATTGTTTTTAAATAAAATTTTCATGGTAAAAAGTGTTACAATGTGTACCTGACATAAATTCCAGCACTGTTTCGTCATCGGTTGCCTGCCGCCATGGTTCCTGACACACCCCACCCAAAGAGAGACACCCCCTCTGCACACAGCCATTCAAGTCAGGGTGCTGAGGTGACCTCGATGGAGTCTCAGTAAGATGACATCCTCAAGCTACTCAAAGAGGACCAAACATGAACTCTGCCATCCACCGCTGCCTCGGATTACTCACTCATCCACAAAGAAGCGTCTGTCCTTCAAAACCTAACATTTAAATCACACTAACAAGATCTTCTTCATTACATTTATGAATTTTGCAGACATTTTTAAACAAAGCAACTCAACAATGCATTCAAAGTCTACATTTTATCTTTATTTTGTGATCAGTTTTTGTTTCCAAGGAATCTAACTCATGCCATTGCTAACATTGCTCTACTAGTTAAACTTTTTATTTATTTGATCAAAAATACAGTTAAATCAGTAATACTGTGAAATATTATCATTTCAAATAACAGTTTTCCATTGTAATAGATTTTAAAATGTAATTTATTCCCGTGATTCAAAGCTGAATGCATTACTCCAGTCTTCAGTGTCACATCCTTCAGAAATCATTTTAATATGCTGATTTGCTGCTGAAGAAACATTTCTTATCATCAATGCTGAAAACGGTTGAGCTGCTTAATATTATTTGTGGAAACTGTGATAGATTGTTAATTGTTTCAGGAATCCTTGATAAATAGAAAGTTCAAAAGAACAGCATTTATTTGAAACATAAATCTTTTGTAATATCATAAATGTCTTTATTGTCACTTTTGATCCCTTTAATACATTCTTGCTGATTAAAAATAATAATTTCTTTCCAAATGACTACAAAGTTTTGAATGGCAGTGTACAGGCACACCTTATTAGTCATAAGTGCAAAACTATTACAATGAACACACAAAAAAAATTCAGATCAGTAAAATGTCAAAATAAAAAGATGATACATGGACGAAACTACATTAACTAAATATTACTTTTACATCTCAGGTGAGAGATTAACTCTAATGCTGCAGGAGCATATGATCTACGTTAAGTCAAGTCTTCGAAAAATTCAGATCAGTAAAATGTCAAAATAAAAAGATGATACATGGGCGAAACTACATTAACTAAATATTACTTTTACATCTCAGGTGAGAGATTAACTCTAATGCTGCAGGAGCATATGATCTACGTTAAGTCAAGTCTTCGAAAAAAAGTTTATTTTAAAGATACACGATACAAATCATTGCAAAGCAACTTTACAGCAAATTAAGTTTCTACAATATTTAGTGGTAGCTTATCAGTGGTGACTCAGTTAATGTACATATGGCAGAAATGTACGGAAAAATCAATTTAAGACGTAATAAAACAGATGAACACATTACTGCCAGACAAAGGCAGAAGGAAAAGGTACACAAGCTATGTGGTGTCAAACCTAGTGAGCTGCCAACCTAGACAGCATTTTGGCCATCACAGATGTGTGCAACACATTTAGATGTCCAACAATGCTGTCTGAGCAGGCAGCTCACTAAAGAGTGAGTGGCAGCAACAAATGTGAGGCAGAAAAAGGGCAAAAGCTGACAGTGTCAAAAAAAACCCTAGTAAATGACCAACTTAAATAGCATTTTGGTACCTATGATGGCCGTGCTGCATTTCTGGATGCACAAAAATGCTAACAAGACCTTAATTCATAAATACATAATTTAAAAAAGGGTGGAAGTGTGTAATGCATTGCTTAATCATCCGTTCGAATTAAATGAAGCCTCGTATCCACGTCTTAGATTAGACAACTATGTCATATTTACAGTAGAGCAGTATTTACAGTGATCAGACGCAGCCTGACACATGATGCACATCACGCTTTGGTCACACTTTTCAAATCAAGACTTTCACTCTGAGCTGACAACCGAACAGATACTACCAATTCATTCCGAAACAAAGCGAACGATTCAAAAAAGACAGGGCTTCTGCTGAAAGCGATCAAGAATCATAGGTTTCCTGTGTGATTAGGTTGGACACATAACTTAATAGTTAGTCTGTGAAGTCTTCATATCGATACATCATGCCGGTCATTTGCTAGCCGTCCTGCTTGTAAACATGAGATGCATACCTGTCCACCCTGAATCTGATGAAGTGCTGTGGACCGTCAGCTCACTGTGCAGAGATGCGAGAGTCTATCCAAATCTGATTGACGCTAATTTCTGTGTGATTTAGAAAGAATATGAATCTGTTGTTAACGTTACACAAATGTCACTCTCCTTATGTCCTTGCCCAGCGCCAGTCTGCGCAACTGCGCATGCGTGCATCGCCTTCTAGAAGCGGACTCTGGCCGTTACAGCGGCATCCAGCGGCGAACGCGACATACTGCAAGACGCTCACGCCCTTATCAACCCAGGCGACCTTCTCTTTTCAAAATAAAAGTCTTAAACACACGGTCTACATTGTCATGAAAGAGCCATGGATAGGACTCACATTTAATTTTATTTAATTTATATATATTAGTATATATCAATATATTTATATTATATTATATTATATTATATTATATTATATTATATTGTATTATATTATTTCTACAGGTTCTACGGCTTTTTCTTTGAAATCACTCGTTTCAGGCAGCGCCAGTGCAATACCTTGGGCGGCCTGAGTGAGGGTGTGGCGCTGTCGCGAACAGAGCTCCCGGCGTTTGAGTGTGTGTAGCAGTGCGCGGATAGGCCGCATGTGATGTGAGCTGACTGAGCTCCAGTGTGCTCGTGAGCATTGTCAACTGTGAGACATCCCTGAGTCTCATTTAACATACCGTATTTTCACTCCCTGTGACAGAAAAGGTTTAGTAGAAAAATGCCAAAGAAGTCAAAAGATGTCGCTGAGTGGGAGGGTGATGATGAGCCACAAACAGGCAAGATTATGCGTTTCTATTAACGTTACACCACAGTCTGTTCATACGAACGACATGAATATGATTATTGAACAAGTTTACATGATGACAACTCTGCTATTAATAGATTTTTGACAGAGGTTGTGATTTATTATATTGTTTGCTTATCCCCTTCGCTTACGACAGAAGCGAGTTTGTGGTGGTGCATTCATTGCATCTCTTGATCAAATTTAAGACCATATTCGCTTTTTGATCCACGTTTCAATTAGGCCTGTCGCAATAATCAATATATCGGCTTATCGCACAATATATGTACATGACCTCAATAATCTTTGGTGATGCAATATATCGCCCATTATATTTACTTAAACATGAATGTCACCATGTTTTGTGCATTGCACGTGCGCCTGTGTCTTCTGCAGCTTCTCCTACATAACGTGTAGTCATGAGGTGCTAGCTCAAATTATAAAAATGCTTCTACAAACAAAGTTTCATCTGCAGATATGGCCTTGTTTAGGGATCTGTGCCTTTGTGCATGCAGACATCTGACTGCTGAGTAGAGATTGTGTTTCTCAGCAATAGTGTGCACCCTTAATTTACAGAGAAACGAAGGTCTGGGAAATATCTGTAGATGGAAAAATCTCCATACAAGTTCTTTGTGCATTTTTCTTTTTTGCACTTTTTGTTAGAAAATGTTTATTTACTATTCATTCAAGTTTTTTAAGGTATCTAATATTTTGATACTTCATTTCCATGATCTAAATATTCTTAAATTAAAAGTGTGTAGGCCTTCTTGCATTATTATGCTGCTCCATTATGATTATATATTCAGTGGCATAAAATGGTCTTTAAAATGACAATAATATCGCTTATCGCAATTATTTCTGGGGCAATATATCGCACAACAAAACAATGTTATCGTGGCAGGCCTAGTTTCAACTGTGCAAGTTTTAAATGCTGATATAGCGGTTGTTTCAAAACCTAGTGAGCTGCCTACCTAGACAGCATTTTTTGGCAGCACAGGAACGTTCCCCCCAAAAAAATGCTGTCTCGGTAGGCAGCTCACTAGGTTTTTTGAGAAAGCTGTTGTTTTAAACCTATACACAAACTATTCTTTCTGTGGCATTGTCATACTGCTGTCAAATAGCGCGTGTTCATTTGAGTGTATTTCTGTCTACAAAAGTGCTTAACATAATAATTTTTCTTTGTTTAGAAAAAAATGTCAAAAAAGGAAAGAAGGATAAGAGGGGGAAGAAGAGTGTAAGTTTTTATTTGTGTTAATTCATGACTGTGGTTTGTTATAACTTTCATTATAAGCATTATGCTTGAACTCAAGAGTTCATTCAAGTTCGTACAAATGTAAAAAAATCCAAACTATTTTTATCTAAGCATTATATGATGTTTAATTTTTAGTTGCTCTTATTAATATTTAATTCATATTTGTCTAATGATATTTCCTGAGTTGCACCAGCTCTAACAGAACCAAACACAATTGCAAAAATAATAATAAATACATTTTCAAAACCAATACCTCTGACTGACATCAGAATTGTTTTATGCATATTTCTGCATTTTTATATTTTGATCTTTATCTTGACAGTTTTTTGAGGAGCTGGCATCAGATACTAAACCAGAAAAAGTAGAAGAGCCACCAGTGAAAGAGGCACAAGGGAAACAGGTGCATTATCTGAATTAATTCCAATGTTTATAAATATATTATATAAAGTAAAAATATATTTGGTTACACTTTATTTTAAGGTGTCCTTGTTACAGTGTAATTATACATTTCAGTACTGAGTATTAATTAACTACATGTACTTACTATATGGTTAGGGTTTGGCTTAGGGTTACTCGCATGCAATTATGCATAAATTATTGTTATTATAATAGTACATTTAACATGCGTTTAAAATAAAGTGTTACCATATATTTAATTACATTTAAAGTACATTTAATTACAGTCAAATATGGTATGTTTTTGGATTGCTTTTTCGTTTGCTGTTAGCCTCAGAAGAAAAAGAAAGACAAGCGGAAAGGGAAACCAGGAGACGATGAGGATGATGATGATGATGCAGAGGTCATGCAGCGCCTCAAGAAACTGTCAGTGCAGCCCAGTGATGAAGATGAAGATGAAGAAGAGGGTAATGTCATAAACTTGGTTTGTGGCAGCATGTCACACATCACACCACATATTTAACATCATGGTTTATTTTTGTTTTGCAGTAGTTGCTCCAGTCAAAGGAGGAAAGAAAAACAAAGTGAGCTGCTTTGATATGCTATGCGGTACTTCTCTTCACTGGGATGCACTTTGTGGACAGAATCATTTTCCTCCTGCTGCACAGTGTATAGAACAGTGCAATTTCAAAAAGTCATGGTGACAACCTTGTGAAGACTTACAGAAAACGTTTGACGTCTGTCATTGCCAACAAAGGGTATATAACAAAGTATTGAGATTAAATTTTGTTATTGACCCAATACTTATTTTCCACCATAATTTGCAAATAAATTCTTTAAAAATCCTACAATGTGCTTTTCTGGATTTTTTTTTCTCATTTTGTCTCTCATAGTTGAGGTATACCTATGATGAAAATTACAGGCCTCTCTCATCTTTTTAAGTGGGAGAACTTGCACAATTGGTGGCTGACTAAATACTTTTTTTCCCCACTGTGTATATATATATATATATTTTGTCTTTCTCTTTCTGTCAGGGTGGCAACATATTTGCTGCTCTGAGTCAGGGGCAAAGTGATGACGATGAAGAGGACGCAGGCGATGATGACGATGTTGATGAGAAACCCCAAAGCAAGAAGAGCTCAAAGGTGCGTGCTTCCCGTTTCAGTGTCAGTCATTATGTATCAGGTTTAGTTTATATGTACATGCATAGACTTATATACACATACATGAAATAGACATAAACGTATGTTTAGTTTTATGGGAAATTAGTCAGTTTTATTTATATAATGCTTTATACATTACAGTTAAATCAGATCAGTGTATCACAAATTTTAGTTTCATATCCATGGAATTATTATTTTTATTTTAGATTTCAGGTTAAAATTGATATGCATTATAAGTTTATATAACTAGTTTATTATCATTCGTCAATGTTTACCCTCACTAGTTAGTTTTAAAATACCACGTAGGCTCTAAATTAATATTAAGCACTAAAATGAATTTGTAGCAAATAGGAACTAATTGAATTGGCAAAATGCTGTTTAAAATAGTTTCATGTGGAGTACAAGTAGTTTTTCTGAAACTTTATAAGAATAAGAATTTACGATTAAATTGCTACTATAAACTGCTAAACTACTACTATTTTCTTGTAAAGAGAAACTGCGTGGACGACATTGTTTGTTAAATTCATATTTACATATTGTTTCAGTAGTTTTAGTGGCTATTTGTACTATCGCTGTTCATGATATTATCTTTACAGCATCATCAGATTTCATATACCTAACCAACAGTACATATGCATCACACACCACATAACTCATCCTCTCTAATATTGTGTTTATTCCTCTTTCAGTCCCATTCCAGCCAATCCCTCATGTCCTCTCTCTCTCTCTCTCTCTCTCTCTCTCTCTCGCTCGCTCTCCCTTTTTCTCTTCCTGA
>NW_015505237.1:1406330-1411731 GCF_001515645.1 Sinocyclocheilus grahami
CCCGCCCCCCCTCTCTCTCTCTCTCTCTCTCTCTCTCTCTCTCTCTCTCTCTCTCTCTCTCTCTCTTCATGACATTCCCAGTGGAATTCATTCCATTTGCATTCATTCTTTTCTTTTCCTGATCGGTGCCAGTGCACTCATTGTTTCAGACATTAAAAGTGAATCATGTAATATTGCCACTCATCCGTCATCCGTCTTAATTCAGGCTGATTCATATCATTTATCATTTCAAATCATTCCAGTAATCAAGATTGCATGCAGTCACATTGTTTGTTATACAGAAGGGAAGAACATATTGGACAGCATTTTGAATATTTCTACATTCATAAGCACATGTGCCTGTTTCTGTACGTGTATGTATGTGATTCAGGAAGTTGAGAAGGTAACCAAGGGAAAGAAAAAAGATAAGGCTAAACCTAAGATAATAAAGGTGGGTACATGGGATTGTTTCTTTATATTCTTATTCACTATTTTCTTTCTTCCAAATTCACATATTCTGTCTTTCTCCCACCTTGCAGTTTTGTTTCTTTATTGCTGCATGACGGAAGTGCTTCGCTCATCATGCAAACTAACCCTTTTCTGTACATTCCTGTCTGTCTTACTAACACTATGTCTGATTGGTGAGCGGTGCTCTGATTTTTCCTCCAGGATCTTTGGTTTACTCTCTTCTCTCAAACACAGGAAGCCTCAGAGGAGGAAAAAGATGAAGAGATGGAGAAGAAAGATGAGAATGAAAAGAAAGGAGGGAAGAAGGGCATGAAAGCCGCTGCTAAACCATCTAAGGTGTGTGACTCAGGTTTTGATGGATACGATTTGTTTTGAAAAGCCAGTAAAAAAAAAAAAATCCAAGTGTGTGCAACCTAAAGGGCATCTTAATGTTGACAGGAGGAAGATGAAATTGAAGAGAAAGAACAGGAGAAGTCTCAGAAGAAAGGCAAGAAGGAACAGCCCAAGGTCAGATTAAGATATTTTTGTATGTTTGTGTATGTATTTATGCATTAAAATGTGCGTACACACTCTTTGTGATTTGGAATCTCGCTTAAGATGACAGAGTTGAGTAATATTACCGTTTCAAATGTTTTCTATTTGAATACATTTTAAAATGTTATTTATTCCTGTGATGCATAGCTGAATTTTCAGCATCGTTACTCCAGTCTTTAGTGTCACATGATCCTTCAGAAATCATTCTAAAATGTTGATTTGCTGCTCAAAAAGTTTTTATATTATTATTATGTATTATATTATTGAAAGCTGTTGTGCCGCTTAATATTTTTGTAGACTCCATGATACTTTTTTTGGTGAATAGAAAGTTCAAAATAACAGTGTTTATTTGAAATATAAATGATTTGCAACATTATAAAAGTCTTTACTGTCACTTTTGATTAATAAAAGTAAGAGAGAAAGTCAGCGCATGGTGAATGAAAATAAGTATTGTAGTAAAATGTTTGTCAGTGTCTTTTCTGTGATTTTAAGAAAGGGAAGCCTGCTCGCCCTCCTCCTAGTGATGATGATGATGATGATGATGAAGATGAAGAAGAGGAGGAGAAGAGTGATGAAAATGACACAATGATGGTACAACAATTTTCTCTTTTTGTATTCCAAATATTCATAATTTCCAAGTGTTCATTCATCCACTTTCTATCTCTTTGTCCTTATTTTCTTGATATCCTGCTTCCTGTCCCGTAGAGTGCCGAGGATGCCCTCGCAGCTGAGCAGGCCAAAGAGAAACAAGAGGACGACCCTTTTGCTAACTTGAGTAAAAAAGAGAAGAAGAAGAAAAAGAAAAAGGTAGCGTATTCAAATTTTGAATACTCTAATGTATGTTATAGAAGTGTTATTTTTATATTATTTAAATATTCTTATAGTATTTATTTATATTTTGAATTACCTTTTTTTTAAAGGGGTCATATGATGCGATTTAAATTTTTCCTTTCTCTTTGGAGTGTTACAAGCTCTTGGTGCATAAAGAAGATCTGTAAAGTTGCAAAGACTAAAGTCTCAAATCCAAAGAGATATTCTTTATAAAAGTTAAAGAGTCAACCACGCCTACCTAAAACGGCTCGTTCTAACACACCCCCACATATCTACCTCACTATGTGGGAAGATTTGCATAACGCCGCCCAAATGTTCACGCAAAGAAAGAAGGCGTAACTTTTAGTCTCACTGTAGTTTTGTCGACGCTGTAGCCATGTCGTGAAGATGCTGTGTGCTTCGTTGTGAAAGCGAAACTACTTTGTTTGGTCTTCCAAAAGAGGACACGACTAGAAATCAGTGGTATTTACAACACTGTTCCAGAACAGTTTAACCCAAATATCCAGATGTGTGCAGTGCATTTTATGGAGGACTGTTTACTGATCCTCGTAGAGTAACGTTAGACTAAAATGCCGGCAGTTCTGACTCACGTAAGTACGTTTTCTTTTAAAGGATTTAATGATGATTCAAACGTGAGTTTTGGGCAGTGTGTAGAGTAGCACTTGTTGTTTGTAATTTCTCTGATCACAAATGCAGACAGAGTTTTATGTTTACGCGGCACGATGCAATGCAACGCAACGCGTAAAAAGACAGTATAAGTCATTATAATCAGTAATTATGTCCCCACTGGATGCAACAAATGCCTCGTTTGTAATGGATTTTAATGTTGTCTCGTTGCTCCGGGACAGGGCATCAACAGTATGTGAGGGGCGTAACATTTCCATCTCACGCTTGAGGTATTCGGCCAATCACAACGCATTGGATAGCTGGCCAATCACAGCACACCTCGCTTTTTCAGACCGATGAGTTTTGTAAAAATCGACGCGTTTCAAAAAGGCGGGGCATAGAGGAGAAACAATAATGTACAGTATGTGGAAAATAATGTGTTTTTTTTACTTTAAACCACATAAACACAGTTCATTACACCAAATACACAAAATAGTGTTCTTTTTAGCAGCATCATATGACCCCTTTAATATATTCATTTTGATTGAAGTTTTCATGTTTTTGTAATGTGCTTTTGTCATTTTTTTTTTTACCATTTTTTTATATTTCTAATTAGTTTTATTCAATGTAATTTGAGTACTTCAACTTATTCTTAAGATTATTTAGTTGCAGTTAGTTTCCAAGGCAATGCTTCTAATCTTTAAGGTTTTCTAATCTAATATGTACAGTCGTGGCCAAAAGTTTTGGCAGTGACATTAATTTTGTGTTTTGTAAAGTTTGCGGCTTCAGTATTTGTAGATTATTTTTCCACATGTGTCTATGGTATACTGAAAATCATAAGTTTTAAAGGCTTTTATCGGCAAAAAAATATAATGAGTCAATATTTACAGTGTTGACCCTTGTTCTTCATAACCTCTGCAATTGGCTGTGGTATGCTGGATATCAGCTTCTGGGCCAAATCCTGACTGATGGCGATCCACTCTTGCCTTATTAGTTCTCGGAGTTGATCACAATGTTTGGGCTTCTGCTTGTCCACTCACCTTTTGAGGACTGACCACAGGTTCTCTATGGGATTGAGATCCGGGGAGTTGCCTGGCCACGGATCCAAAATTCCAATGTAATGATTTTCGAGGGACTTCTTTATCACTCTTGCTTTGTGACATGGTGCTCCATCATGCTGGAAAATGCACGGATCATCACCAAATTTTTCATGGATCGTTGGAAGAAGTGGCTCTTGCAGGACGTTTTGATACCATTCTTTATTCATGGCAGTGTTTTTGGGCAGAATTATGAGAGAGCCCACTCCCCTGGTTGAAAAACAACCCCACACATGAATGGTCTCAGGATGCTTCACTGTTGGCACAACACAGGACTCATGGTAGCGTTCACCTTTTCTTTTTCAAAACAATCTATTTTCCAGATGTCCCAAACAGTCGGAAGAGAGCTTCATCAGAGAAAATAACTTTGCACCAGTCTTCTGCTGTCCAATCCTTGTACTTCCTGCAGAATTTCAGTCTGTCCTTGACGTTTTTCTTGGAGAGAAGTGGCTTCTTTGCTGCCCTTCTTGACACCAGGTCGTTGTCCAAAAGTCTTGGCCTCACTGTGAGTGCAGATGCTCTCACACCAACCTGCTGCCATTCCTGAGCAAGCTCTGCACTGCTGCTGACACGATTCCGTAGCTTAGGGATGGGCGATACCTCTTATTTTATTTTCAATTCGTTACCGATATTTTCAAGCCCAGTATCGTCGATATCGATACTGATACTTCTAAACTAAACTGATCTTTTAATGTATTAAAAGAATATAATCAGTAATTATACTCACTTAACATTAGATTTTAAAGCCATGTTTTTAACATTTCATAGGCCTTTTTTTGTTTACATTGTCAGAAATAAAATATACTATAATTGTATTTTTGCCCTTTACTGGAGCAGTAACCTCAAAGGTGCAACTATACCCCTAAAAGGCAGCATATTAGTACCATACAAGTATGCATGCTTTAAGGGTAGATAAGTTACAAAGGTGCACCTTTGAGGGTACCTCATGAAAAATAAACATGGTGTTACTGGTGTAAAAGTGCTAACATGGTAAGTACTAACATGTATTATTATTATTATTATTACCATGGTAAATTTGTGGTTACTGCAGTTATACTACAAATACTGTAGTACAAATACTGTGGTAAAACCACTCGTTTTATGCTGATTTACTGATTATCAATATTTAAAACAGTTGAGTACATTTTTTTTCGGGATTCTTTGATGAATAGAAAGATCAAAAGATCAGCATTTATCTGAAATAAAAAGCTTTTGTAACATTATACACTATACAATTCAAAAGCTTGGAGTCAATAGAATTTACTTTTTTTTGGGGGGGGGGATAAATTAATACTTTTATTTAGTAAAAATGCTTTAAATTTATCAAAAGTGATAAAGACATTCATAACAAAAAAAAAAAAAACAAGCAGTAAAAGCAGCAATATTGTGAAATATAACAAATAAAATAACTGTTTTCTATTTTAATATATTTAAAAAATGCATCTGTGATCAAAGCTAAATTTTCATAATCATTATCAGTCTTCAGTGTCACATTATCCTTCAGAAATAATTCTAATGTCATTTGCTGCTCAAGAAACATTTATTATTATTGCTGCTTCATATTTGTGTGGAAACCGTGATGCATTTTTCAGAATTAATTTTATATATAGTAACAATGTTATGTTATGTTATGTAATGTAATAATGTGGCAATGCTTTCTTAAGATCTACTTATGCTTCTGATCAGGGCTGGATTGGTACTGGGCATTTTCCCGGTGAATGTTGTTGTTTTTTTGTTTTTTTGCCAAGGACCATCACGCAGGGACAGCGAGCAGCCAGTGGCCCATTGGATTGTCTCCTGTAAAGACGGCGTAAACCATCCAATCACAATGTGCTATAGACGGAGCGATTAAGTATTTTGCTCCGCCTATATAAAGATCGCTTCAC
>NW_015505237.1:1411995-1415905 GCF_001515645.1 Sinocyclocheilus grahami
TCGCTTCACTCCAACTTCTTCCTCGTCGGCTTTTCCCATGTTTTCACAGCAGATTTATCAAGAACAGGCTTGCGCTGATTGCGTAATTGTGATGCGGGCCAAAGAGCCAGGCAGGAGGAGGAGAGGAGAGTAGTTGAATCGGTAAAGTGCTTGATAGGGACTCGCAACGGAGGCAGGCATCTAACCTATCCTAATGTGTGCGCGCACCATGAGTGTAAAATACGTAAACACTTTTTAATAAAATGTAAATTTGTCCCCTGCGCTTTTTTGGTCAAGTCAAGTGTGTTCATAGAGGCAAAAACTTTTGACTGGTAGTGTATAGGCCTATCATATATATATATGGATATAGATATAGATATATATAGATAGATTGGTTCTGTCTTTCAGCATTTGCGTGTGTTCCGCAGAATTGTTCGCTAATATAGTCTATTTTTCCACTTAGAAGCTTATTTTCGCTTCACGCCAACTTCTTCCTCGTCGGCTTTTCCCATGTTTTCACAGCAGATTTATCAAGAACAGGCTTGCGCTGATTGCGTAATTGTGATGCGGGCCAAAGAGCCAGGCAGGAGGAGGAGAGGAGAGTAGTTGAATCGGTAAAGTGCTTGATAGGGACTCGCAACGGAGGCAGGCATCTAACCTATCCTAATGTGTGCGCGCACCATGAGTGTAAAATACGTAAACACTTTTTAATAAAATGTAAATTTGTCCCCTGCGCTTTTTTGGTCAAGTCAAGTGTGTTCATAGAGGTTTCCATGGGCCAATGCGAATAAATCTAGATTTAAATTCAAAACGACACGATATTGTCGGACCTGGCGTTTTATTCTTATCCAAAACCACTAGATGTGATATGAGTAGATTGGTTCTGTCTTTCAGCATTTGCGTGTGTTCCGCAGAATTGTTCGCTAATATAGTCTATTTTTCCACTTAGAAGCTTATTTTATGCACCGAATTTCTTGATAAATTAATAAAATTAATTGTTAAAAAGTGCACTTTAGAATCGATAAAGTGAATCTTTCGATACAACATCAGTATAGATACTTAAGGATCGATCCGCCCATCCCTACCCCTAGTAGCGGACTCCTCAGGAGGAGGAGTGCTGGCTCTTGCTTGACACTCTGGGACGTCCTGAAGACTTCTTCACTGCAGTTGAACCTCTCTCCTTGAAGTTCTTGATGATCCGGTGAATGGTTCTTTCAGGTGCAATATTCTTTGTAATTTCCTTACATGTGAGGCCATTTTGTGACGTGACGTGACATGTGGCCAAGTATGGTGACCCATACTCGGAATTAGTGCTCTGCATTTACCCATCCAAAGTGCACACACACGGAGCAGTGGGCAGCCATTTATTTATGCTGCGGCGCCCGGGGAGCAGTTGGGGGTTCGGTGCCTTGCTCAAGGGCACCTCAGTCGTGGTATTTCCTCCCACCTCAGTCGTGGTATTTCCCCTGGTATACTCCCCCCACCTACAATCCCTGCCGGTACGAGACTCGAACCCACAACCTTTGGGTTATGAGTCTAACTCTCTAACCATTAGGCCACGACTTCCCTGACTTTTTGATGCAAAGCGATGATGGCTGCACTTGTTTCTTTGGAGGTAACCATTGCTAACGAACACAATGATTGGAAGCGCTTCTTCCCTCCTTTTATAATAATCAGTCTGCTCTTACAATCGAATTAGTATGAAAATGATTTTACCTGACTAGTACTCATTCACACTTTCACATGTGCTGCTGATATGATTAGTCAGTTAATGTTAGCTAGTCATTTTGTGTCAGGATAAAAAAAAACACAGAGACATTTGTTTTTTTTTGTGAAAAGCTCTTTTTTTTTAGGAATTATTTACAATGCATCTGATCACTCTACACCATAATCTAGAAACAATGTGAATGAACACCACAACAGCTTAAGCAGCAAACTTTGCAAAACACAAAGCTTATGTCACTGCCAAAACATTTGGCCATGGCTGTATATATATATATATTTTTTTTTAATAACCAAATAATAGTTTTAGTTGACAATAGCAACACTGATTGTAGACACTTCCTCTTGTGCTGTGCAGATGGAGTACGAGCGGCAGGTGGCTAGTATTCGAGCTCAGAACGCCATCGAGGGAGACTTCTCCGTCTCTCAGGCTGAGCTGTCCTCTCGACAGGCCATGCTGGAAAACGCTTCAGACATCAAGGTTAGATGATTGGGAGATGATTGAGACATTTGAAAACACTGAGTACTATGTACTAATTTCTGTTATATGTTTATAGTTGGAAAGATTCAGCATTTCAGCCCATGGTAAAGAGCTGTTTGTTAACGCAGACCTTCTGATTGTTGCTGGGAGACGATACGGTCTGGTTGGTCCAAATGGGTGGGTTGATGGTTTAAATTTGACATTACTACATTGCACATAAGGAAATGTAATGATTGTAAAACCTGTTTCCATACTCCTGTTTGAATCAGGAAAGGGAAGACCACTCTACTAAAGCACATCGCCAACAGAGCTCTAAGCATTCCTCCCAATATTGATGTGCTGCTTTGTGAGCAAGGTACAGTACAACCCAGTGATATTTTAGTATAATCAAGATACTATTATAGGTTTTATTAAAATATATATATATATATATATATAATTATTTTTTTTGTTGTTGTTGTTGTTGTGTTTGTAATGTTGAGATTTGGATTTATAAATTTTTATTTCATTTTTAGTTATGTAAGTACATCAAGTTAAACTAAACTAGATAAATTAAAATAATTTTACTTTTTTATATTTATTTCAGTTAATGTTTCTTTTTTTATTCAAGTGACAAAATGTTTTTATAGTTTTAGTTTTAGTTAGTAGCTGTAATAAACTTCCCAATTTTTTTATCCTCACTATTTGAGCAGTCTAATATATACATTGAATCCAGCTGTTTGGGTCCCTGACTTCTCTCTCTTTGTCGTTCCTCAGAGGTGGTGGCGGATGACACTCCTGCAGTTCAGGCAGTGCTGAAGGCCGACACGCGCAGACTGAAGCTCCTGGAGGAGGAACGGCAGCTACAGAGTCGGCTGGAGAAAGGAGACGACAGCGTGTCTGAGAGACTCGACAAGGTCAGATGAGAGCAGCTCGCTGAGGCCCTCTAAATACGCTGATCCATGGAGTAGTCGAAGATAACCATGTGTGTATGTGTCATTTGCAGGTTTATGAGGAGTTGAGGGCAATTGGAGCAGCGGCAGCGGAGGCTAAAGCTCGTAGGATCTTGGCTGGTCTGTCTTTCACTCCAGAGATGCAGAACAGACCCACTAAGAAGTTCTCTGGTGGTTGGAGGATGAGAGTGTCCCTGGCTAGGTGGGCACAATGAGGAAGATGCATTAATTTATTAATTAATTTTATGATAGTAAAATAAAATCTGTTCTGACATGAGAAAATGATTGTCTTCCTCCCAGAGCACTGTTCATGGAGCCCACGCTGCTGATGTTGGATGAGCCCACTAACCACTTGGACCTTAACGCTGTCATCTGGCTTAACAAGTAATTACTTTTTCCTTTAAAGGGGTCATATGATGCTGCTAAAAAGAACATTATTTTGTGTATTTGGTGTAATGAAATGTGTTTATGCGGTTTAAAGTTAAAAAAACACATTATTTTCCACATACTGTACATTATTGTTTCTCCTCTATGCCCCGCCTTTTTGAAACGCATTGATTTTTACAAAGCTCATCGGTCTGAAAAGTGAGGTGTGCTGTGATTGGCCAGCTATCCAGTGCGTTGTGATTGGCCGAATACCTTAAGCGTGTGACGGAAATGTTACGGCCCCTACCATATTGTGATGCCGTGTCCAGCCGGAGCGACGACACAAAAACATTAAAACCCATTACAAACGAGGCATATGTTGCATCCAGTGGGGACATAATTACTGATTATAATGACTTATACGGTCTTT
>NW_015505237.1:1416320-1466619 GCF_001515645.1 Sinocyclocheilus grahami
TATTTCCTCAGCAACCAGCACCTATCAGCTCCATGCATGAGGAAGCAGATATCGTCCTCTTTTGGAAGACCAAACAAAGTAGTTTCGCTTTCACAACAAAGCATATACAGCGTCTTCACGACATGGTGGTGGCAACAACAATACTACAGCGAGAATAAAAGTTACGCCTTCTTTCTTTGCGTGAACATTTGGGTGCCGTTATGCAAATCTTCTCACATAGTGAGGTAGATATGTGGGGGCGTGTTAGAACGAACCGTTTTAGGTAGGCGTGGCTGACTCTTAACTTTTATAAAGAATATCTCTTTGGATTTGAGACTTCAGTCTTTGCAACTTTACAGATCTTCTTTATGCACCAAGAGCTTGTAACACTCCAAAGAGAAAGGAAAAATTTAAATCGCATCATATGACCCCTTTAAGCGATACTATTTAGGAAACAAACCCATCTATTTGATGTATTTACATTTCATGCAAATTATAAATAGCCTACTTTCAAATGTTCCCAGTGCGATGGTGTGTTTTGATTGTATTAAGGGGAGGTCACACAGTAATTGCATCACTAAAGATTGTCAGGCTCCTGTGTTTTTAATTTTGCTGCTGCATGTTCAGTAGAAAAAAAGTCACACCTTTGCGCTATATTCTTCCGACGAATCACCATTTCATATTTTCTCCTTTAGCTACTTACAGAGCTGGAAGAAAACACTTCTAATTGTGTCCCACGACCAGAGTTTCTTAGATGACGTCTGTACAGATATCATTCACCTGGACAACCAGAAACTCTACTACTACAGGGGCAACTACCGTGAGTTTTGTTTCTGAACAGCAACACAGATGAAATCTTATGAAAGACCTTTAATCATCTTACTGTATTTTATGTTTGCTTGACGTCTCCTAGTGACGTTTAAGAAGATGTACGTACAGAAACAGAAAGAACTCCTGAAGCAGTATGAGAAACAAGAGAAAAAGCTCAAAGACCTGAAGGCTGGAGGAAAATCCACCAAACAAGCTGTAAGTCCTTGACTTTTTCTCGATTTTGTCACAGTCCTAGTCTTCTCAAACCCTTCCACTCATTCTCCATCATTCATGTTCAGGAGAAACAGACGAAAGAGGCCCTGACGAGGAAACAGCAGAAGGGAAAGAAGAGCCACCGTGAGGAGGAGAGCCGTGAGGCCACAGAGCTCCTCAAGAGACCGAGAGAATATACCGTCAAATTCACCTTCCCTGACCCTCCTCCGCTCTCACCGCCAATTCTCGGCCTGCACAGTAAGTCTTTTATGACTTTTGCTCACTGTGGCTTCTTATTTTTATCAGACTTGTTGGGTGGTTGATGACCAGTTTGGTTTATTTTTTCTTTCAATCCCAGGTGTTGACTTTGGTTATGAAGGCCAGAAGCCTCTGTTCACAAATGTGGACTTTGGTATAGACATGGAGTCCAGGGGTAAGTCAAACATGTCTGTAAAATCATGACTAGTAGTTTAATTATGGTGAAAAATATACACAAGGAAATGTTCATTTTCTCTGTTTCAGTATGTATTGTTGGGCCCAATGGAGTTGGGAAAAGTACACTGCTCCTGCTTTTGACTGGAAAATTAAATCCTGTACGTACTGGTTATCTTTATTAAGTATTCATATTTGCTAACAAAAATGCTTTTATATCAATAAAAATCATTGTGTACTAATTTTTTTCCTCATGTTTGTTGATTTGTTTCCTTCATGGCGTTAATTATGAGGCTTTTTCATTTTAGATAAAAGGAGAGATGAGGAAGAACCATCGATTGGTAGGGCAGATGTTTAAAATCATTCTTTTTATTTTACCTTTACCTGACTTTGAGTAATTGGTTCATTCTTCTGCCTCTGCCTGTAGAAAGTAGGTTTCTTCAACCAGCAGTATGCTGATCAGCTGAACATGGAAGAGTCTCCCACAGAGTACCTCCAGAGGAACTTCAACCTCCAATACCAGGACGCCAGGAAGTGCCTGGGTCGCTTTGGCTTAGAGAGCCACGCACACACCATCCAGATCTCCAAACTGTCTGGTAAGCACTATCAGTGTTAATTTCATTGACGAATCATTTTCGTCATAATTTTCGTCAATTACATTTTTTTCACCGACGACAATGAGACAATAACGAACTAAAACTCTTTTTAAATGACAAAAACTACGATGTAAATCTATTGACATTTTTGTCAACGAATAAAAACAAGACGAAAATGTTAGGGAGGGACGATTTGGTAAGAGATTCATTCAGAACGAATCTGCTGCGTGGTTCGGAGGTTAGATGTGTACATATGAACCGGCGGGACATAAGCTAACATACACTTGCTGCACGTCACATAAAACATTAAAAAATGTCAATATGTGGGAGTAAGAGAAGAGCAGACATAGATAAATCTGACGACGCAAGAGAGAACTCAATTCAGTCCGGTTTTCTGAGTGCACACTGAAGCATACACACACAGAAAGCATGTCTCACAGCACGCGAGTACTCTTTCATGTTCTTGTTCTTTATGAGAAGTGGTTTTATTTAATTTTAACATAAAGGCATGTTGTGTGTCACCGCAGTTAAATCGTTGTCTATCATGATATAACCTTAATATCAAACCTATATAATGAGTTTGGAAATTGTGAAATGCTTAATAAGTGCATTACACTGTAACTAAACCCATTAGATTTTAGCCGACTAAATTTACTGTAGATTTAGTCGACTAAAACTAAAAACAATTCAGATGACTAAAATATGACTAAAACTAAATGACATTTTAGTCAAAAGACTGTGACTAAAACTAAATCAAAATTTGCTGTCAAAATTAACACTGATAGGAATGCATTCATGCATGGTTTTCAAAGTCATCTGTCCTTTGTTGACATTTTTTCTGAATTGTCCTGTTTTTTGTTGTGTTTTTAGGCGGTCAGAAAGCAAGAGTGGTATTTGCTGAACTTGCTTGTCGACAACCTGATGTCCTCATCTTGGTAAGGAGTAAAGGTTTTAAATGTCTCAATTTCATTAAAATTTGTACTTTAAAGTCCCCATGAAATCAAAATTAAAGTTTTTAAAGCTATTTGAATTCTACACAGAATGCTATATTTTATAGCAATATGGATGAGATTGTGGCTGGCATACCCTGTCAAATGCGGCTTTACGGAGCTCAATGGCTCTGAACGGCTCTAGCCCAAGCTGTGATATAAACGAACGCTATTGGCTATTTTAAAAAGGGGCGGGGCTGCTTGATATGTCCCGCCCTGTCTTCCTGTTTCAGTTAAAATGATGTCAACACATAGAGTAACGCCCCATTCACACCGATAACGATAACTATAAAGATAACGATATTAGCGTCCACACCAGCGAATGATATCGTCTGTTTATTCTCACATATGCCGCTTTAAATTCTTGAGCTCGTTACAGCAGGATGGATTCTGATTGGCTGTCAATTTTTTATCGTTCATCAGCTGGAGAAAAATCGTTTGAAAGTGATTCCAACGATATCATTTCTCTTTGTCTTTATCGTTATAGTTGTGGTGTGGACTCTGCTGTTCTTTAATATGGAGAACGATTTTTAGAACTATATCTTTATCGTTATTGTTCTTGGTGTGAACGGGGCGTAACACTGCGTGTTTCTTAGCATTTCAGGGGACCTTTAACATTTTTTTCCCATACAATTGTACAGGATGAGCCCACAAATAACTTGGACATTGAGTCGATTGATGCATTGTCAGAAGCCATCAATGAATACAAAGGAGGTATGTTTTTTTGTTTTTCTCACTCATTTTATTTGTTGTGGTGAATGATCTTGTGTGCATGTAAATCCATTCAGATGTTCTGTAAGATTTCTAAACTATATGCAATGATTATGATAGTGGAAACCAGGGGGTAAAGTCTTTATTATTAACATTTAATATGAATCTTTTTAGCTGTGATAATTGTGAGCCACGATGCCAGGCTCAAATTTTTTATCGTTCATCAGCTGGAGAAAAATCGTTTGAAAGTGATTCCAACGATATCATTTCTCTTTGTCTTTATCGTTATAGTTGTGGTGTGGACTCTGCTGTTCTTTAATATGGAGAACGATTTTTAGAACTATATCTTTATCGTTATTGTTCTTGGTGTGAACGGGGCGTAACACTGCGTGTTTCTTAGCATTTCAGGGGACCTTTAACATTTTTTTCCCATACAATTGTACAGGATGAGCCCACAAATAACTTGGACATTGAGTCGATTGATGCATTGTCAGAAGCCATCAATGAATACAAAGGAGGTATGTTTTTTTGTTTTTCTCACTCATTTTATTTGTTGTGGTGAATGATCTTGTGTACATGTAAATCCATTCAGATGTTCTGTAAGATTTCTAAACTATATGCAATGATTATGATAGTGGAAACCAGGGGGTAAAGTCTTTATTATTAACATTTAATATTAATCTTTTTAGCTGTGATAATTGTGAGCCACGATGCCAGGCTCATCACGGAGACCCAGTGCCAGCTGTGGGTGGTTGAGGACCACTCGATCAGCCAGATTGATGGAGACTTTGACGACTACAAGAGAGAAGTGCACAGTTGAGGTGTACCTACGATGAAAATTACAGATCTCTCCATTCTTTGTAAGTGGGAAAACTTGAAAAATCAGCAGTGTATCAAATACTTATTTGCCCCACTGTAAGTACTGTTATGGAAACATCATTTGGATCAAACTTCCAACCGCTATTTGAAATAGACCTTAGCCAGGGTAGCACAATGTCATTTCTGATAGGAATGAAAATGAGTTTGTGAGGGACAGACGTACAGTGCATTTAATGGGTTGTACTGCTGTTTAACAAAATTGATTTTTTTCATTTAATGAAATGTCTTTCCTCCTTTCAGTAGACAAAACGCCATAAATTAGTTTTAAAAAATACATGTGATTTAGGACCTGCCATTGTAAAGACTAAGTCTTTCCCTAACTGCCTCGTTCTCATGTAAAATACACAGCATCTGCTCTTAATGTGTAAAGGTCTTTTACATCAAGATTCAAACATCTGGTTTCAGGTAGTCTTTGTATATCCGCTTCACTCTTGCCAGTTCTCGCTCATCTGGTTTTATACTTCCATACCACGGATACCACAGTTCTCCAGAGCTGAGAGAAAATGGGGCAGGAGTTGCTGCTACAGCACCATGAGTGTTTGAGTAGTCCTCTTTCGAGTAATCAACATGAGGTAACTGGGCAGAAAGTAAACCTTAAACGAAGGAAGAAAAAAAAACATCACATTAAGCACTTGTGCACCAAATAATGAAATTGATCATTTATTTTCATAAAATGACTTGTTTGTGCACATTGGCGCTTATAACAATAAAAAAAGTGTACATTTACCACAATCTCTAGCAGTTTCAATGGCCTTGTTAAGTAGTTTCTGTTGTTTCATACACGCACCTGAGGAAACAATTGAAGATGAAAAGTGCTGATCAGATCATGATCACACCAGAAATGTGACGCTTGAATGTATTAAGAAATGCATTACCGGTTCGAGTGGGATCATGCACAATTCCTGTTTGAGGACTAATGAACTGCTGCAACAGGTTCACATTCTGCAGAGGAAAAGCATGTATATTAAAGCAAATACATTGTCCTCACACACACAAAAAAGACAAAATCAAAAAACAAACCTTGTAATGGACAATGATGTTTGGATCACGACAGATGGGACAAGGATTGCCGCATATCTTGTCACCTCTCTATGACAAGACAATCATCCTCATTAATACAAATTTAATGGACTGAAGAAAAAAAAAAATCTGAAGAACAAACCAATCAATCAAAATTCTAAACAAATGAGAACTTGCAATACAGGTCTTTCTTGTCTTTTGAGGAGGGACGCCCCCCTTATGATTCCTCCTATAGTTAGACCACACAGGCTTTGATCCATAGCGCTCAATGTACTCTAAAGAGAGATTTGAGCAACATTAAACGCTGTTTTAACCACAAGTAATTCATTTTAATCATCTAATCAATCATATTTACCTTCACTTTCTAAGTATTCCCATGGTCTGTCTGAATATCTAGACAGTACCTCAGCTGAATCCGTGTCATCAGCAGATGATGAAGATGATGAAGCACGAAAATTCAGACGCAGCACTGGAGCACTTCTTTTCCAATCTCGGATTCTCTGCAATACAAAACGCGTAATTTGTCCTTTGTTTGTTGTTGTTGTTTGCACGCGAAATGAGTGGACAGCAACAGACATATTTATACATCCTGTATTAAAAACCAAAACGATTCCAGATATAAACCGAGATTAAACGTTCCTAGCTGAATCGAGCGTGGCGACCTAACTGCGCCACAGTTTCTAGAAGCAGACAGACAGCATGCTGAGATAAAGCGAGACTAGTGTATGAGCTCACACCGCAAAGCCAGAGCAGCGGCTTCAACGCCCTGCTCCTCTTTGTGTGTGAGACGGAGCAATCCTAATGGTTATTAAAGTAGCGATAAATCATCGAATAATAAGCTAGCCGTCGCTAGTCATAAGCAATCTGTACATAAAGATTGCCATAGGCAGAGCCAGGAAGTGACCGCATTCAATTGGGGCTTTTTATAAACTGCATTCTTTTCAGAGGAGAGCTCACTGGAACAACCAACGCAATCTGCACATAAAGATTGCCAAGTGGCGCCTGTGGATTTAGCCGAACGGAGAGGAAAAACAGACTGAAATGCAACATTTTGTTCATAATGATGTCGTTAGGTGTTATTAGTTGTCGGAACTGGATACCCGTTGAGCTAGTTTGGTGAAATAAACCTCCCTAGGCAATGATAATTTATAAAAATGCATAGCAGTCTGCCTATAAAGATTGCATTTTTGTGTGTTGTGTGCTTAACGAGTGCGTAGATAGGGTATTATTTGTCTTGTCGACTTTGCTTTAAAATGGCGGACGGGTTGTCGTTTGCTCGGATCACTCGAGGCAATGGTGGCTGTTTTTCTGACTGGATCTACGGGAAAGACTAGCTCGGGACGGCTGTCTCGCGTCGCCAGCATCCCCATATACAGCTCGAGGTGTCGTCTTAATATCCGTGAGTCGCTAGCGGGGTAAATATAGTAGCACTTTGTAAACGAGCAAGACAAATGCCAGGCGGGGGAACATAGCCGTTGTGTTTTTAAAAGCTGGTTGGAATTCAAAGATGGCGACCAGACACCCGTTCACGAAGACAAGTGGTTAAAGATAGTGGGCGTGGTTTACCGCAGACTTCAGCCAATCAGAGGAGGCGCTGTCAGCTCAGCGCGAGCTGCTGTATGAGAGATTGAGATTTCCACAGAAGGCAAATCAAATCCCCCGTGGCCACTATTGAGCAGATGCATAAATTCATATTACTGGCCTTTAGTCAGAACAACACTGGATGCTTTGTGCTGACAAGTTCTAACAAAAAACGAATATTGCTATTTGCTTAAAGATGCCAGCTGTTTATGTTACATTTACATTTAGTCATTTAGCAGACGCTTTTATCCAAAGCGACTTACAAAATGTTACTCTTGATTAAAAAGTGCAAGTAGGTTACATGGTGTTGAACTTGATCTATAGTGCTGTAGGAACAGTCTTATACAGGACAGGGTGTAATGTAACTTTAAAAGTGAAAACAATGTGTTTCTTCACATCTGCATTCCAGCAGAAACCTGACAGATACAATGTTAATCTTTTCTCTCCAGTGAATGTACAATCTTGTTGACTTTTTCTTGTTTGTTATGACAACTGTGACGGTTCCAGGAATTGTGTGTGTTGTTCGGTGTTTAAGGAGTTCGGTTGTGACTATAAAAAGTTCTTCAACAACAGTGTTACGGGTAAGACAAAACCTGATTTCTCACACGATCCAAAGTGAGTAAATTCTCATTTTTCGGCATTAGTAGACCTTTTTCACTGTTTTGGAAATTATGTAGAACATGAATTCAAACGTTGCTAAACACTTGCATGCATAACAGTCGTAAAAATCTCTATACATTCGGTGTATATTTCTATTTCATGTGTAACTCGTCCCGTTGTTCATTTTCTGCTGTAGTTAGTTGGTTAGTCTCGCCGGTGTCCAGTCAAGTGTGCTGTAGTGAGAGGAACTGAAGAAGAAATACTCACTGATGCTCCCGTGGGCAGGGCAAATCACGTGACTCTCACTCACTCTCTCTCTCACACACTCTCACTCTCTCTCACTCGCTCTCTCACTCACTCTCACTCTCGCACTCACTCTCTCGCACTCATTCACTCTCGCACTCATTCACTCTCTCTCACTCATTCACTCTCACTCACTCACTCGCACTCACTCTCTCACTCACTCTCTCGCACTCACTCACTCACTCTCGCACTCACTCTCTCACTCACTCGCACTCACTCTCTCGCACTCATTCACTCTCTCTCACTCATTCACTCACTCTCGCACTCACTCTCTCACTCACTCTCACTCACTCATTCTCACTCTCGCTCACTCTCTCTCTCACTCACTCTCGCACTCACTCTCACTCACTCACTCTCGCTCACTCTCTCTCTCACTCGCTCTCTCTCACTCACTCTCACTCGCTCTCTCTCACTCACTCGCTCTCTCTCACTCACTCTCACTCACTCGCTCTCTCACTCTCACTCACTCGCTCTCTCTCTCTCACTCACTCTCACTCTCTCTCACTCACTCTCACTCTCGCTCACTCTCTCTCTCACTCTCGCTCACTCTCTCACTCAC
This sequence comes from Sinocyclocheilus grahami, assembly GCF_001515645.1. Taxonomy (NCBI): domain Eukaryota; kingdom Metazoa; phylum Chordata; class Actinopteri; order Cypriniformes; family Cyprinidae; genus Sinocyclocheilus; species Sinocyclocheilus grahami. The sequence goes on from NW_015505237.1 coordinate 1,424,993, forward strand.
TCGCTCTCTCTCACTCACTCGCTCTCTCTCTCTCACTCACTCACTCTCACTCACTCTCTCACTCACTCTCGCTCACTCTCTCTCTCACTCTCGCACTCTCTCTCACTCACTCTCGCACTCACTCTCGCACTCACTCTCGCACTCACTCTCTCACTCACTCTCGCACTCACTCTCACTCACTCTCTCACTCACTCTCGCACTCACTCACTCTCTCACTCACTCATTCTCTCACTCACTCTCACTCACTCACTCTCACTCTCGCTCACTCTCTCTCTCACTCGCTCTCTCTCACTCACTCTCACTCGCTCTCTCTCACACTCTGTCTCTCTCACTCTCACTCTCTCTCACTCACTCACTCGCTCTCTCTCACTCACTCACTCGCTCTCTCTTACTCTCTCTCACTCGCTCTCTCTCACTCGCTCTCTCTCTCTCTCTCTCTTTGTAATTAACTTAACTACGTCAGATATTATTATCATTGGCATATGTCCATCTAATTTTTCTAATAATGTACCGTTTTTATTGCAAATATTCTACTTGTTTCTGTATTTTAATATATCTTGATCACATTTGATACTTGCATTTCTTATTGCTGCGTGGCAAATACACTGTTTCTGTATTTGTGTATATTTAGAAATAACCACATGGTGGCGACATACAACTTAGAAAGTCTTGTGTTCAGTCGCACAAAACCCCTTAACTTAACCCTTAGTGATAATACACTTATTTACTTAAGGAGTTTCTTGCAACTGGATGTTGATAAAGTCATGTAAGTCTTTCAGAGTCTATTTCCTTCATTATATATTTTTTCACATTACATTATGTTCAAAATTATTATAATCATTAACATTCATTTAACACGTTTTTTTGGCCAAAATATGGACAAAATTGCCAATATTATTGGGGCAATATGTATTTAATATGTAATATTACATATAAAAAATGTAGCTAAATACAGCAAAAATTATAATGAGGAAACCCCCCCCCCCCCCCCCCCCCCACACTTAGTGGTTCTAGACTTCTGTATACATAAAACATACTTAAAACGTGAAAACATAAATAAAAAGGTCCATTTAATGTACTGAGAAAAACCCCAGTATTATTGGAAAATATTTAAAACTTACTGTTTAAAATTAGTATACATGTTGGTCCCACTTTATATTAGGTGTATTTAACTACTATGTACTATTTACAGCAAAAAAAAGTGTATATTTTATTACTTGTGTATTTATTTGGTGCATTGTACTTATTCTATATTGCAAAGCATTAAGGTGGGAAACTGGTAAGGTTAGGTCAGGGTGGGTTCTGTTGATGCAGTTACAAAAATACTTACATGCAGGTATTTTAAAAATATAAACACAGTGTAAAAACAAGCATGTACACAAAAAGTGCATGGTATCAAATTAGTATTTAAAGTGTTAACATTAAATGGAAAGACACTGAAGCTAGTGTGGGTCATATGCATTTTATATCCATCAACCCCATAGCAATGACAATTGTGAATATGGGTAAAGTCTTTGTAATATTTTTTTCATGCTTTCAGATTTTATAACAAGTGTTACTTACAATATTGTAAAGGTTTCGGTTTGTAAGTGTTTACAAACATCTCATTTTATTATAGGATCTTTCATCTATTGATGTTGGGTTATAGACAGATTGATCACAGCAGTGTCTAACAAAGAAATATGATATTAATGCCAGAGTCCCTGTGTGCTTTACAGCTGACGTGTGACAATGCTTTTCTGATAAACAAGAAAATCCAGTCAATCATTTGAACACTTTTACTGTGCCCTCCCTAGTCTTTCTTGAAATACTTGTGATAAATGGTATTAGTTGTGCTACAATTGAACTTCTGGAGGATTACAAGGGCCATCACTCAATAAAAAATACTCAATTGCTAATAAAATAAATTGTAAAAACTATGTATAATGCTTAAGTGCATTCTCACATTTTTATTTAATTTTTTTAAATTTCTGCTCTTGTATAATTCTCATTATTTAAATTATATAATAATCTGAGTGCACATTATTGATCACAGCCATTATATTATTTTACATGTTCTTTGTACCTGTGATGTTTACTTTGGGTAATGTACAGTGTATATAAAAAGCAGGTGGGTTTATGACAGTGACATGACACATGTAATATAACATTTTACTTCTATGTTTATCTTTGATCATTTCAAATTATGAACTACATTATGCAGCGCTCGCTTAACCAGTCACCCATTTGAGTTTCTCATATTATTAAATAAGTGACAGACTTATTCAATCATTCTAGAAGATTGGTTACATGAACGCTGTATAATTCAGTCTGCAGTCAGATGTTAAACTATAACAGTTGTAGCAGCTGCCCCTTTCTAGTAACAGTAAGTCCAGTAAATACTGACAGCCCACCAGACATCATATATTAAACATTTTATTTACCAAGGAGGATTCTTTGTAGTCAGTTGGAGTATATTTTGGGGCTCTAGTAATAATCTTTTGTTACAATAATATAATTTTCTAAAAGATGAAACATGAATTTGAGAACCAACTGTTGTTTGAAGTAGTGCGTTTATTAATGAATACATTACTTTTTCACATTCTGCTGTTGTGAACAGAACGGACACGGCTTGTTCTGTGGTCATGATTGCACTTGTGATTTCAAATCGCATCAGGTGTGAGCCAGAAAACTGATAAGACATCCGTATCTGATTAAGTACAATCTATAAAACATTTAGGAGTTTCTCTCCGTTCTTTAAATGCATACATGCAGAGTTGCTGTTCTGTGATGTCTTTGGTAGTCATGTGACCATTTTTGTTCACAACGTCTTCAGAAATTGTTGTTTCAAAGTTATTTCAGATCCACAGTCGCCTTGGTAAATGTACATTACTACAAACTTTTCAAAGATTCAACGTTGTCCTGTTCCAGTGAGCTCTCCTGAAGTGCCATGATCTCATTATTTCAGTATTGACTGGGTGATTTCGTGTCATATCCAGATTATCCCCAGTGGCATAAGCACACGAATAACCCCTGTTTTCTCTCCCTCTGTCAGTAAGCAGCTATGGCCGTGGGCCCGGTGGACCCCAGAGAGGTGCTGAAAGGAGTTGAAGCTCTGCTGGGGAAGGATGGAGAGCTACGAAGCCTTGAGGGAGTTGCTAAAGTCTTCAGGTGAGAAGCTGTACCATTTTATTTTCTGGATCCCTTCTAAAAAAAAAAAACATGAATTCCTTTACCAATAGTATTTCTAACATGTTTTCCTCTTTTCAAACAGTCTCATGAAGGCCTCGCATAAAATGGTCAGCAGATGCATGTATCTGAACATCTTACTGCAGACAAAGTCACATGATATACTTAATCGGTAAGAATAATATCCATCAAAAGAAACATTTGAAACCTTTTTTGTTCTCAAGGTTATGCTTGACACGGTCTCTTCTGCTCAGGTTTATTCGAGTTGGAGGCTACAAGTTGTTGAACTCTTGGCTCACCTACTCAAAGACCACCACTAACACCCCCCTGTTGCAGCTCATACTGCTCACCCTGCAGAAACTCCCCCTGACTGTGGACCACCTCAAACAGGTACTTCACCACACCACGGCCCATAAAACTCACACGCATGCCCCCGCAGTCTTCTAACACCTGCTCTCTGTTTGTCGTCTTTTCTCCTGCTAGAACAACACAGCCAAGCTGGTGAAACAACTGAGCAAGAGCGGCGAGACAGAAGGTAAGAGCACATGTTCCATGAATCAATGCCAGAAAGTCTGCTTACTGTCTTCCAGAGCTCAGGTTTGATCTCTCTCTCTCTTTCTCTCAGAGCTGAGGAATCTGGCGTCAGTGCTGGTGGAAGGCTGGATGGCTATTATCCGCTCTCAGAGCGTCTCCAGTGGAGCGTCACCCAATGGTAGGGTTTCCAGTTTACATTGTCTTCTATGTCACTCTGTTTTGGTTGAAGTAGACTTAATGCACTTTTAACTTGAATTATTAGAAAGTGGGGTTCCCATTATTGGTGAATAACCCAACTCTGTTTTCCATCAGACAAGAAACGGAAAAAGGAGGATGGAAAAGTACGTCCAGAGGTGAAGCCCCGAGAAAAAGGAGCAGAGGAAGAGAAGAAAGACAAACCAAAAGCTTATGCCCCAAGTCATGCAAAGATCCGCTCTACAGGTTAGTCACCAGTGTTGTTTTAGTGTAATTTATGTAATATTAGAGTATTTAGTTATATTTTAATTAGGTTTTGTTATTATATTTTCATTTTTATTTTAGTTTTAGCAAGTGTTAGTATTTATTCATGATTTAATTAGGTCTTATTACATTTACATTTTAATTTGAGTATTTTTTAAATGTATTATTTTTTTTATTTTTAATATTCCTATTCAACTTTTTTTTGTTCTAGTACTTCAAATTTATTTATTTCAGTTAGTTGCCAAGAATGCAACATTTGTATTTTTTTTTAAGTTTAGAGATTTATATATATATATATATATATATATATATATAAAATGCTACATGTATGTTTTACTTTATTAACTGAAACTGTTGATATTTAATTTTATTAACTTTATCAAAAACAATTTTGTTCAGGTTTATATTTATGATTTTTTTAAACTATATATGTATATATATATATATATAATTTATAATAGATTTTTTTCTCAAATGTCTCAGTAACACATTTAAAAAAAAAAAAGATCTGTTTACATTTACTCTAAACATTGTGTCTTCAGGTTTGGAGGTGGAGAGTCCAGCTCCAGTTCCTGTAAAGAAAACCCCCTCTGCACCCCAACTTGGAGACAAATACAACATCAAGCCTGCTGTTCTCAAAAGACCAAGGTAAGTGGACACTACATTTCTTTCTTGCAAATAATGAACAGGCACATGTAATCCAGGAATCCAGGATAGGCCCTTTCTCATTTGATTCATGATTTGAATGAATTTGAATGCAGTTTTACTTCAGAGGGTTTGAAAATGAATCATTCAACTCATTATGACTGCTGTTCATTCAGCACATCGCCGACCGACGCACCACCAGTGGAGAAGAAGTACAAGCCCCTTAACATCACCCCCAACTCTACCAAAGAGATCAAAGTCAAGCTTATACCCCCGCAGCGTGAGTATGCCCGTTCAGCACCTGCAATATGATTATGATTATCTGCAATAAAGGAGAGTAGGGTTTCCTCTCCGACTGGTGCTTACTATCCATTTCTCTTCCTTTTAGCGATGGAAGGCACTGGATTTTTGGATGCCCTCAACTCCGCTCCAGTGCCTGGCATCAAAATCAAGAAAAAAAAAACAAAAGCAGTTTCCCCTACCACTAACAAGGTGTGCCACATCAGACAACCCTCATTTGTGTTTATGCTTCATGGATTTTAATTTTCCACAGACCCACTGACTGTGTTTTGTTCCTTTCATCTCTCTTGTGCTCCACAGCCCTGTCCGTTTGACAGCAGGCCGCAGTCATACTCGGGCACACAGGCCAAACCGTCTTCCCCTGAGACGCCCTCATCTCAGACACCCCCTCATGAGAACCAAGACCTGGAGCAGCCTGGCACACCCGTGCCCACCGAGGACCCTGATGCCATGGAAACCGGTGAGTCCAGCTGCATAGAAATTGGCCACAGCCTCACTGAGAGCCGTATGAATTTAAAAAGCCTTATTTCGTGTTTTAAGGTGATAAACCCAATGCTCTGTCTGAACCTCGCGGTGAGGAGGAGAGTCTGACTAAGAAAGGAAAGAAAAAGAAAAGCGTTCGGTGGGCGGAAGAGGATCATCTCAAAGAGTACTTCTACTTTGATCTGGATGAGACTGAGAGAGGTAAAGCAACTCTTTCTTCACTTACACTGCAGTTTAAACGTTTGAGGTTTTTAAGGTTCTCTTCAATAAAAAAATACAGTAAAATAAATCATATTATTACAGCATAAAACTATGAATACCTGAAAATACTTCTGGGATTTGGTCAATCATAATCATCACTCTTTTTCCCTCTGTCTCAGTGAACGTTAATAAAATTAAGGACTTCGGCGAGGCAGCCAAACGGGAGCTGATGATGGACAGGCAGACGTTTGAAATGGCTCGTCGTCTTTCTCATGACACCATGGAGGAGAGGGTGCCCTGGACTCCTCCACGACCCTTGACCCTCATAGGCACCCTGGTCATTCCTGGTTCCAGCAGCAGAGAGAAGATGATCCAGAGAGACCGAGAGATGGGCATTCTGCAGGAGATCTTCCTCAGCAAAGAGAGGTAAGACAATTCTTTGATGAAGAACAAAATGACTGAATGATGTTTCAGTTTCTTTTGAAGCATTCTTTCTTTTCTCATATAGTGTGTCATGTTTAGTGATTGTTCATAGCATGAAACAACATTCGCAAAGCATTTAATGCCCACAATAGGCTGGGAATCCGTTTGGATTTGACTGGATTATGAAAAGTGGGCCATGATATTATTAACTACTTAGAATAATATGCACATCATTTTAGTATTATTTATATGCTATTATAGTTTTAAAAAATACTTAGTATTAAAATAATTAGTATCAAAAATATAAATATATATATTTTTTTGCTCTTTATTTTATTTTTTTATTTTTTTCATTTTTTTAGATTTAGTATTTATTTTTTCATTTTCTGTTAGGATTTTTTTTTTTTTATATTAAAAATAGGTTTTTCATCTAATATTATATTTTATTTTAGCTTTAACAAAAAAACGTTTTTAATAGATGTTTAAAAACCCTTGCACAAATGAATCATCCACATTGGTGAATAAAGTAAACCGGGTTAAACATGTCTTTAGGGGCTTTAAATGGACATATATGGTTTGCTTCCCTCTCTGCAGTGTTCCAGACACTTCTCATGAGCCAGACCCTGAGCCGTATGAGCCCATGCCTCCTCGTCTCATCCCACTGGATGAAGTAAGACAGCCAATTACCTTTTCATATGCTTTCCCCTTCCATTTTTTTTCTTGGCATGTTGATGACCTCTTTCGTCTGTGGTGTTGTAGGACTGCAGTATGGAGGAGAATTACATGGAGTCCGCTGACGCTGCTGCCTCCGGCGGCTCTTCAGGCTCTAATGAAAGCTCCAAGCTGCCTCCTGTTCTAGCTAACCTCATGGGGAGTCTGGGCAACAGCGGCCGCAGCCCTCAGGCGCAAGGAAACTGCCCACCAGCCAGTAATAACCCTGCTGTTAATGTGCAGGAACTGCTCTCATCTATCATGGTAAGATTTAATGGCTATATGTACATGTTATTTACCACAAGAATGTGCAAAGGCTTTTATTTTAAGCGTCTCCTCTGGTTTTCAGGGTGCTCAGGGATCTAACCAGACTCCAGAGGACCTGATCAAACAGCCTGATTTCTCAGATAAGATCAAGCAGCTTTTGGGCTCTCTGCAACAAAACCAGAACCAGAATCAGAACCAACCTGCCAATGCTCCGCCAAGTACGTGTTTGCTCTCTTTCAACTGTTTCATTGTAATATAGCTATTTTTTTGCTATGTTTTTAAAATATTTTTTATTTAGGTTTATTTCGGTTTTAGTTGAATAATTTTAGTACTTCAACTTATTTTATTATTCTAATTATTTCTTTATATTTTGTTCAATTTCTCAATTAACCAAAACGTTAAGGTTTTAGTAATTTTTTTGTGATTTTGATTTATTTTTATTTTTATTTTGGTTTATTGATTTTATTAGTTTTTTCAGCTTTAATTTCAGTTTTAGTTCAAGTAATTTTATTTACTTACTTGTATCAGTTAGTTGCCAATCAGTATTTCTAATGAAGTTTTTATTATTATTATTATATTAATATTTTTTTCAAATAACACGTTTTTGAAAATTTGTAACGTGCTTTGGTGATTTTTTTTTAGTTTTGTTATCATTTATTTTTTATTTCAGTTTAGTTTAAGTAATTTTTCAAATTTTCAAGTTTTTTTGAGTTTGCTTTTCATTTAATATCTTTCATTTTATTTCTGATTTATTTCAATAAACTAAAGCCTTTTATTATTAGTTGTAGTTTAGCATAACATTGCTTTGTTTTAAATTTTAAATTTTCTGTAAAGTTGCTTTGCAACGATTTGTATCGTAAAAAGCACTATACAAATAAACTTGAAACTTTGTTGAGGAACAACTGCATGATGGTTAAGCAGCATATTTAATGTTCTGTTTCCCTCACTTCATAGTGAACATGGGTCTGCTTGGCCATGGCCCCGGCATGAACAACATGCCGATGCCCATGAATGGGGGTTTCCCTCCAAACAAGCCCCCTGGACCACATTTCAACCATCCTCCTCCTCCCCACGGCCACGGCCCACCCTTCAACGCCGGCGGCCCACGCATGATGGGTCCTCCACCTGGTCCACAGGGCCGCGGGGCGGACAACGGCAACTACTGGGGCGACGACCCCATGAGAGGAGGCCCGCACCGGGGAGGACACTTCCACCGGGGGAGAGGGAGAGGAGGAGATCCGGGCTTCAGAGGACGAGGGGGACGCGGGGGACCACGCGGGGGACACAACAACATGGGCGGTAAGTTTGATCGCCAAACACTTTGAATTTTCCAACATTTCAAATGAGCATGTAAATAGCAATCTTTTGGTTTAATTTCAGACATGTCAAATAGGCCGGTGTGTCGCCACTTCATGATGAAGGGAAATTGTCGGTATGAAAATAACGTTTGTGCGTTTTACCACCCCGGTGTAAACGGACCACCGCTTCCTCCCCAGCACGGTCACTGACACACCGAAAACTGCTGTTCCTTGAACTCGCCACTAGTGGGCAACAGGACTCGAAATGAGCCTCGTGGACAGAAACTGAAACCGGGGACGTTTGCGTCTGTGACAGCACAATCCCACCTGCTTCCTCCGACTGTACAGTAGCTTCATTGGATCTGAACATTAATATTTCTTCTCCATTTGACACTACTTTCCCTCATCTGGAAAGCTGTGAGAAGATCTGAGATCCTCTGTGAAGAGACACATTACTTGACTTTGCAGCCTACCTGTAAATAGTGATTCCTGGAGATGTATATTTTTTATTGTGATTCTGTGTACCACTGACCTGACTGCTAAAGATTGTACTACAGAACTCTGTAACCACTAGGACACGATGTAAATAGTTCCTTAAGCTTCTCCCGGTGGCAAAAACCCAAGATACTGGATGTGCAGTTTTCTAAATTATAATACACACGTCAGTCATTCTTTGCCTAATGAACTCGACACTTTGAAAAGTTATCACCGCACAGAACGTTTATTTTAAGATTTTCTGGTTGAATTAAGTCCCTCTGACGGTGCCGTACTGTTTGATGTTTTATTTTCAGGTTTCTATTGAAGAGGGAGAAACCGTACTTCTATGAAATGTGTAGATGCTTTCCTTTTTCACACACGGTTCTCGTTTTTTCAGTCCACGATTTTTAGTTTTAAAGATACTGAAATGTATTGATGAATTGGTATTATGTTCACTTTTCGCCCTGAATTGGAAATAGTATGTACGCGGGGGCTTAATACTATTCAGAACCGCTACCTTTTGCATTTTTGAAGTCCCACTGAATACTTGAATCGATACTTTGTGATGGAAAGTGATCCTAGCCTGCTAAAGAAATATCAGCTGTTGTTCTGTGTAGTGTGATAATCAGGAGAATTAGTGCTGATTTCCTACTTGATGTTGATGCTGTGGCTTGATTTGCTGTGCGCTCGTGTTCTCGGACCCGTGTGGGTCTGTCCTGCTCTATCAGTGTTAAGCTGAGCCTAACCTGGGCTACAAACCACTGTCATCAAGGCCAAATGTATTCAGGTGTTTTCTGTGAAAACCGTGGCCATTGTCTCTTGTGGGACTCCATTTTCTTTTTCTTTTTTTTTTTTGTTGGATTCACTATTGTCCCATGATTTTATTTTGATACAAGTCTGATGATTTTTCTTTTCTATTGTTGTTGGAGAGATGTCTATGTGTCAGAGCGCCGCATAAACACAATAAAAGGCACATTCAGAAATGTAAGGTGTTTTTCTACATGTAAATGAATAAACGTTACGAAATCCACGTTTTCTCTCAAATTAACTTTTATTTTCGGAGCAAGTGTCAGTATATAAGGACCACTCTCTCAGTTTTTTTTTTTTTTTTTTTTAACCTCTAAATGCCTCGTCGGTTGAATATGTCAAACAGGGTTACGTTAGGATTCGACTGAATCCTCCCCCTCTCATGGCAGTCCGGCCAAATGGCTAACAGTCGTTTGCGGGTGCGTTTGCCTTCCTGTCTGTCAGATCCGTGTTCTCAGGACGCAGTCGGTGCAGATGGCTGCTGGAGTGTGTGTGATCAGGAGTGGCCTGTGCACCCAGCCCTCGAGAGCAAATATTGACTTCAGCTTCATAGAATTTCTGCCTGTGTGCAAGGAGTTAAGGACACCTCAGCAATTCATTCATCCTATGTAACGCTCATTTCATTTTTACAAGCTTTCAGTGTGTACTCCTCAGCCACTGTACGGGAAAAAACGTTACAAAAAAATCAAATAAAATCTAGGTCTTTGCTGTGTATAAAAACATCCTGTGATCGTGATGCTATACTAGATTCCTGTTGACAAATGTTCTTTTACATGCTTTTACTTCCAAGGAATTCATCTGTTTGTTTAATGTTAATTTCAAGAAAATAACTAAATCAAGCAAGATGTATTTAGACAAGTAACTCATTTTGGTAACAGGGCTGGAAATAAATGTAAGAATGTAAGTAAGTGTAAATGTAAGGATTCTATTGTTTTGTTCTATTGTTGATTCTATTCAAAGGTTTTGGGGTCAGTGAGATTTATTTTATTTCAGCAAGGACACATTAAATTGATCAAAGGTGACAGTAAAGATTGTTACAAAGTATTCAAATGCAAAATATTTATGTATTAACTGCAAAATTATGTTCTATTAATATTATATAAATTTAATACAATTATATAGTTTTATATAATTAAATAATACAAAACGAATTATTATATAATACATTATTACAAACTATTGAAATACAAAATATATTTCTATATTCATTTTAGTAATATAAATGTTATATACTGTATATATAAAGTGTGTATAAATATATATTTGTACAAAATATTTTCATTTAAAATAAATGCTGTCCTTTTGTCTTTCTATTAATCAAAGAATCTTGAGAAATAATGTATCAATAATCAATAATGCATGGTTTCCACAGAAACATTCATCACAACTGCTTTCAGCATTGATAATAATAATAACAATGTGTCTTGAGCAGCAAATCGGCATATTGGGATGATTTCTGAAGGATCATGTGACACTGAAGAATGTTCAGCTTTTGTCATCATAGGGAAAATGATTTACTTATTAATTAAAATAGAAAAAAACATTTACTTTAAATGTTAATAATATTTTACAATATTACAGTTTTATTTTTTGACCAAATTAATGCAGACTTGGTGGGTATAAGAGACTTCTTTCAGAAGAAAATAAGATTAAATTAATAAAATACATATTATTGTATTATTTAAAATAATGTTATTTTATTATATATTTTGTATTATATATATATTATACTATCATTAGATGTTCATTATTATTATTATTATTATTATTATTATTATATACATTTCCTGAAGGTTAAGCACCCTTCACTTTGACATAAGGGTCAGAAAATAGTTGACTTAGTTGAAGCACATCCTCGGCTGTGTTTTGTTCGTGACAAACCTTTAGTTTGTAAGTCGGAGTAAGTCATAGCTGTCATTTTCAGCACAATATAGGGGCAGTCAAATGTCCAGCTGAAGGACAGAGAGTGAAGTCATAAAAAGACTGGATTGATTGCGTCTGAGTGGTGTTGGTTGTCGTGGAGGCCCTGACTACATTCCACTCGGCACAAAGACGCCATTGATCCTCCGCTGTCACATTATCCCACAGCCACTAGTGGAAAGAGGCTTTGTCAGGCCTTCGTTTCAGAGAAGATGAAATCAGCTATAAACATGCACCTCTCCAGTTTACAGCAATGACTTGCTCCGGAAATGTTAACATGGTCTGTACGTTTGAGCAACTCGACAGAGGATGTTACACAATAACGTTTACAACTGTCATGTAATTCAGATATCAGCAGATTATTACGATAAAAGGTCACTGTGATGCTTTTCCTTTATTAGAATTAGTACGGAAAAGTGGTAGAAGTAACAAAACAAAATAAAATAAAATATTAATTTTATTAATAATTAATGTTAAAATAAAAGGTGATGCTTTTTCCTTCAGTAGAATTAGTACGGAAAAATTATATAAATAAAAAAGGTCACTGGTGATACTTTTCCTTTATTAGAATGTATTAGAAAAGTGGTTGAAGTAATAAAATTAATTAAAATAATTGAAAAAATTAATGAAAATAAAGTGATTTATTTTTTTAAATAATAAAACAATAATACAATTAATAAAATAATAATAATAATAAAAGGTGATGTAACGAAATAAAATAAAATAAAAATTATTAAAATAAAAGGTGATGCTTTTTCCTTCATTAGAATTAGTATGGAAAAATAATAAAATAAACATAAAAATAAAATAAAGTAAAGTAAAATAAAATACTTTAAATATTATTAACATAAAAGGTGTTGCTTTTCCTTTACTAGAATTGGTACGGAAAAGTGGTAGAAGAAATAAAATAAAAGAAAAAAGATAAGAAATTAAATTGAAATATTATTAAAAGAAAAGGTCACTGGTGATGCTTTTCCTTTATTAGAATTAGTACGGAAAAGTGGTAGAAGTAACAAAACAAAATAAACTAAAATATTAATTTTATTAAATAATAATTAATGTTAAAATAAAAGGTGATGCTTTTTCCTTCAGTAGAATTAGTACGGAAAAATGATCAAATAAACATAAAAATAAAATAAAATACTTTAAATATTATTAACATAAAAGGTGTTGCTTTTCCTTTACTGGAATTGGTACGGAAAAGTGGTAGAAGTAATAAAATAAAATAAAATAAAAAAGGTCACTGGTGATACTTTTCCTTTATTAGAATGTATTAGAAAAGTGGTTGAAGTAATAAAAGAAAATAAAAAAATTAATGAAAATAAAGTGAATAATTTTTTTAAATAATAAAACAATAAAAAAATATAATTTAAAATAATAATAATAATACTAAAAGGTTACACAGAAAAAAGTGAAGTCATCTTCATACAGAATCAGTCATCTTAAGGACACGTCAGTCCTTTCGAAGGAACAGTGTTCGAGAAACTTCCTTTTGAGCGCTTCATTAAGCAAATGTTTGCAAGGCAGGATTTCACCAGCAAACTACACATTGTATATAGACTATTAAGAATCCTGTATACAATACACACCCTATTATATTACAGAAAACACATTATAATGCACAAATAAGTTATAATGTCAAAATACTCCCACATGCAAATAGTAGACTTCCTTCAGATGCAATTATAAACTGTTTAAAAACATACTCTACAGTTAGACTCAAATTTATCAATTCATTGTGTTTGATGAGAATATGATAAAAATACGCATCAAGATATTCCTGCGTGATAAACAGGTTTCTCATTCTAACACCACGTCGTGCCTCAAATTACAAAAGCCCATTACAGTACCCCTCTGACATCACGGATCAGAGCTCAGCCAATCCTAAAAAGCCCAATCATGCTAGTCTTCAATAGCTTATCACGACTATCTGCCGACCTGTCCTTGGTGCCGAGCCAAATAAAAGAGTTGATGCAAAGTTTGAAGTGCAGAATCAAATTCCAGAGCAGAAGAGAGGTGGGCGGAGCCTCAGCTGAACAGGTATAAGAGCCGTGCAGGTGAGACAGAGAGAGAGAGAGACCAGTCTGAACACACTCAACAGGGAAGCCGAGAACAGGTGAGGAGCCAACATCACAGGAACTTTCTCTGGAGGCTTTGCTAGAGGTGGCTTTCGAGCGTGCAACACCATTAACTGCCGGGGACTGATGTTAAAATCATGCTTTGTCATTTCCTAACAGCTATATAACTCGAAATGTTTCGTTCTTTCAGCTTGTGAAGATGCTTAAAGGAATACTCGCAGTGCTCTTGGTCCTGGTGACCCTGTCTTCTGCCATGGGGAAGCCTGAGAAGACCACTCCCAAGAAAGAGAAGAGGATTCCTCAGACTCTCTCCAGAGGTCAGCTTCAGGAAAACATCCCCAAAATATTGCTTTTTAGCAGCTTTTGTAAAATGCTGCTGCTTTAGTGAGCCGTTAACTCATATAGCATAGCTGTAGCTATACATATGAAGTAGTATTATTAGAAATGATTCTAGTGCTTTACTGTGTGAAATGCTGTCTCATACCTCACTTTGTGCAATACTGATGTAGTAGCAGGCGGCTGAGTAGATGTTGCTTTTTAGGATTCATATTCAGTATTCTTTTCCTTTCAGGATGGGGAGATCAGCTGATTTGGGCACAGACGTACGAGGAAGCTCTGTTTTGGTCACGGTCCAAGTGAGAAATGCTTGTATTATACAGAATGATAGAGTATGGTGTTCAATAATAAGTACTTCTCTGTGTATAGAAGGTCTGTTGATGATTTTGTATTGATTTATTTTTTTACAACTTGTATAATCTGTTTAATTAGGAACAAGCCCCTCATGATCATCTTTCATCTGGAGGACTGTCCACACAGCCAGGGTAAGGATTGATTTTTATTTGGACACTTTCACTGCTGGTTCGTTTGAAATTCTCAATCGCCTCTTCATGTCTGTGTTGTGATTTTATTTTGACATGTTTTATATCATGTGAGCAGCTCTGAAGAAGGCCTTCGCCGAGGATAAAGACATCCAGAAGCTGGCCGATGACGATTTCGTGATCTTGAACTTGGTGGTGAGTAAAACTTTACCATTTGTTAACAGTTAATTAGCCTACACTGGTTTCTAAAGCATTCATTAATCTGAGTTCATGTTGACTCCATTATCTACTAATGCGAAGTTAAACACTGTAAGTTCATAGGCCTATTACTCAGTGGCTAACATGTACTAACAATATTTAAACGAACAAAGATTTATAAATACTGCAACAAAAGTATTGTTCGTAGTTCATGTATAATGCAGTCTGTGGATTAATCAGTAGGCTCTAGTCTTAGTGTATAAATGTCTGTAAATTCTCAATCGCCTCTTCATGTCTGTGTTGTGATTTTATTTTGACATGTTTTATATCATGTGAGCAGCTCTGAAGAAGGCCTTCGCCGAGGATAAAGACATCCAGAAGCTGGCCGATGACGATTTCGTGATCTTGAACTTGGTGGTGAGTAAAACTTTACCATTTGTTAACAGTTAATTAGCCTACACTGGTTTCTAAAGCATTCATTAATCTGAGTTCATGTTGACTCCATTATCTACTAATGCGAAGTTAAACACTGTAAGTTCATAGGCCTATTACTCAGTGGCTAACATGTACTAACAATATTTAAACGAACAAAGATTTATAAATACTGCAACAAAAGTATTGCTCGTAGTTCATGTATAATGCAGTCTGTGGATTAATCTGTAGGCTCTAGTCTTAGTGTATAAATGTCTGTAAACTGAACGGCCTTGTTTTTGACAGTACGAGACCACAGATAAACACTTGTCTCCTGATGGCCAGTACGTTCCCAGAATCCTCTTTGTTGGTGAGTTGATTTAATGATGCCTGATACATAAATAATGCTGCACATTATGTAGTAGGCCTAGTCTGCATAAATGATTCCAATCCTCCTGCACTGCAGATCCCTCCATGACCGTCCGTGCAGACATCACTGGCCGCTATGCCAACCGCTTGTACGCCTATGAACCCGCCGATATGAAACTCTGTAAGTCCGAAAGCTGTTTTCATGCCAGAAATACGTTATTCAGCGACACCAGGCCGACAGCATCATTCGTGTGCTTTGTTTCCACAGTGTTGAGCAACATGCAAAGAGCCTTGAAGTTTCTGAAGACGGAGTTGTGAACACAAAAGCCCAGTCTTTTTGATATTACTTCCCTGAGGGTCACTATTATTCTGTCATTCGTTTACTGACGGCATGAAGCGCACTGTAAAGCCCTGTACAAACTTATTATATGTTCTTCGAGTAGATTGTTACGGTAAACTTCAGGCTTTCTTTTCATGTTTTTGTTTTTGTTTTCCTCCAATAAATGAAGTCGTGTGAAAATTCGTTTCTCCTGGTAATTTGTTTATGCTGTTATGTTCGCACCGTTTATTCAAAGCAGAGGGCATGTGGGTTTTCCAGTTAAAGGGACAGTTCACGCAAAAATGAAAATTCTGTCATCATTTAAAACCTTTATGAGTTAATTTCGTCTGCTAAACACAAACGAAGATATGTATAAGAATGTTGGCAACCAAATAGTGGCTGGTAGCCACTGACTTCCATACTATGGAAAAAATACTATGGAAGTCAATGGCTACCGCTGGATAGTTTGTCTAACTGTCACTTTAACGGAGTCTCCTCCGGCTAGTATCCTGGTGGGAGGAGTCAGAGTAACTAAGGCAGCATGCTTTCCTAAGTCATATGGTTGCATGGTTACTAACTGTCTTTGTTATACACTGAGCGCTTGGCCTGAGCGTGTCAGTCTCTGATTGGTTTGAGGTTAAAGGAAGTTGCTCTCCTGAAATACTCCAAAAAGGATTTCAGACAATAAAAGCAATGTGGAAACCCAACAATTAAGTGATACAAAGACAAAACTGGCCAAAGTGCAATTGTGTCCTCAGGGTCTTTATTATTATTATTTTTTTTTCTGATTTCAAATGCTTGAGAGTGTAGTTCACAGAACCATTGGATATAGATGTACATTTCAAAGAGGAATTCATGCAAGAAGCCAAAACGATACACAAAATCAAGTTGGTAAAGTAACACGCACGTAATGGAAAATAAAATAAGCAGATAAATATGTCATATGAAATTTGAGATCGTTAAACAGTGCATTCTTCTATTAATTTTTCAATTGCATTTTCATACTAATTATGAAGTCCAATAGTGTATCTAGCATTCTGACAGTTATTTATTGCAACTTTATTGCATTAGAGTGATTCCGAGCAACTTTAACGCTATCATTCGTGCTAATTGAAAATGTGTGCATTTAATATAAGAAATTGATGTGGAATTGATATGGATACATTTTGATATTGTCAGCATATATACACTGTCAACATAAATAGTGTCGTGCTCACACACTGCATGTTTTGATCACAGCAGCTCATTTTCTGTAAATGTTTTTCTTTTGCCACATAAAACTGTTAACATAAAATCAAGTGGTCTTTGTTGTTTAG
The DNA here is from genome assembly GCF_001515645.1 of Sinocyclocheilus grahami. Classification (NCBI taxonomy): domain Eukaryota; kingdom Metazoa; phylum Chordata; class Actinopteri; order Cypriniformes; family Cyprinidae; genus Sinocyclocheilus; species Sinocyclocheilus grahami. Next base: position 1,442,195 of record NW_015505237.1, read on the forward strand.
CCCATTAGTGTAGGTACTGCATACTGGTATTTGGTGTTCTGTTCTTTCATACTGTCAACATAAATAGTGTCGTGCTCACACACTGCATGTTTTGATCACAGCAGCTCATGTTCTGTAAATGTTTTTTTTTGCCACATAAAACTGTTAACATAAAATCAAGTGGTCTTTGTTGTTTAGCCCATTAGTGTAGGTACTGCATACTGGTATTTGGTGTTCTGTTCTTTCAATGAGAGGAATTCTTCAAGCATAAGTACAACCTCATAACGTACAGTACTGTACTGTCACACTGTACTCTTGAAAAATCAAGCACGTATTAATATATAGCAGCAAGAACACGCAGGCTGGTCTCCTCTTCAGTAAAAGCAAACGCACACTCTCTTTAACAACTCCAATGAGAAATCCAGTGGTCAGACGACAAATCCAGAGAATTCATCATAAGAATCAAACCTACAGGAAGGCGCTGGGATTCGCTCGTGGGTCCTTTTGGTTTCTGTATATATACGTCAGCCAAACTCCCAGGATCTGAAACGAGCAGGAAACAAAAATGAAACTTGTAGATGAGGTTGTTTCTTTATCTGAATAGATTTAGAGAAATTTAGCAATACATCACTTGCTCACCAATGGAGCCGACTCTCTTTAACAACTCCAATGAGAAATCCAGTGGTCAGACGACAAATCCAGAGAATTCATCATAAGAATCACACCTACAGGAAGGCGCTGGGATTCGCTCGTGGGTCCTTTTGGTTTCTGTATATATACGTCAGCCAAACTCCCAGGATCTGAAACGAGCAGGAAACAAAAATGAAACTTGTAGATGAGGTTGTTTCTTTATCTGAATAGATTTAGAGAAATTTAGCAATACATCACTTGCTCACCAATGGAGCCGCTGCAGTGAATGGGTGCCGTCAGAATCAGAGTCCAAACAGCTGATAAAAACATCACAATAATCCAGTTCATCAATTAATGTCTCATGAAGCAAAAAGCGGTGTGTTTCTAATAAATCCATCAAGGCTTTTAAAACTTCTAAGCTTCTTTCAATAATCCATAATAACTTTCTCCAGTGAATAGTGCATCCCCTGTCCTCCCAAAACAATAAACACCGACACATTTGTTCACAATTATTTTGGACCGTTTTCACTTGTAAACTGTGGTTGACCTCTGCATATTTCTCTCCTGATTCAGATGAGCCGACTTTTTCACTGGACATAGCAATATTATGGATAGAGGTGTCATGTTTTATCTGGAAGCAACGGTTTTTAGTTAAACATGTCTTAATGATGGATTTGTTTATTAGAAAATGCAACTTCACAAGATGTCAATCGATGGACTGGAGTCATGTGGACTACTTGTGGACTATTGCGATGTTTCCATCAGCTGCCTGGACCCCCACTCCGACGGCACCCATCCACCGCAGAGCATCCACCGGTGATGCCAAATTTCTCCTGATCCGCCTTGACGAAGAAACAAACTCCTCTACATCTTGGATGGCCTGAGGGTGAATACATCTTCAGCAAGTTTTCATTTTCTGGGTAAACTATTCCTTTAACTTGTTTTCTGTACTAGTCTTTCTTTTTTAAGATGCCTGATAATGAGGAAAAATCCAGAAAACATTCTGGTTGTGGAATTCAGTGAAGTATCTGAAAGAAGAGAAAGCAGGAGTTAGTTTAGCAGGCTGACCTCAGTGAAGCTAAAGAAGAGGCCGATCCCTCCGACGAAGCGCAGCACCTCACCGGCGTGCTCCTGGATCTTTGCTGCACATGTGGTGCAAGTGCTGTAATGAAAGCAGGGCTGCACAAGGGCAAAGAAACATTGACAAGAGCACCAAGTTATTATAATAGAACAAATTATGTGATTGTCTTGTGTGAACTTGTCACACACTTGCAGTTCGTTATGCTATCATCAGCATGCAAATTAGTAGCACAACCATTATCACCCACACAGGTGTCATTTATATCATTCAGCACATGCAATGCTACAGGAACACTACAAAAGAACAATGAAACATGTGTGTCAGAGGAAATTACAGCGGCACAGCTTCCATTGATATCCATGTGAGAGAAACCGCAGCAGTTCAGACTCTTCTCCACATCCCTCTGAGTGGTCAGAGAGTTATTCCAGCCCACCTCCAACAGGTGATTCTACACACAGGGATGAAACACAATATGAAACAATCAATAAAAAACAAAAGACTCGGTTTATACAGATCTAAATTGGCAGGTGTAGCAAAAAAAAAGTTCATTTTAGACCATTTATTTGGAAAAAAACAAATATATGTCTATTTTTATATATACACCATTCCAGTGTTTAAGGACAGTGAGATTTTTGATGTTATTGAGTCCCTTATGCTCACCAAAGCTGCATTTATTTGATCGAAAATACAGTAAAAACAGTAATATTGTGAAATATCATTACCGTTTAAAATAACTGTTTTCTATTCAAATATATTTTAAAACAAAATTTATTCCTGTGATGAAAAGTTGAATTTTCAGCATCATTACTCCAGTCTTCAGTTAAGTTTCCTTCAGAAATCAATTTAATATGCTGATTTGCTGCTCAAGAAACCTATCTTCTTATTAATATTAAAAACAGTTGAGCTAATCAAACCATATCAAACCATGATACTATTTTCAGGATTCTTTGATCTATTTGATACTTTCATTTATTTGAAATAGATTTTTTTGTCACATTATAAATGCTATAGGCTAAATACTTATAAATACTTTTCAGCAATTTAATGCATCCACGTTGAATTAAAGCATTAATTACTTTCAAAAAATTGTATCTTACCTGTTGTTCCTCATTGATAGCCAGACATGCACTAGACACTGAAAACTGAACTACAAACACCAGGAACAGGATGATCATGTACTATTGTCAATGAATTAAGGATTAAAACACAAACATACAATGCAGAAATAATTATAATGCCACTATTAACACCAAGTCTACCCCTATCTTCAGTAGAATTTAGAAGTCCTGTATTAAATATCAGAACTTTCAATAAAACAAAATTAGATTCAACAAGTCATAAAGTAAATTAAGGCACATTTGGTGGTTGTTTGTGGTTTTTCTCTTGAAATCCAATAATAAATGGCAATGACATGCAGAATTGTATTACGCTGTAAGCTATGCTTAAAATACAAACATGACTTATTTGATGTTTTATTGAGTATGAAATGTTATATACTGAAATAGTGTCCTATCCCTTAACAGACTTAACAATCATGCAACCATTCCTCCCTGAGTAACAGCGTGCAAACATATATAAGCTTCTTCCAGGGCATTTTTAGTAATGGCCCAAATTCATCTTGGGATTCGTTCTTTTCATTTCATTTGAGAGCTTTTACATTGCAAGTGCAGCAGTTCAGACTCTTCTCCACATCCCTCTGAGTGGTCAGAGAGTTATTCCAGCCCACCTCCAACAGGTGATTCTACACACAGGGATGAAACACAATATGAAACAATCAATAAAAAACAAAAGACTCGGTTTATACAGATCTAAATTGGCAGGTGTAGCAAAAAAAAAGTTCATTTTAGACCATTTATTTGGAAAAAAACAAATATATGTCTATTTTTATATATACACCATTCCAGTGTTTAAGGACAGTGAGATTTTTGATGTTATTGAGTCCCTTATGCTCACCAAAGCTGCATTTATTTGATCGAAAATACAGTAAAAACAGTAATATTGTGAAATATCATTACCGTTTAAAATAACTGTTTTCTATTCAAATATATTTTAAAACAAAATTTATTCCTGTGATGAAAAGTTGAATTTTCAGCATCATTACTCCAGTCTTCAGTTAAGTTTCCTTCAGAAATCAATTTAATATGCTGATTTGCTGCTCAAGAAACCTATCTTCTTATTAATATTAAAAACAGTTGAGCTAATCAAACCATATCAAACCATGATACTATTTTCAGGATTCTTTGATCTATTTGATACTTTCATTTATTTGAAATAGATTTTTTTGTCACATTATAAATGCTATAGGCTAAATACTTATAAATACTTTTCAGCAATTTAATGCATCCACGTTGAATTAAAGCATTAATTACTTTCAAAAAATTGTATCTTACCTGTTGTTCCTCATTGATAGCCAGACATGCACTAGACACTGAAAACTGAACTACAAACACCAGGAACAGGATGATCATGTACTATTGTCAATGAATTAAGGATTAAAACACAAACATACAATGCAGAAATAATTATAATGCCACTATTAACACCAAGTCTACCCCTATCTTCAGTAGAATTTAGAAGTCCTGTATTAAATATCAGAACTTTCAATAAAACAAAATTAGATTCAACAAGTCATAAAGTAAATTAAGGCACATTTGGTGGTTGTTTGTGGTTTTTCTCTTGAAATCCAATAATAAATGGCAATGACATGCAGAATTGTATTACAATAGCTATGCTTAAAATACAAACATGACTTATTTGATGTTTTATTGAGTATGAAATGTTATATACTGAAATAGTGTCCTATCCCTTAACAGACTTAACAATCATGCAATCATTCCTCCCTGAGTAACAGCGTGCAAACATATATAAGCTTCTTCCAGGGCATTTTTAGTAATGGCCCAAATTCATCTTGGGATTCGTTCATTTCATTTCATTTGAGAGCTTTTACATTGCAAGTGGTCCACTGTTGTGCACTCTCATTTGTCATGTTAACTGCACCACTCTATGGTCACAGAGTGAAATGCATTACATGAGCAGATCATAATTATGTCTCATCTCCAAAAGCAATGAAGAAAAATAGCATCTCATGCAATGAAATGCAAACATACATTATTACACATACACATACACACACACACACACATACACACATACACACACATACACACACATACACACACACGCGTCTGGTTTGCTATCCTTGTGGGGACTCTCCATAGGCGTAATGGTTTTTCTACTGTACAGACTGTATTTTCTATTGCCCTACACCAACCCTACCCCTAAATCTACCCCTTACAGGAAACTTTCTGCATTTTTAGATTTTCAAAACACTTCATTCTGTGTGATTTATTAGCTTGTTTACCCGTGGAGACCTCAATTTAGGTCCCCACAGTGACATGAGTCCCCATGAGTCTGTGTGTATTCCGATTTAAGTCCCCACCAGAATAGAAAAACAGGTACACAAACACACACTGTTTTGTTTGCATGAGGCCATTTAAAATACTTATATACACATTCATAAACTTTTTGATACATTAGAAAGAAAATCAATATAATTATCTAGCTATTTTGTTCCAATTCATAATTTTTGACTGATTACACAGTTTGTCTCCAGCGGTGTCCAGTTTACCAGAAGACACTGGACACTACAAGCATTGATACAACAAGAAAATGAGGATTCATACAAACTGTTTTACATGAATCACATCATTAACTTTCAGACCCTGATAGAATTATTGCAAAACAATTAAAATTATTTAATCATTCTGCATTTATTCAAAACCCGAACAAATGAGATGTAGAGCACCGGATGATCACAGTAAAGGATACAAAGAACAGCAGAACCTGGTGGTGCTTCATGGCACCAATAAGTCCAGCTAGGGCAACAAAGAAGAGGAAGACCCCCACTCCAATGATGCCACCCACCACCTGGAAGCTCGACACCAACCCAAAACACTTGCCCCAGGCAGCGATGCCAATCATCAGCAAACTCACCATCTGAAGACAGGGAGGAACAGTACTGTTAGTGTTAAGTAAAGACACTTTCATTAATGGAAACAATTAGATGGAATTCCAACATTTTTAACAACTAAAATTGAAATGAAAATTAGAAATGTTTCCTTGGAAACTAAGTAATAAAGTTACTAAAAGTAATTAAAGCTAAATTAAAGCTAATAAAAAATAAATAAAAAAATAGTAGAAATGTCAAAAGCACAAAAACTGAAAATATAATGAAAGCCTGAATGAAAGCCAAATCAAAATATTAATAAAACTATTATAGCCATTCTCAGGAGATAAATGTTTTGATTTTCAATATTTCATATAATATGTATTACATTTTCCCGATTCAAAAAGAGACATGCCCTATAATATTCAGTAAAGTGGTCAACTTTTCCCCCCAGAATTTTTTAAATAATGATGACAGATTCTTAAATATCTAGTTATGTGACTTATTTGATGTTTTATTGAGTATGAAATGTAATATACTGAAATAGTGTCTTAAATATCTAGTTATAGCCTAGGAAAAACTAAAAAGTTACTAATTGATAGACTAATTAAATGAAACACACACACACACACACACACACACACAGTTAAAGTTAAATCTATCAAATAATGTGACTGGGTTCAGGTTCCTGTTAACTCTGTCAGTGGTGATTCATGGGAACACAACTGGCAGGCAAATGGTACCGTTATCTGCGGATGGCCCAACAACAGCTGTGATGCCACTTGAGCAATAAAACACAAGCACACCTTATAATACAAAATGTTTCAGCCAGTCCATATCCCTTAAAGCAGAAATGAGTATTTTGAGGTTAGTCCATATTGCTCTCATTGACCAACAAAGAGAAACGACCCCTGAGCTTCTGCTTCAAGTGAATGATCCCAGCAGATCATGATGTTTTCTTTCTAATCTAATGTAAATAGTGAGAGCAGACAAGAGCTTAATCAGCAGCACCACAATATCAGCTCCAGACTAATGAAGCAGCAGGATATCTGCATAAGTAGAACAAAAGCAGGATGTGACTTTGCCAAAACAGACGCGCGTGAAACTAGACCCGCTCATCGGCCTCATTCCACACAAAGAATCTCTCTAAATAATTCACATGAAGACATGAGACACAGAGGACCGCAATACAGCCGCACAGAAACACCTCCTGTATGAGTATTTGTAAAGCAGAGGTGCTAATGTCATGATAAAGGCCGACAAAGATGTTCCATATGGTTGCATCCATTCTCGCATTGGTTACTCACAACATAGAGGATGTTGAGCGCGCACAGGGAATTCTTGGAGCAGGTGAATCCAGCGCAGCCCATCTTGAATGTGCTTTTTCCGGACAAAAGCTTTCACCCGTGTAAATGTCTGTTTCTGGAAATATCAGTTACATGACAAGCAAATCGAACAATTTAAAAGACGAAATCACCACAATATCAGCTCCAGACTAATGAAGCAGCAGGATATCTGCATAAGTAGAACAAAAGCAGGATGTGACTTTGCCAAAACAGACGCGCGTGAAACTAGACCCGCTCATCGGCCTCATTCCACACAAAGAATCTCTCTAAATAATTCACATGAAGACATGAGACACAGAGGACCGCAATACAGCCGCACAGAAACACCTCCTGTATGAGTATTTGTAAAGCAGAGGTGCTAATGTCATGATAAAGGCCGACAAAGATGTTCCATATGGTTGCATCCATTCTCGCATTGGTTACTCACAACATAGAGGATGTTGAGCGCGCACAGGGAATTCTTGGAGCAGGTGAATCCAGCGCAACCCATCTTGAATGTGCTTTTTCCGGACAAAAGCTTTCACCCGTGTAAATGTCTGTTTCTGGAAATATCAGTTACATGACAAGCAAATCGAACAATTTAAAAGACGAAACTGTAGTTGAGCAACGAGAAAATAAGACGCGTGTGGTTCAGACCAATTCACAGTGAACGCTGATGCAGGACAGGTTGCCAGATCCCCAAATAAAATACATCCTTTTTTTTTTAGGATGAAGGTGAGCTGCTTAGTGTTGTTTTCAAGCATAGAGGATTTTGACTGCAAATGTAATAATATAATAGTTGTTTGTTCCTGTATTTAAAAAATACATGATTGTACACAGTGGATGCACAATAGTTATGCTATAGTAATTCTTAACTTTCTCCCCGTGGACTGTAAATGAAAACACATGTCTACCACTAAACTAACACATTGTACTTATATGATTTAACTTATATAATTTGTACAACTATAATTATATGGTACATTAATACATTATATATTATTTTAATTATAATTAACAATTTTTTAATTTGTACTTTGGAATTTCTTTATTATGTATTATGTATAAAAAATATATACTGCTCTCACTAAATAGGTTCCTCTGGCAGGCTCCTTTCCGATAACTAGGAGCAAATTAATAATAATAATAATAATAATACTAATAACTCATTACTCATTTACATGTTTTTTTGACACGCTAAAAACAATAATTTTCCAATGTGTCAGATACCATAACAAGTTGTATGAATACCAAGTTATATTTGTATTCTCCTAAAATATTTATACACATTTTATATGCATTCCAAGGAGGCTTTACTCTTGACTTGGCAACCATGTACGGAGGCGGGACTGGCTGTGCGCGGTAAACCTGATTGGTCAGTTTTCTTGAATAATGCTCGCACAGACTCATTGACAGGACGTGTTTGCACGTATTCCCGCCTCCCCTTAGTAACAGTTGCGAGGACAAGCATTTATTTGAGACAACATTAATGGCCACGAAGTCAAAGCTGAAAAATGTTGATTATAGTATGTCTGTAACTATAAAGGGGTTAGCAAATAATCCATGATATTGCAGTAGGCTACATACTGTGCATCTTCCAGTCTATGCCTCTGTGTCTGTATTCACAGTTTGTGCTGAAAAAACAAATATTATATTGATATTTTTACATTAGGTTTAACATTCTTCCATCCTTATTTTTATTAATCTTAATTAATGTGAAGTGTATTATAGGTGGGCCAGGACTTTTTTTTGTCAAAGATTGTATATACAGTTGATTAAATACAAGTTGACGTTTGTGACAAAATGCCCCATGTCAGTGTATGAAATAATTTGTCACAATGTAAACTAGGCTACTATTAAACAGTCCATTATAAGTTTATAAGACTTTAAACAGTCAAATATTTAAGAAACACAACAAAAATTAAAAGGTAAGATTCTTGTCTGAAGATGCTAGTGTGATTTTATTGTGTTCACTTGTTTATCATTTAAAATGTAATTACATTTCTTAGGAATTAAATGGTTTTGAACTGCCATAATATATATCATGGGGACTCGTGTCACGGTGGGAACCTAAATTAAGGTCCCCACGGGTACAAAAGCTTATAAATCATACAGAATTAAGTTTTTTGAAAATCTAAAAATGCAGAAAGTTTCCTGTAAAGGGTAGGTTTAGGGGTAGGGTTGGTGTAGGGCAATAGAATATACAGTCTGTACAGTATAAAAACCATTACGCCTATGGGATGTCCCCACAAGGATAGCAAACCAGACTGTGTGTGTGTGTGTGTGTTATATATATATATATATGTGTGTGTGTGTGTGTGTGTGTATGTATAATTTATTTTTTGACTGAAAAGCTTATATTTACTGAGATAACATCCTCGTGTTACAACTAGCCCTGGTATCTGCTTTAGAGCTAAATAATGTAACATGCATTATAGATGACTTAAAGTAATACAGGCTACTGCATAATATAAATGTGTAATCACATCCCAGGAGCAAATGCATAAAAATGTACCTCTAAATTGGGATTATGATTAAGTTTTAGATTCAGCATATAGACCTTTTCACTGTAATTAAAGGGATAGTTCACAAAAAGGAGTTTTTTTCTTCTTCTGTTGAACATAAAAGAAGGTATTTTGAAGAATAGTAAACAAATTGTTGATGGTAGCCAGTGACTAACGCAGTATGAAGAAAAAATAGGCTACCATCAAAAGAAACTCCTCTGAGTGTAAATCCGTCTTTAATAGATGTGCTGATACAGTCACTAGAGGGCAGGCGTCTGCTCCAGTCAAGATATACAACTTTTCCTGAGGCACAGAGATAATAAGATCAGAGTAAAAGCTGACATGCCAGTGAGAGAACAGAAGCGGGCTGTGTTCAAATCTCAAGGGGCCCTGGGCACTTACACAGTCAGAGTCTACGCGATGAGAAAGTGCCTTCTGAAGTGCTTGTTTTAGCTGAAATGAAAGAGTGAAATTGTGGGATTTAAAATTATTATATGAAAGGTAGCCTATGTGAAGGTCTTTATGACTCTTTAATTATACTGTTATGCAAAGCAAATGTTCCAATCATGTTTTCAGTCATACTGGTCAATATATAATAAAGCAAACAAAATGCACAATATCTGCAATACAATGTAAATGCAATATTTCTGCCATTTTTTCAACAGCGTTTTAATCTATTGGCCACTAGATGGCAGCAAAGTCATTATCTGTTTTTGAAGATGTCCTGAGAAGTGTTATTTTAGTATCATTGAGATACTATTATAGTTTTTTTTTAATATTTTGAATTGTTTTTTATTTTTATATTTTCTGTGTTATTTATTTTTTTGTTTTGTTTCAATTGTCGTTATGTTTCAATTTTTTGTTGTGTTTTTGCCTTTTTTTTTTTTACAATATGTCTATAAAATGTTTTTTTTTTAGTTTTAGTTATTTTAGTATATCAAATTAAACTAAATGAAAATGAGACATGTTATTTGGACAAATATCATAAATAAAATAAGTAAATAATTAAGTTTTTGTAGATTTTATTTTATTTTCATTATTGTTTATTTTTATTTTAAGTAATTTCTTTTTTACAGGTTTATTTTTACTTAATTATAAAACCATGGCCAGGAATACCACAATTTCTCAGGAGAAAAAAAACCCTGCTTAGTTAAACAAACACACATTACACATTTAATTGAGTGTATTCCCCTCTACATGGCAAAAAAATTGACATGACACCTGACCAACTCCTGATGGTCTTGTCAGTGTTGTTAATGGTGTTAAAAGCAGCGGATATTAGTCTGACTGGTGGATTTTCTCTTTAAGATTCAGCAGATATGGCAGATGTCACAATATCTCAGCTTCTTGATTGTGATGCTGCTGTTGTGAACTCATTAGCACCTTTTTATTTCTTCAGTTCTGCTGATATATGCATCTCACATTTGAACACAGAGAAAAAAAGTGATAAAATGTCCCTGTTTTCTGATCTCAATATTAAAGTGTGACGATTGCAGAGAGCATTAGTTGCTGGTTTGCCCTTGAGAGGGTGATAAGTTCTAGATTTGGCACCCGTACTTATTCAGCGTGTCCTATTTTAGCCACTATAAAGGGGTGCAATAAAAAGAAATCACACTAACCGCCCTGAATCTGTCAAAATCTTGTCCACACTGCTGGCTCTAACAGAAAATCATAGCATAATCCTTGGATATGGCCACTATTTTATTGCCTTCAAGGCAACAGAGGGAGAGAGCTTGTTCAGCAACTAGGTGAGATTAAAGCCTAAGAGTTATTTCGCCTGTCTTACACTATATAAAATGATGTCTTTCATGGGACGCACATACTTAAAATAAACAATTTTAAGTCTCTTTGATCAACCACTTTAAGTATATACTGTATATAAATACATGTATGGGTCAGTAAGATTTTTTTAAAGAAATATTTTATTCAGCAAAGATGCATGAAAATGATCAAAAGTGACAGTAAAGACATTTCTAATATAAAAGTATGATGGTTTCCAGAAAAATATTAAGCAGCACAACTGTTTTCAACAGTGATAATAATACGAAATGTTTCTTGAGCAGCAAATCCGTATGTTGGAATGATTTGAAGGATCATGTGACACTGAAGACTGGAGTAATGATGCTGAAAATTCAGCTTTGCATCACAGGAATAAATTACAATTTAAAATATATTCAAATAGAAAACAGTTCTTTTAAATTGTAATAATATTTCACAATATTACTGTTCTTGCTTACTTTTGATCAAATAAATGCAACCTTGGTAAACATAAGGCTTTTTTCAAAAACATTAAATAATCGTACATAATTTATATTGCTAAATAGATTTCTGTCATGACAACTCTCGGAGGGATTGGCATGGTAATGTATATGACAATGTTAATTTATTTGGTCTTGGCGGGAATAGATCTGCTACGTTTGTGGCTTACCCTCCTTGTGAAGGGTGTCAATGATTGTCTTCTGGACAACTGTCAGATCAGCAGTCTTCCCCATGATTGTGTAGCCTAGTGAACCAAACTGAGAGACCATTTTGAAGGCTCAGGAAACCTTTGCAGGTGTTTTGAGTTGATTAGCTGATTGGCATGTCACCATATTCTAATTTGTTGAGATGGTGGGTTTTTGTTAAATGTGAGCCAAAATCATCACAATTAAAAGAACCAAAGACTTAAACTACTTCAGTCTGTGTGCATTTAATACACAAGTTTCACAATTTGAGTTGAATTACTGAAATAAATGAACTTTTCCACGACATTCTAATTTATTGAGATGCACCTGTATACTGAAAACCTGAAAACCTATATACAAAAGGTTGTATATACCTCAATATTGCTGTTATCCAAGATCACATACTTACAGTAACCTTGTCTGTCTAAATTACAATGAATAATTGAACAGAAAAGACTCAATGCCAATAAAGCAATTTCCAACAGTTAAGAGCATTTTAAAACTTGCGAATCTCCTGAAATAAGACCACGGTGACAGATCTGAGCCCCTGATGAAGATAAAGGATTACCCCGATGCTTTCTATGCACTTTATTCATGCTTTTTTGATGACATGCACTGCAAGCACATTTGAAATAAACCTTCTATTATTACTGAATGAGTGTCAAATGGGATGTGCCCCGCTCCATCTCTCCAGGGTCTTGTAGGTTTTTTTTATCTGGTGATGGTGCATTAACGCTCTCAGAAGTCCCCTGATGGCACATTCTTTCAGTTATGTCACGACCACACAGATTTTTACAGATCTGTTATATCAAGAGAGGACTTCAAAAGCTTTCAGAAGGCAAGACACCATCCATTTACAATGAGCAGCACAGTCTGGAGTCTTAAAAGCTCACCCTCAACCTCTCTTTCCCTCCTCTGCGCCAACATAGCTTTTGACTTGGGCCCACTAGAGTGCAGGATGAGTTATTCACAATATCACAGCCAGTTATAGCTAAATTTATCGATACACAATATTGTTAAGGGTGCTTGCTAAATTTGAATAAACCTCTGACCTAAAGTATTAAACTTTGAATTGTAACTTGTCCTGCGCTGTTTGTGCTTCAGACCTGAATGAAACCTCAAATCATATTTTGTTGAGAAGAGGGGGCATGTATTTCTTTCAAAGTGTTTTACCTGGACTTTCACCATGTCACACAATAAAATTAATGAAAAATCTCATAGATTTATATTTACAGAAACCACGGGCTGTTGTGACTTGGGCCAACCATGTCAAAAATACATAGTATATTGTTTAATGAAATAGAAAAATATAAAAGATGCCATTTGTTTTTCATTTAAACTTTAGATGTCAATATATTGTACAAAATGTACTTCAAAGGGCAAGAAAATATATTTCCAATGTTAAAACACATATTTCAGTAAATGAAAATGTGTAAATATAAACTTCTGTTCAAAAGATTTTATTTATAAAGAAGTCTCTTATGCTGCCCTGCATTTATTTGATAAATAAATACACTAAAAACGGTAATATTATTACAATTTCAAATAACTTTTTTCTATTTTAATATATTTTAAAATGTAATTAATTCCTTTGCTGATTTGCTGCTCAAGAAACATTTCTTATTAGTATCACTCAATCAATCAATAGAAACCTTTTGTAACATAATAACATACTGTAGCTTTATGTCGTTTTAAAACCAATTTTATGTAACCTTGCCATTTATTGAATGATTAATAAAAAAAACTCAAGCCTTTGAATGGTAGTGTATTTATATTAAAAGTATTTAAAATGGCCCAAAAATATATGAACCTGTTAAAAATTTTTACTTATGTATATATATTATATCATCTATAATGGATTTTTTTTTGTATATTTGGAATATACACATATTATATGCACAATGGATGTGAAACGAGCACATGATTTGATATTCTGTTTCGCTCTTTGCTGTCTTTCAGTCCTCTGCTCTAAAAGGTCATTTACACCCTCCATCCTCCGAGTGTTTGTGTCTTTGGCAGGCAGTGAGCCCGCGTGGGGGTGTGCATATGTGCTCATGAAACACGGTCGGCCTGACATTGAGACGGGACTTGAGGGTGATAACCGCACTCAAGGTCTTGCTGTCAAGTGCTGAGAACTCTTGTTAATTCGTTGACAGGCGATTAGGATCAGACACAGTCTGGCCTGGTACGTGTGGCATAGTTTACTCATGGCGCTCTCCTTCCGTTCTGTTCTGGTTAATCTCCACTGTAGGCCACTGATGATTTACATTAGGCTCATATTCAGCCTAGCTTTTGAATTATGCATACACACACACCACGGTCCGTTGCCCGGTCTCATCGGTGTCTGCTCTTTGAAAATGCGCCGCGTGTGAGCGGTAATTAGTACCTTTAGCGTCGGAGCCACAGAGGTTCCCTCAAAGGAACTACGCAACTATAATGTCACTGACCTTGCAGATACTTAAATGTCTACTTGGTTTCAATACATATAGATTGACTAAAGTCAGCAGGGAGACGAGAAATCTGTTCAGATGAGCATGCGAGGGGCTAATCATGATGCACGAGTAATTATAAAGTCTTTAAATGCGTTGGCACGCTGCCCAATGAAGGCCTTCAGTGAATGACATGAATGACAAACACCACATGGAGGCCACCTAAAGGACAGAACACATTTTATGTAAGCAGAAAAGGAAATTACTGGCTATTAACCCTAATTTGGTTGGTTCGTATGAGGATGTGTGGCTTTCAGAGCTTCTGGGATGTGCTGAATCATGGCTTGAGGTGCATATGGCTGGGTTATTGTGTGAAGCGCAAAGTAAAGTTGGCAGTACGCCGTTTACTGCAAATCATGCCCGCGGCTCCCTCAAACTGCTTGTCTACATCGTGTGTTTTGAATGAGTTGGGTGGACAAGAGAAAGACCAGCGTTTACCCAAACAAAAGGCCAAGCCCGATGGATCCAGTTAGACAGTCAAATTCACCTGAGTATAGACTTGAGATATAGACCATGAATATAGCAGCCAATCAAACAAGTAAAATTGAAGTCACACATCATGTCCTCAAAAGCACTGAAAGAAGCAATTGAAGCACTGTTTCAAAGTCGTTATGGAGGAAGGGTGTGTGGATACTTTTAGATAAAGACGAGGTTAAACAATGAAACCTTCACACATTAACAAAGCAGTGATATAAAAACGGAGAAGATGAGATTAAAACAAAACAATGCCTCAAAAGGTTGCTCTTAGTTATGCTTCAATTAATTTTCAACCATGTCTCAGATGATTGTCTGAAATAAAATACACAAATGAGACCATTTTTGACATACAGTAGGAGTATTTGGCTATTAAACAAAATTTAATAATAAATTACATCAGTTTGTGCATGTGTGTGTGTGTGTGAGAGAGAGAGAGTGTGTGTATGTGTATAATAACTTTGTTTGAATTTAATGAAACTTTTACTGAGCAAGGAGAAATAAAATTGATCACAAGTGACAGTAATGTTTATAATGTTCCACAAGACTTCTTTTGAACTTTTATTAGAAAATGTATTATGTAACCATAATACGTTAAAAATGTATTACCGTTTCCACAAAATATAATAAGGAATGCTTCTTAAGCAGCAAATCAGCATATTAGAATGATTTCTGAAGGATCACTGAAAAATTAGGTAATTGCTGCTGAAATTTCAGCTTTATATCACAGGAATAAATTACATTTAAAAAGATATGCAAATACGAAACCAATAAAATTTCAATATATTAACTTATTTTAACCTCTCTCTCTCTCTCTCGCTCTCACACACACACACAGGTTTGTTTTTATGGTTTATGGGGATTCTCCATAGGTGCAATGGTTTTTCTACTGTACAGACCGTATATTCTATTGCCCTACACCAACCCTACCCCTAAACCTACCCCTCACAGAAAACTTTCTGCATTTTTAGATTTTCAAAAAAACTCATTCTGAATTATTTATAAGCCTTTTGAATTACGGGGACACTGAAAATGTCCTCATAAATCACCTTCTCGTTGTAATACCTATGTCATACCCATGTTATTATACAAATTTGTGTCCTCATAAACCACATAAACATGCACACACACACACACACACACACACACACGCACACAGATTACATTCCATGTAACCTCATTGCTGTCTAGGAAAAACAAACATGGTCATTTCTTTCTTCTGGGGTTAGAATCTCTTTGTTCTGCTTTGCATTGCTGGAATATCCTTGAAATTCCCTCTAACTTGAACAAGAAGTGAACTTGCAAACTATGGTGATTTGAAATCCTTGTGAGTCTCTCACAGATGCCATTTATCACTAGTCTCTATTTGCTCATTATAATTTCATGGCACCATCTTTTATAATTTAGTGCTCATCATCTCTAGCAGCTTTCTTTTTAAAAACAGCCCTTTATTTCCCTGAACTTCAAATAACCTGCACAAAAGTTCAGCTCGATACATCCAGTGTTGGTTGCACTTTAACCTCATGTACCGCAGTGACCAAACTGAGAAATCACAAACCATTAATGAGACATTCTTGCAGTCGGGATCATTATAAGGAAACTGGCAACTCAGACTCTAAACCTGCAGCGTACATTTCCCCCCCCAACCTCTCTATATCATTACAGGTCTACTGGTGAAACCAGAGCTCAAATGTGCAGCGGATAAAGTGTCACTGGCACGCCGTCTTTATCGAAACTGATCAAAGAGAGAGTGGGAAAAGCACATTACACATGGCATTTCACTCTCAGCCGGTGCGTACATGTTTGTGTGCTTGCTTGGAAAAGCTTTGAAAATGTTGCTCGCTTGAAGTGATTATTCCAGCATCATTAGTGTATCTTATGCTTTTTTTGGTCTCTCACGAAACAGATCTAGCCTGAGGGCCTTAAGAAGGTTAAAGGGAATCAAACCCTGTGCTGATTAATTATCTGAGCTCCTGTGAAGCTGTGACATGTGGAAAAGTGTGCCGTTGCAGGCACCTTCTAAAAGTAGCGCTGTAGTTATTTCACATCAAACACACTGGAGTGCTAATTTTAATTTATTTTCTTTAAAATAATCCATTATTCAGCTTCCCTTTGGGTCAAATTGATTGCTTGGTTTGAAGTTATTTTTAAATCTTGATTTTTACCTTACGAAACCCTTGTGAAGTTTTCTCAGTTTTATCCATGCAATTCATTTTAAGGGATACAGAGAGAGATTAGGATGACGAATGACCTCCGTTTGGGATGTCGAGTCACTGGGAGAAACAAGTCCAACAATTCCTCACTGAGATCTGCCTTCTAAATTGGCTTGAAAAGTCACTATTCATTGGCTTCACAATGTGAAGTCAGAGCCTGATGTACAGCTCTAACATCAGGAAAACAATACACCAGCACTTAATAAAACCATGGGAGCTTTTCTCGTATCACTTGATTTACTTGCTCAGTGAGTTTATTATGCCACTGTATGAGTAACAATTTAGATTACTGTTATATCACTAATGACTAACTATGCATGAACAAAAGTTTACACAATATTAACATTCTATACTAACTACTATTAACTTACAAGAAACTCTGATTAATTAATTAGTAACAGCACTTTACCAGAACTACTAAGAAACTACATACACTTTTGTGCCCACAAACCTTTCAAAAACCTCAAAAGCTTACAACGACTTGAGTCATTGCAAAGGAGTTGTCATGCTTTTCACTTTAGAATACATTTCCAAATAATTTGCAATTCCTTCTGAAAGATTTGGTAATACTTGTGCCATTACTAGTGGGTTTTCATGATCTACACTTTAAAATTAATCATGCATTATTCTCATTAATAATGTAACTGTAAATAGCTTCTTTGTTCTCTGGGAAGTATGAAAAAATTAGTAGTTATTGATTAGATAATGGTGAACTAGCTGTGTGTCTAAAGCTGTGTCATTCTATAGATTTCAGTACCTAAAATTATAACTTGTTTTGGAATGTACGTTTTCATAATTAATGTGCCATTTGTCAGTTATCAACAGAACCGAAGGGATTTGTTAAATGTGTTGCTACACCAGATTCTGAAAGAAATTTCAAGTGTTTGCCTCATGTCACAAGATGTTTTATCATACGTTTCCTGCTAGCAGGTGCTGAGAAGATGAGAAAGAAATTTGAAGGGAACAAAATTAGATACAAAACAACTCACCTGATCATATTCAAACTTTTTTAAATTATATGTAAAAGAAACATCAGGGAAATAAACAAACAAATAGCATTATAAAGTAATAGAAGTAACTAAATAATAGCTTGTGACATTTATTTTTATATGCTAAAGCAAATGACAGCTTTAGTTAGCAAATTTTGATTGTTCCAATCTACAATTAACTTAGTGAGGGTTAATCACTTGATTATCTTTTAAAATAAGAAGATATCAAAGAAACATCAAGGAATAAATAACGATACATTTATTTATAAATAATTAATAAATAAACAATAGCCTATGACATTTTTTTTTTTTATATACTAAGGCTAATGATAGCTTTAGCTAGCAAATAGCAATACGCCACACCACATTAACTCTGTGAAGTCTTTTATGGTGTAGTCTACTGTAACTATTTATCCTGGGCTCTGTGAATTTAAACAATGGCCTTGTTAAGAGAAAGAGTGAGGCAAAGCACAAAAGCAGCAGGGAAGAAAAAGAGAGGAATATATACGCTAGCCAAGCTCTAAGGCCACAGCGGTCAGCAGCACTTCGTTATGAGTTTGCATAGTCTGACATGCACCAACAGAGTGTGTTAACCTTGAGCGGGGCTGAGGGGAAAAGGGCAACGGAGGCTGGTGGTAGTGGTGCTAAAGGCCTAAGCAGGTGTGACAGTTCTGAAAGCTTTCACTGGACAAAAAGGTTTCACTGGCCTCCAAGCAATGCTGAGCTACGGCTGACCTCACTGCTCTCCAGCGCTGGCAGAGAGAAGCTGTGTTTGTAATAGAAGAGATGAAGGAAAACAAGCATGTCTGTGTTTACATGAAAGATGCATATAAAATAATAATAGTGTAAAAGTACAGCATATGTTCTCTAATTCAAAACAGACTAACAGAATCCAAAATGTGTACACTTGTAAACTGCACACTTTGTAAATAACATATCTGCACACTTATAACATACCTGTACATTTATCTAAACAATTAAATTTGTTATCTATACTTCTGTTTCTGTATATAGTGCATTATTTAATTTCTGTTTTTTTTCTTACATTAGTGTTATATTCCATCCCTACTGTGTTATTCCTATGTATGTCTGCACTATGTCTGTACTTTCTTCTGCACTGGAAGCTCCTGTCGTCAAGTCAAATTCCTTGTGTGTGTAAACATACTTGGTAATAAAGCTCTTCTGATTCTGATTCTGATCAAGGTTACGTTTACAATTTTAATAGTATTTGGCCATATTAAATGTTTCACCACCAACCCTTGAAAGTAAATCATTTTGCATTTTCATCCAATGGGGGGCAGCAAACATCATATTATGCACTGTGCGCCATTCCTTCATAATTTACCACATAGATGAGCCCAGAAGCTTATGCAAACGTTTGTGGATGTCTCCAAGAACCAGACAGCATAACAGCATATTAATTCATGCATAACAGATTTATATTTACTGGAAGAACACAGATAATTTTTTGTATGAGGAGTACACCACTAATATTGTGTATCAGAAGAAATATATGTGTGTGTGTGTGTGTGTATGTATGTATAATATATATTATTATATTAATATATTATAATATGGCTCTAAGTGCCATCTGGAATTTTCTTCTAAAATGAGCCAGGCTCCTGTGTGTAGGTTCAGTAATTTCACTTTAATGGCAATGAATATGTTTTTTTCATTGCCATTAAAGTGAAATAACTGAACATAAACATAGGAACTAGGGATGCACCGATATGAAACCAATCATAGTTATTATTGTTGTGCACTGCTGTTTGAGCTGCGTGTGCTGAGCTAAAGATGATCACCGGTAAACTGAAGCGCTCTTTTAACTTAACCAAACGCATTCTATATGAGATAAATCAGATATACATCAAATAAACACAATATTACAACGTACAATTGCACAAAAGGCTGCAAACGAACAGCGCGCATCTGAAGTGTCTCTGAAGGAAATAATGCATTATTTATCGGCTTAAAGATATCGGCCAAATTTTCTTATCAGGCCGATACCGATAACAGAAAAAATGAGTATTTATCGGCCGATACCGATATGGTGGCCGATATATCGTGCATCCCTAATAGGAACCAGAGAAAAATGCTCATTTTAGATGAATATCAGATGGCACTTAGAGCCTTTTGCATCTGAACTCTTCATATATATATATATATATATATTCATATCAACCTCTATATCAGCCTCTTTCCAAAGCAAATGCAATTTTGTATAGACTACAATCCAAAAACTTTGACATCAAAGTGGGCGGTCCCATACGTGACGTAATTTCCGCTAGCTCAAGTCATCTGCGCTCGTCTCCAGCTTTTGTTCATCTGTCTGTAACCGCGCGCCGGAGAGCAGGAGCCGTTGCTGCTCGTGTGTTCGCGTCTCCTGTTACCTCTTGCAGGAAGTGGATACTGAAATAGTTTCGCCGTCGGACGTTTGGTGTTTAAACCTTCTTTAACTAAGAAACTCAACATGGAGAATGAGAACAAATACCTCCCGCAGCTGCAGGCGGAGCGCGACACCCTGGACGCGTCGTTCACGCACTCCATGAAACTTCTAACCGCAGGTAAACGCCGTTGTTTTGTGGAGACGAAGGAGACGAGGCGTGAGAATCTAACCCGGGAACTTCTTGCGATGTAGAGAAATCGTGGGTTTATTTAGAGAAACGCTGGATCAACTGTAGTCGCTCTCGGGACGCAGGGCGACCGTTACAAAGTCTCGCTTCAGCGCGCGGGGGGTGAGCCAGGCACGTGCTACCGAAGCCATTTCCCGCGTGTAGTTAATGGTTTTTCGGTGGGACAAACTCCACTTTTATCGGATGGTATCACTTCTTTGTACCCTTTTCCATTAAAACCCGTAGTGCTGTAGAGTTTTATCCCCACCATCCCCTGTGCAGCAGTCCCGGTTCCGCTCCAGTGCAGCGTTTGAGCCGCGTGTTGGATTGGGTTTAACGTTACCCGCCGTGCGCTCACCGAAGTGGAAACTTTCGAACCAGATTACGCGTTTTATACGACTTTACCACAGTCAATTAGTCTTTTAATGTTATTAGAATTAGATACAATTTCAATAAGATATAAAAAAAATGACACTGTCGGAATAGAATTGCATATGAATTCGTATTTTGTTTAATAAGATTTGCCGCCCTATGTTTGTTTGTGAGGAGGTCTCTGTATCTAAGGGGGTCAACGTGGCATTTCTTCGTACTCGTCCGAGTCCCAGTCTACATGCGCTTATAGTGTTTGTCTAGACTGAAAGATCTGGAACGCTTTAGATGAAATCGTCCAAGTCTGATCAAATGAAACTGAAGACGGCTGAATGTCTTAAGTTTGAGATTTGTCGTAGTAATAAAAACCATATTCCGGACCATGTGTGCCTTTAGTATGGGAAGTGTTGCATCTGGAGATTAAATGGATTTTTTTGGTGTAGGAAATGTCTTTTCCTGGCCTCGTTTCACCACATGTCTTATATCATCAGTCTAGTGGGAGGTTAACTCTATCTTGTGGCTTATATTAGCAGATCAGTTCCTTAAGTTACCTTTGCAGAGGCATGTAAGTGTTCGTTGTTTAGCATCAGACTTGCAGTAAAAAGCCTAGTCTATTGATTGATGGTGTTTGCTGCCAGTGTCTTTGAGGCAAGCACTTTTCTTTGCAACCTGAAGCAAACACTTAAATCTCAGAAGTACATTTGGCATTGATGTAAAATGACCTGATAGTTAGAGAAAATCTTCCAGGCCTGTAAACATAAGCTTCTAATCCACTTTGTCATGTTTAAATGAGGGAAATATAACCATGTAGGTTAATATGACTCCTGATTAGCGATGGCCATATTTTTTAGGTTTTAACCTTGATTCTTAAAACGGATACATTTCTGACCCTGTTGTCTGATGGAAATTAAAACTTGTGTGCAAATGTTTTGTAATGCATGTAATAGCTGGTTAAGCAATGATTGGTAAAGTATCTTCAAATATATGAAGATGCTCTAATTTTTGCATTTAAATGTTCAAATCTGATGCCTGATATTTATTGTGCCTTTTAGAAATCGAGAGGGTTGAGAAAGGAGAGACTGAGAAAGATGCTGAAAGCTACCTGGACCTCTTCACCCAGAAAAACATCAAACTGAAGGAAAGGGTTCTCATACCAGTCAAACAGTACCCTAAGGTGAGTGTCACTGTGGTATTCAGGAGCACATATGCTCGATCACGTGTGCGCTGCTTCAGATCTGGTGTTGAATGAATGTGTAACACCTCAGTGGAAGCAAAGGTCAGCTAAGGATTCTTGAGGGGTACAAAAAAATGAAAGGAAAATGGAACTTATTTCATGACAAGAATTGCATTAGTATTGGAAAGAACTATTAAAGAGCGAAATAGTAGGTCTGGTCTCACCAGAGGCATTTTTTTGACAATTTTGCAAACATTTGTTGAAACCTGCGAAAGACCTGTAATCTGTCATGAAGAGGCTTAAGGTATTTTCTAAATGCATGTTTTTTTTTGTGCACGCCCCGTGATAGCTTACCTGCCAGAGGCGATCTGACCGTTTGACGGAGTCTTCTGCTGTTTTAGAGGGAGCAGCAGTGTTTTTCTTTGACCTTGCAAGTTTACTTGGCAGATCAGTTGAGACTAGCTGAAAGTAACATTTTATTTTTCTCCACCTCTTCCCAGAATCCAATCTTGAGCGCTTTTTTTTTTCTTTTCTTTTAGTATTACATGAATATCAGAATGGTATGCAAGTTTTGCTTGACTGATTATGCTGCTTAAGTCCAATTGAAAATGTGCTGTTTCTCTTTAGGACAGCTTATATTAAGCTTTTGCTTGGATTTGATTAAAAAAATGGGTTGTCAAGTCACCTTTATTTATATAGCGCTTTTAACAATACAGATTGTGTCAAAGCAACTGAACGGCATTAATTAGGAAAATAGTGTCAATGCAAAATGACAATAGTGTAAACAAATTTTTCAGTTAAAGACCGTTCATCATTGAATTCAGTGATGTCAACATCCAGTTCAGTTTAAATAATATCTTTGCAATCATAAGGGTTGTCCTGAGGATGTGCATTGTGTGTACAGTGTATGTCTTGGAGGCAGCAAATTATGTTAGGTCTTTGCTTAAGACTTGCCTCACACCTGTCAGCTGCACACAAATGTATTAGGGATGGGCATTTCAAGCAAAAATAATATTCGAAAATCACTGGGTATTATTCTATTATTATTCGAAAATCGCACCCCTCCCCTACATGCATGCATGTATAGGCTACACACCCATAATCGGAGAGAGATCATTCACGCTTTCAGTCTGTATGTTAACAAACTCTAATTCATTAGGGAAAAGGCTATCTTAACTCAAGCCATATAATGATTGTAACGTGCTGAAACATATTAATATAATATAACTGAGTGACGGCACTTATTAACATAACGGTCCGTCGATTAGCATAAACTGCTCATAAGGCTAGGACATTTCCATTTCAAAAATGAGCATGAACATTAATTGCAATTTTAAAAAGAAAATCAAAAGTGTGATTAATTCATCCATGAATATCACCTCAAGCCATTAATGACGGTCTAAAAACAGCCTGAATGAAGGCACTATTGTGAACATTAATTTTAACGCCTGTCTTCATAACCATAACCTATCTCATATTTTTATTCAAAAAACTGAGCATGTCCACATGTTCGGGATGAAGACGAGAGTGCAATCTGTTCACTATTTTAGTCCGGCTGCAGAGAACACCCAGATAGAAGCACATTTGGGCCGATTCCTGAGATTCTGAGACAGCATCGGTGAGAAGCTAACAGGCCAGAGCCGAGCTGACGCTACAAAACACTTCTGGCTGACAGACGGCTTTTTCTCGATGGGCCGATCTCGGCTGCAAGCTGTTGTACGTGTAGCAGGTCCGCACTCAGTGTATTTACTTTCGGCCCGAGCTCGTTTTGTCACGGGCGGGCCACTGCTAGAATGAAGGAAATCAGCCGCTGAGAAAAACATTTGGCGGTTAAATCTTGACTCAAATCTACAGTATGAGCGTGAGACAATGTGGTGTTCTTCTGTTATCTTTGACAGCTTTTAATTGGCAGTGCCACCCTCTGCTTACATGAACGCGTCCAGCACATCAGCACCGAAAACAGAGAAAATTATTGTCTCCAAAAAAATCGCACGGCCTAGTCGTTATTCTATTAATAAATCGAATATTCGAAAATCGTGACCCATCCCTAAAATGTATTCATCATCAAACTCTTTGTTCTCCCTGCTGAGAGTTACTTTAATTTTAAATGTTGGACTTAGCTCTTTGTTTTTTTTCGAGTGGCGCTTCTCTTTGGTTTTGTGCAAAGAAACAGATGTTTTGTTGTGTCCCGAGTGT
>NW_015505237.1:1466963-1474343 GCF_001515645.1 Sinocyclocheilus grahami
CTTAACTCAAGCCATATAATGATTGTAACGTGCTGAAACATATTAATATAATATAACTGAGTGACGGCACTTATTAACATAACGGTCCGTCGATTAGCATAAACTGCTCATAAGGCTAGGACATTTCCATTTCAAAAATGAGCATGAACATTAATTGCAATTTTAAAAAGAAAATCAAAAGTGTGATTAATTCATCCATGAATATCACCTCAAGCCATTAATGACGGTCTAAAAACAGCCTGAATGAAGGCACTATTGTGAACATTAATTTTAACGCCTGTCTTCATAACCATAACCTATCTCATATTTTTATTCAAAAAACTGAGCATGTCCACATGTTCGGGATGAAGACGAGAGTGCAATCTGTTCACTATTTTAGTCCGGCTGCAGAGAACACCCAGATAGAAGCACATTTGGGCCGATTCCTGAGATTCTGAGACATCGGTGAGAAGCTAACAGGCCAGAGCCGAGCTGACGCTACAAAACACTTCTGGCTGACAGACGGCTTTTTCTCGATGGGCCGATCTCGGCTGCAAGCTGTTGTACGTGTAGCAGGTCCGCACTCAGTGTATTTACTTTCGGCCCGAGCTCGTTTTGTCACGGGCGGGCCACTGCTAGAATGAAGGAAATCAGCCGCTGAGAAAAACATTTGGCGGTTAAATCTTGACTCAAATCTACAGTATGAGCGTGAGACAATGTGGTGTTCTTCTGTTATCTTTGACAGCTTTTAATTGGCAGTGCCACCCTCTGCTTACATGAACGCGTCCAGCACATCAGCACCGAAAACAGAGAAAATTATTGTCTCCAAAAAAATCGCACGGCCTAGTCGTTATTCTATTAATAAATCGAATATTCGAAAATCGTGACCCATCCCTAAAATGTATTCATCATCAAACTCTTTGTTCTCCCTGCTGAGAGTTACTTTAATTTTAAATGTTGGACTTAGCTCTTTGTTTTTTTTCGAGTGGCGCTTCTCTTTGGTTTTGTGCAAAGAAACAGATGTTTTGTTGTGTCCCGAGTGTGATTTTTATTTATTTATTTATTTATTTTCCCCTCCCATTTTAGTTGAGTGTCCTCATGCGCGTGTTCCCAGACTGCCTAATGTTACCCCTCGCTTTGGTGTCGAACAGTGCTCGACTCTGGCCTTTGATCTCTATGCATTCCATTTAATCTGGTCCTGTTCAGAAGATCAAAACTATTGAGTTTTTAGTCCTTGAAAACAACTTCAGTCAGGCTAAGTGAGGCACTGTAGAATTCTTCAAACGATGTGGGTTTAATATTTAATTTTCTGTTGCTTTGTGCAGTTCAACTTTGTTGGAAAGATCCTTGGACCGCAGGGGAACACAATCAAGAGACTGCAGGAGGAGACTGGCGCTAAGATCTCTGTGCTGGGGAAAGGATCCATGAGGGACAAAACCAAGGTAAAGTGTTATTGAGGTTCTTTTTAAAAGTTTGAATGATTTTTGCATGAACGACTTTACCAGGGGCACCCACTTTTCTTGCTGGATTTCTAGGATAGCTCTAACATCTCTAAAGGAATAAAAAGATGATTCTAGGCTATTTGATACATCACATTCTGGTTGTCTTGCTTTGTGAATGAAGGTTAAATGACAAACTAAGGGGTAAGCTGGATCTGCTGAACTGCTTTGTGTTTTTTTTTTTAGGAGGAAGGCTTGAGGAAAAGTGGAGAACCAAAGTATGCACACTTGTCCATGGAGCTTCATGTGTTTATTGAGGTGTTTGCTCCTGTTCCTGAGGCATATGTGCGCATGGCTCATGCCATGGAGGAGATCAAAAAGTTCTTGTTCCCTGTAAGTACTCAGAAATCTGCTCTAGATTCAAGAAGGGCAGCCCAGAGATCATGTTCATTGCAGTGAAGTGCTGATATTGTGTTTTGTCTAAGCTTTCTGTTTATAGTGCTATGATTTATGAATTAAGTGGACCATTGTTTAAGTCCAAACCGCCTGCATTGTTGGTTTGTAACTCCACTTGCTCTGCCTGTGGCAGCAGATTAATATTTAATAAGTCGGTTGTTTTCAAGCTCACTTCTGTCTCTAAACTAAGTGACTGAAAGGTTTCACTAAACAGTGTGTGCGTTTCCACTGTCGATGACTAACCTTTGTGCGCTGTGCTAATGGCCTCATGTGAGCTATGCAAGTCTAGGTTTCTCATGCTGTTGTCCAACTCTTTAATTTTATGGAAAGCTACAATTTGCATGTCCTGATGTGATGAAAGTGTCATGCTATTAAGCTATGTGCCTGTCTCACAGGACATGATGGATGAGATTTGCCAGGAGCAATTCATGGAGATGAAGTTTCTAAACGGTGGTCAGGAACACGGGGGCAGAGGCCGAGGAGGGCCACCAATCAGAGGCCGTGGAGGTCCTCCTCCTCCTGGAGTACCCAGGTAACCACACTAATGCATGGATCTTTTTAAAAAGATTAATTGTGACTTAGTTTCAGCTGGATTTGCATTCAGATTCTAAAACTGATATTAATGCAGAGAGAACCTAATGCTTTTAACCTTTGCAGGGGTCGTGGTATGCCCCCACGTGGTGGTCGTGGCGGACCCCCTCGCGGTGGAGCAGCAAGGGGAGCACCTGCAGGTAGAGGAGGACCATCAGCCCAGTTGCCCAGAGGAGCAGCTTCCAACCGTGCCCGTCCACCCGCCCCTGCGTCTCAGCGGATGCCCCCTCCACCACCCCCGCACCCTCCGACCCAAGACTCATACGAAGAATATGTATGTTTCTTAATTAGATATTTTCTGAATTTGCTTTGAAGATGTTGAGTGCACTAGTATCTTCAAAGTTTATGCAGCTATGGATTGATTTTTTTCTTTTTTTCTTCAGCCTTATGACGAGAGCTACACAGAGGCAGGCTATGAATCCTATGACAGCTACTACAGTCAGCCACAAGCGTAAGTTAATAGTACATATTATTATTATTATTATTATTTTTGGTTTGGGACCTGGGGCCTGTACCATGATAGTAGTTGAACAAATTCAGAGTTACAGGATTAGTTTAGAGTTGACAAAACCAAACCACTCCAATCCGGCTTTGTTGGTACCATGATGCTGATCATCAACTTTCTGTCAACTCGGACTTTGATCCTGAGTTTGTGGCGCGCGTGTGACATCACTGGCAAACAGCCAATCACAAGCCTAGGTTAAAGTTTTTGCTAAAGATTAAGAGATTGAAGAATCTGATGAATTTAAATGCATTTACAATTAAAAAAAAAAGTACTTGTTCATGAAAGGACAAATAAAATAAGTTATCTTGCGCAATCAGTGCAGTCACAAGTGGAGCCGTGGAGTGTAAGTTACTAAGGCAATGAATGGCGCTAAAAGCCAAGCCACTTTCATGGAACCTAAAACCCAGGATTGGTGCAAACTAAACTGAATCTTACCTGGCTAGCCAGCTAATCCGGCTTCATGGTGCAGGTTTCCTCAAAAAGACCAACTTAGCTTATAATTACTGTGGTTTATGGAGGATTTTTTGGAAGCATCCCAGTGTCTTAAAAGCGCAATGTTCTTGGCTTAGCTCAGCATTTCTCAAAGTCCGGTCCGGACCCGGATGGAATTCAATCCGGACCCGCCTCCATTTCGTATTTCAAGAGCACTAATTATATTTCCTACTTTGATAAAGGCATGTTAAACTTTTAACTCATTTGTTAAGTTGATGTCTTTTTGGAGATGGTCCGAATTGAAAGTGAAGGAAGAGATATTTAACGTTTTCCTGTGTGACATTTGTTGTCATGACATGCAGTGAGCGTATGACGTCTGACGTAATCGGGACGACACTACACCGCTGTATAATAGGAGTTAAAATGATCCATTTTTTTTATAATTTAGATTATGGCTATTTGACTTCTATTAGTGTCCAGTATTTCCCATACATTGATTTATTTTCACAATATCAAAACTGACTGCCACAAATAGATTTCCCAAAAGACTTCTACTTGGTTGAATAAACTGAGCATTGCACATTTCAAAATCAAAATGCACTGCGGGTGTTTTTATATGAATGTATCTATTAGGGCTGTGCGATATTGAAGAAAAATGTGATATGCGATATGATATTGCTTAGTGTGTAAAATCAATTTCAATTATATTTTAAAATATTTAATTGTTTTCTGCAACTTATTGCACTTAACTCTTTTTAACATCAAGCAATTCTCTGCTATGTGTCGAACTAAAACGTTGACCTTTTGCAACGTTTTGATTTAAGTAGCCTATTAAAATGATTCAGATATCGCACGCCCTTGCAATATGCATATTGCAATATTTACATTTGCGATATTTCGATATATCGTGCAGCCCTAGTATCTATGAAAAGACCCTCTTCAGAAAAGCTTTGATGTCATTCTCATTTCGTCTTTCCTGTAATGCCTGATAAAGTAGCGTTTGTGAGCGTAGCGCTTATTTGATTACAGCTGTTACCGGGAAAACACTGGTGTCTGTCAACAAACAAAACAAAAAGCTTCAGAACTGTTTTGAGAAGGTGCTTAAAGTCCCCCTGTGGTGAAAATCAAGTTTGTTTATTTGTCTATGTGGTGTTTTTAATATGCTTTTAGACAAACCATGTGCCAATCCATTTATCAACACCATTGCGGAGTATTTTCTCAAAACTGTAGTTTCCCCAAGGCAGTCACAGAAACACAGTTTGAAACGTTTTTTTTTTTTGCTACATCACAAAATTCAATAACCAATCTCGTCAAGGGATCCTATCCTTAGCATATCATTAACTGTGCTGCAAAGCAGAGGGTCTAGTGAGAAGGCAGCCAGGTTAATCCGGTAACAGTTATATTTTTTCTGTAGATGTTTTGCTAACTGTTAATATTTCCCCCCCATTTTCACGACGTCATGTACTGTTAGCGCTTATTTGTATTTAGCTAACTTGAATAATCGGCGGCAACAGTGTAAAAGTACCCCGGAGTCAGACGCACCTCTCCCACATTGACATCCGCACGTCACACGCGTATAATCGCGGGCGCGATTTGGAATCACAAACTTGGCTGCATTTGAGTCGTCAAGGCATTTTGAAGACACAACATCAAGTAAGTAAATTTAACAAATGTTACAGTATCCACTAGGGATGCTCCGATCGATAGGCTGGAGATCGGTATCGACCAATAATCATATTTTATGACTCGATCGGTACTCACCAACTTGGCCGATCTCAGGAACCGATCGCAATTTGATGACGTCAACGCGTGACGTCGTACATGATGCGTGGGGACACAAATTATTTGGAGCCGCAGTCATGTCATCGCCGGTGTGGAAATGTTATGACGTTTCGAGAAACAATGAAAAATTTGCTGTTTGTCGTGTATGTTTTGCATGATGATATGATGAATGGATGGTTCATTTTTAACAGCAGATTCAGTGATGTTAGAGCTGATCTGCGCCTCGCTGCACGTGTCTGCGGCGCATTACGGCTCCACGGCCACCGAAGCTGATCGCGGCCGCTCTAGTCAGTGCTTGTTTATCAGCCAGCTGCGGCATGTTTCTAAAGCGGCTCTCCGCGCTGCTTGGTTAAAAATAGTCTTTTGTGAGGTGTCACAGCGTGGAGGACGGAACAAAAAGAGAGGCTTCCCCAGTAACAGCTGTACACAAAGCAGCACTGAACTCACAAACGCTACTTTTATCAGACATATGACGTGCAAGATGAAATGAAAATGACATTGAAAATTTTTCTTCAGAAATACAATGTTATAAAAACACCCGCACCTCCTTTTGATTTTTAAACGTGCAGTATGTGCTCATGTTTATTCAACCAAGCCTTTTGGAAAATCCATCAGTTTTGATATTGTAGCCGGTGCATAGCCAGACTGATAAACAAACACAGATCGGAAGTTAACTTCGGGCCAGGCGCGTGCACCCATTGCAACAGTCTATATAAAGCTTGAAGCATCAGGCTAATTTGCATATTCATAGATCCGCGTATAGTAAATGAGGGCAAGGGTGTAGAGTTGCATTCAAGCTATTTTAAGGCATGAGAAAATTATTTTCACAAGAAAAAAAACATTTAAATATGTCGTTTTGATGATCAAAGATGAGTTTTAAAGGATAACATTTGACTACAGGGGGACTTTGAAGGTTCCCTGAAATGCTTAGAAACACGCAGCGTTACTCAAGTCATTTTAACTGAAACAGAAAGACAGGGTGGGACATTTTAAGCAGCCCCGCCCCTTTTTAAAATGGCCAATAGCGTTCGTTTATTTCACAGCTTGGGCTAGAGCCGTTGAGCGCCATAAAGCTGCATTTGACAGGGTATGCCAGCCACAATCTCATCCATATTGCTATAAAATAAAGCATTCTGTGTAGAATTGAAATAGCTCCGATACATTTTGTGGTCTGCGCCGACTCGCGCATGTGATCCGCTCCGTGCTATCGTGTCTCTGGACCGGAGCAGAGTGTGTGTGCGGTGCGGTGGTTAGCCTGACACAGCACGAAACCAGACTTATTTTTTCCTCAATGGAAAGCATATTTACACAGTTTGAATCCTTCTCTGTCCCCTATATAGTGCACTACGTGCCATTCACTGTACAGAAAATACTAATTCTGTGGACAAGTGACCCATTTCAGCCACAGCTTCAGCATCTATTTTATAGTGTAGGGGGCGGGCGCCTCGGATTCTAGAGAGCGTTTGATTGGACAAAGTTTGATGAGAAGCTGAAGTATGATGTGACGTCAAAAGAATCGTTGAGCCGTTTTGGCGGAAGTGACGAACTGCAAGCTTTGAATGCTTATATCTTCTAAATGTGAATTTTGTCTCTGTTTTGCAGCACACTGCCTTATAGATAACCTTAAGACTTAAAAACATATTGATACTAACACCCAAAAAAACTTTAATTTTGATTTCATGGGGACTTTGTTTTGAGCCATGTATTATTACTATGAATTAGGCTACTACTACTATTACTATCTTGTGCCCTGCAATAAACATTTACTCATACTAGGGATGTAACGATTACCGGTTTGACGATAAATCATGATAAAATTCCCCATGGTTAGTATTACCGTTTCATCTTTTAATTATCATTAAAACCATACTAGAATACCGCGATTTGAACAACTTGCGATAAATAAATACTGTCCAGCATAAAGCACAGTTTTCAGTAACAGTCTCATGTGCACACAGCAGCAGAGTAGTTTAGTTTTGAGTGAAAACAGGGCGGAAAAGCTGGGAGGTTTTAAAAGAGTGCTAAGGGAATTATACAAATGGATATATGAATGAATTATATACATGTACCTCTAAAGGGTTCTGACTGTCTTCAGAAACGATTCGATGGCATTTTGTTTTCATCTTCGCTCCATGTAATACCTAAAGGAAGTGTTCTTAATCGCAATGCTGCTTTGTCCACGGAGTTTACGGGAAA